>NW_022989979.1:1310000-1679334 GCF_902827175.1 Gymnodraco acuticeps
TTTTGCCAAATTATTGGTAGCTCAAAGTTTAAAGCTGAGATAATCAATGACTTGTCAACTATTCATTTCATCACCCAAATATTGATGGGAGAATAACAAAAAAAGGTGAATATTTACTTAAATGAGAGTAAGCTGTATTTCTTGACTTGTGGACCAACTAGTCTTGTACTTTAAGAATAACTGATTGAACACAAAACTGATCATTTAATGAAGACAATAATTGACGGATGAATCAAAAATAAAATGAATCGTTGTCTCACCATATACATATTTATTTTTTTCATAGGTTTACACTTTTTTTTTTTCTCAATTAAATTATTTTTAACAATATCATTATATCGATTTCAACCATATTGCCTAGCCATAGCTTTGAGTACACAGAACGAAAAATGAAGCACATTTGTCTTTACTTTAAATCAATGCAGTATACAGTATTGATCAAACAGCAGTGTGTGAGTGTGTGTGGTTGGGGGAAGTTGGCAGTTGAAGATATTATCAACGTCATATCAGTCAGACAGTTGGGCTATTATTATTATTACTATTATTATTGTTGTTATGATAATGTAACGTTGACAGTGATGTAATGCTAAATAACACATGCCCAGTACGGTGAAGGAAACCGTTGAGTTGATTGAGAACGTTTTCTTCACATACAAAGTGATGTTGCACAGCACTGATTCTGAAGTCAAAGGTCTTTCAGGATTAGACACACACGTTGTTATGCTTCATATGGTTCAATGCTTTTTTTTCAGTGATTTAAAAAAAGCTTCCTCATGATCTCTGATAACTATACTGTTTGGTTTGGGAAGCCAAGATTTGTCTGCTTGGTGCAGCAGTAAAATAATGAAAGAAATGTGGGCACAGCTGCACGCACGCACACGCGCACACACACACACACACACACACACACACACACACACACACACACACACACACACACATACCATGTATACATCACTTCAGGGGACATTACATTGACTTACATGCATTTCCTGGAGACTTATCCTAACCTTAACCATAACCAACACATGCTTAACCCTAACCCTTACCCTTAACCTTAACCTTACCCTAATCCTAAACCTAACCTTAACCAACACATGTCTAACCCTTAACCTTACCCTAATCCTAAACCTAACCAAGTCTTCACCCTAAAATTAATGATTCCCCTCATGGGGACCTCCATTTTGTCCCCATAAGGGAGGCGAGTCCCCACACGTGACTGTGTAAACAGATTTAGGTCCCCACAAGTATAGTAATGCTAGGCCACACACACACACACACACACACACACACACACACACACACACACACACACACACACACACACACACACACACACACACACACACACACACACACATGCACGCATAGTATCACGAGTCCAGAGGAGAGAGAGTGGATCGATCCAAAGACAGTGGGTCTGGTTGATATCTCCGCTCCTCCCTCTCTCCTTCTTCTCTTCTGCTCGCTTTTCCAGTTTTTCTCCCTCTGTCTGTTCTGTCTCTTTTCTGCGGCTTCACTTTTTTCTTTCCCTTTTTTCTTCTTTCCTTTCTTCGTCTCCTCTGTTTTTCTCTCCCTTGTCTACACGCACACACACATGCGCACGCACGCGCGCGCACACACACACAGACACACGGAGTAATGAACACCTCAAAATCCAAGGCACGATCTTGCTATGGCCTAGTTTTAAGAGCTTCCAATGTCACGCGAGTAAAAAATAGACTTGCGGAAAACAATATTGAGATCGGCGGTAATAGAGCGGGATCAGTCGGGCTCCTCCGAGCGTGGCGGTTTTGGCATGACTTTAGTCTGAAGACGATAATCTCGCCGGCTGGCCTGTTTTCGGTGCACAGGTGGCTGCGTTTGAGCTCTCTGGGGTAAAGACACACTCCTTAGTGGTGATCCAGGGGTCAGAGCACTCCGCTGTAAACACTGGAGAGATCACAGAACATTAACATGGTCGGTGTTGTCTTTATGAAGTTGTTGTTGTTTACAGAATCATCATATCAAGCTGGATTTAGTCCGTTTAGTTTTGATTCGTTCAATGTTCAACATTTCTGTTTATCCGGGAAAAGGGGAGAGTGTGTGTGGCATAGTATTTTTCCTTTAAAAATAAATCATTTTCATTGGCTGTGATTCTCAACCATGAAGCATTACAAACCATTGTTTAACTTTATAAGATAAGGAACTTTTTTATAAGGAATATTTTATTCTTTTCATTCCCCTATTCCTCAGTGGTTGAGATAGTAAAGGTGGTCTTTTTTGTGTGTTTATATCCTCCTTCCGCATTTTTTATCGTAGGTTTATATCACAACTCTAGCTATTTTTAACTGTATTTAATTGTAGGCTGAATTGCTAATCGATAACATTTTAATATTGGAAAAATGTGTTGAGTAAGAGTGAATTACATTAGTTTAGTTAAAGCTTTCAAATGAAATAGTTTCGGGATCAGCATCAAATCAGTTTGATTGGTACAAGTAATCAAAAATTGAAATCATTTTCATCCTAATTTATATTCTGGTGGTTGTTTTATTTTTCTTCTGTTGACACGGTTTATGTGAGGTTGTTTCTTCTTCTCTTGGGCAATGTGGTGAAAACGTTCAAAATGTGATATTATTTCTTAGTGTCCACATGCGACAGTATTTACATTCACCTACAGATATCTCAGCGAAATGAATGTGAATACCAATAAGAGTTTCTCCTAATCAGTTGAGAGGAGTTGGGGGGTTATCCCCTTATTAAAAAAATATCAATTTTATGGATTTTTATTCAACATTAAATTGGACTTTTTGCGCAGCGCTCTTTTTACCTCCACATCAACCTGGTGTGTGGTGAGGAAAGATGGCAAATTACAAATCAGTCCGAATAATCTCTTTTGCTGGGCTCCTCCTGCTCAATCAGTGCAGATCTTCTAAATCTCAGACCCACTACAGTAGGGTCTCCACTCAAACACAATAAAGTGCAGTTTGAATAATCATTGTCCAGCTGCTCAGTCTTTGTTTACGTGTTTTCTCCGGCATTTCCTTCGCTAAATGGAAGGGCTAAATGCAGTTTGTATTGATCCATTAGGTGGCCATCAGCTTATTGATCCCGCTCTGACCTGATCGAAGTTTGGCCAGTGTGTCGATTGATTAAATGATAATTGCGTGTGTGTGTGTTCTCTGCAGGCGAGGCTGTGGGAGGAAAAGGAAAGGGACCCCCATGAAAGTCTTTCTTACACACACCGAGGAAGAGTGTGTGCCTGAACGCAGCTTTAGCCCAGGTGTGTATTTCTGTGTGTTGGCTTGCCATATTCTTCTTGTGTGTGTGTGTGTGTGTGTGTGTGTGTGTGTGTGTGTGTGTGTGTGTGTGTGTGTGTGTGTGTGTGTGTGTGTGTGTGTGTGTGTGTGTGTGTGTGTGTGTGTGTGGTGTGTGTGTGTGTGTGTGTGTGTGTGTGTGTGTGTGTGTGTGTGTGTGTGTGTGTGTGTGTGTGTGTGTGTGTGTGTGTGTGTGTGTGTGTGTGTGTGTGTGTGTGTGTGTGTGTGTGTGTGTGTGTGTGTGTGTGTGTGTGTGTGTGTGTGTGTGTGTGTGTGTGTGTGTGTGTGTGTGTGTGTGTGTGTGTGTGTGTGTGTGTGTGTGTGTGTGTGTGTGTGTGTGTGTGTGTGTGTGTGTGTGTGTGTGTGTGTAGCTGTGTGATTGGTATGGGGGTGGAACGTGTGCAAGTGAGTGTGACCTACTTTTGTGTGTGTGTGAGTGAGTGTGTGTGAGTGTGTGTGAGTGCGCTTCAATGTTCCTCTGTGTGTGTTCTTCAGGAGATGAGGTGATGACCTTTGTGTGTGTGTGTGTGTGTGTGTGTGTGTGTGTGTGTGTGTGTGTCCAAGCATACTTGTATTTAATCCTTTTATACTGACTGTTGCTCTCAGGTGATCGTAAAGAAGCAGCAGAGAACCAACGGCTGGACGGGCCTTTCTACAACGCAGAGCTTGCTCCTCACCACTGGTCAGTACACAATTGTGTCGTTTTTTGGGCAGAATAAATAAATGTTATTTAATTTATTTAGAGATAGAAAAAAGCTGATGACTAAATTACCTACTAAGATAACTAAGGCTAACATGTTTGAACAAAAATGGATGATATACTTTTTTGTAAAGTACATCAAAAAAACTTCAATTGCAAATTGCAGCCTTATTTTCTTCCTCTGAAACTATGAAAACATGCTCTGTGGTAACAACATTAGTTGTTACGTTCGATCTTCTTCTCTTTGTTTATTTGTTGTTCTTTTTACTGATGCATATCACCACCTATTGTACCTAGTGTGCAGACGCTGCACTAAACAGTATGTGGTTTTTGTTGACAAAAAGGATTTGTCTAAAGGCTTCTTCTTTTATTTGGCTTTTAGACTTAGCTTTGTCTGAGAGCAGCACTTCTGAATCTTTCCTCATCACTCTCCAAATCTGTTGGTTTTCATATAATCAGGCTGATTTAAAAAAATGCTGTTAAATATATGAAAATGTCGGATAGTCAAATGAGCAGCACTGTGAGGGCGAGGAAATCCCTGCCCTGCAGCTCTGGCAGGAGCTGGTGTGTGGATTCTCACTGATAGATTTACACTTCATCCGAGCATCCCCACAGCAAAGAAGTGGCTAGAAGACAGTAAATAAATTACATCATAACAATAGTGCTGTTCTTCTTCTTCATATACCTTGATTAAGAAGCACCATTGCATCAGGTTGTTACAAATAATTTAATAGTGATGGATATTAAAGCCACTACCAACCTATAACGATGGTTAATTACCACATCAATCACATCACCAGGACTGCCTTTTTCCACCTCAAAAACATTGCCCGACTCCGCCCATCACTCTCCTCTCTCTGCTGCTGAAACCCTGATTCATGCATTCATCACATCACGACTCGACTACTGCAATAGCATCCTCTACTATGGCATACCATCCAACCTCCTCAATAAACTGCAACATATCCAGAACTCTGCTGCCCGCCTCCTCACCCACACCCGCTCCAGAGATCACATCACTCCCGTCCTCCAGAACCTCCACCGGCTCCCCGTCCGTCAATGAATCGACTTCAAAGTCCTCCTGATTACTCACAAAGCCCTCAACAATCAGGCCCCCCCCTACAGTACCTCACAGACCTGCTGCACCACCACACCCCTTCCCGCTGCCTCCGCTCATCAGAAGCCAACCTCCTATCCATCCCACATCAATCACTGGACCTGGGGGGACAGAGCCTTCTCGGTCGCTGCCCCCTCCCTCTGGAACTCACTCGCCCAACCCATCAGAGACTGCACTGACCTCACCACCTTCAAAACACTCACCTCTTCAATCTGGCTTTTAATGTGTGATTGTTTTTGTGTTGCTTGATTTTAATTTGACTTTAACTATATTTATTTGTTGTTCTTTTCTTTTCACTATCTTTGTAAAGCGACTTTGAACACCTGTAAAAGCGCTAACAAAATAAATCTATTATTATTGTTATTATTATAATTTATTCTTTTTCTGAATAAGTTATGAATCATTCATGCAAAAAAAGATTTTAAAAAAAAACCTCCACATTTTCCAGATCCCAAATCTCCTTAACAAGAATACAAAGAAGTGTAAAAAACAAAAGAAATATCTTTGAATTTACAATAAATTATAACAGAAAAGAAAAAAACACTAGGATAAATAAATAACCTTTTTGTCAGATTAATGAATCCAACAATGAATGAATAAAATAAACAACTGCATTATATTGTCTGATGAAGGTGGTGAATCTAACCTTTCTCCTCACCTCCAGCTCTCCATCAGCTCAGACTCATGATAAAGTCTCCTCCGGACCCCGGACCGGCTCCTGCTCTGCGTCTACCCCAGCTGCTGCGGCCTCCTCTGCCCCCCCTGCACCGGTCCCCTCTCTGTCCCCCGCCTCCACGGCCCCGGCAGCACCCACCGCCTCTGCTCCGGCCCCAACAACCAGCCCGTACCTCCCCTCTCCTAACTGCCGCATCCGAGAGGTCCACTGTGGCAGCCAGGTGCGTCTGGTGGTCATTGCCATCCGAGACATCACCAAGGGGGAGGAGATCACTGTGGACTATAGCCTGACGGAGTGGGGGGAGAACCTGGTACGTGCCTTTGAAAACTGATACACACACCACACGCAAACACATGTCTCTGAAATGTCACGACACAACAAAGTAGACTTTTCAACCTGCTGTTTTGTGACGTGTCGTGCATTTAGATTGTTCTTCCTGATAGATTAAGGTAGACAACCTGAACAACCCTCTGATATTTCCCATGCAGCTAGTGTAAAGAAGTTGGAGAACATTTTTTACATAATTTCATCTAAAATCAAGTGTTGAAATTGAAAAGCAAACCTGACTCACCATTTTACACAAACGGAAGCCTCAATAGACCTGAACACAATCCATCCACAAGACATTATGTTTCTGATTAAGCAGAGCTACATGTAAGCTCTCGCACTTATTTAAATTTGTTCTAAATCTTACCTAAACTTAAACCTATTGGTTAACTAATTTGAAGCTCAAATTTTTGTTAATTCTGATCCAAAACCTGTAACTTCGGCCAAGAAATAATCTCACTTTTGTTCACCTGTCTGTCCTTGTCTACTACATCAAGTATAAAAATACATTTTATACACTCCATATGTCTGATAACTTCAGGTACACAACCGTATGTGCTTTCACCAGTGTTGGGCAAGTTACTTTTAAAAACTAACTAGTAATAGTTATAGTTACTGCTCTCAAAAAAGCAACTAGTTACTTTATTAGTTACTAAATTATAAAAGTAACAAGTTACTTTACTTTAAAAATAATAACAATACAAATATGTATTGGTGGTGGGCGTTGCCATGTATGTGTGTGTGTTAGCAAGTGTCTGTGTATTTTCCCCATAAGGCAAGACCCGCCCAACTCTGCCTCTGATTGGCTTACCCTGAAATGTTACCCCGCGTTAACCAATCATCACTCCTCTCTGGTCACTTTCTCTTTTCCATGGTACTGTGAGAGGACATCGCTGTATTCGCCTGTAAGCTACATCCGCAGGGAGATTCGGTTCAGTTCCATCACATAATGTAACGCAGTAACGCACCCATTTAAATCACAGTAACTATAACGGCATTACTGAATGGGAATAGGTAACTAGTAACGCTATTAGTTACCGCAAAAAGGTAGTTGCGTTACAGTAACGCGTTAGTTTGTAACGCGTTGGTCCCAACACTGGCTTTCACACACTGCTGATCAGCTTCACACACACACACACACACACACACACACACACACACACACACACACACACACACACACACACACACACACACACACAGCTGCACACACTAAGCAAGGCATGGGGTTACCATGGTGATGGTTGAGCTCCACTTCTCACTCCACCTATAGTGCTTTAGCAACAGTAACCATGGTTATACCAAGACATCTGCTCCTTTAATGGATGTCACTTCATCGGATCAATTTTCTCAACAAAATGATGATAAGAGAATCCGTTTAAGGAAATGAAATTGACAGCAGAGGTTGAGGTGAGGCCTCGGTTGCTCACAGCCATATAATTATATGTTAAAGTTGGAGCAGACATGTTTTTTGGTTTGATCCATCAGTATGGACTAAATGGTGATTATACACAGTAATGGTTGTAGGATAATGACGCTATCAGAGTTCACATTGTTTCCCTAAAACATTTCTGTCTGCCAGCTGGTGTGAACTCCTGGGAAAATATAGACTCAGTTAACGGGATAAAGGAAGTGTGTCAAGCGATTCTCAATCAAAACAGGAAGAATATAGCACTTTGTTTTCCACCTGAGGCCGCTATCCCCTAACCCCTAACGGTATCAGTGCAGTAACTACCTCAAGTAGGGGAAATGGAGCAACTGAGGAAAATATAATGTGTCCTGACAACGCCATACACTTATCTGAATATTGTTTAGTCCTAAAAATATGATTTGGCTGCAGGCAGAGGAGCTGTGGACTGTGATTACAGCTTCACCAACAATAATACCACATAGAAACACTAGGGGGCGGAAAGTGACAACGTTTCAATGTATTCCAACCTTAAGCAATGTGTTTAGCTCACACAGTGTTTGAGAATATCCAATCTTTTCCTGTTTGTTTGGTTTGTCAGTGAGTTTGAGTCCTTATGGTCCTCTGTGCTGATGACCTGCAGCGGACGGGTGGCGTCCTGCTCTCTGATTGACAGCTGAGGCTGATAGCAACAGTAACTAACAGTGTGCTGGTTTTAACGTGACTGCTTTGTGTCCCACAGAGTTTCCGTGGTCCTGCGTCTCCAGCACAACACGAGTGTATCTCCGACAGTGAGAATAACAATAATATCAAAAAGGTAAGAAAAAACACACTTTTCCCTAAAAGCACAGTTAGACTGACAAAACATCCGTTTTACTAATTTAAGAAGTGACCATTAGACAATGAACACTATTAATTGTAGACAACCTGCTCCCTTCTAAACAGTAGACACAGTTAGTGATCAGCTGGTGAACATAATGAGCTTTTAACTAGTTCCCCATATTCATGATATTCAGATAATGATCATGTCATTGTAGCAAAGTAGCCACACATACATATCATTTTAAGACACAACTTCAACTTGAGATATTTGGTTGCTTTGGAAACTTTTCCATCTTCATCAGAACATAAAATCTGTGATTGTCAGCTGTATTTGGAGGTCAACTAAACTACATTTATTTCTGTTTACAAAGAATCAACCTACACTGTTTAAGAGACTATTTTAAATATAGTGAATACATGCATTGCATTTGATAATGAATTATGCTATGCAGTAAGCTTCTCACAACGATTACTCCCTATCACTGCGCTGTAAAAAGCAGCACTGATTCTGAGCAAACTGAGTATTAGTGAGTAAATGTAGATGCGGTTGTAATGCGCCACAGTGCCTGCAGGATGCCACATGTCTGGATGTGGGTGGACAACACTAATGTTGGACTCAACATAATCATTATAATAAAGTTTTACTCCCCCTGTTCTGGATAATTGTTTTATTATGTGTAATAATGATTCAACATATCATCAGCTTTAACTCATTATAGTAAAGCAGCATACAGTAAGTAACCTGCTGTCTGCTGTTTGCCACACATGCTGTGCCGACAAATGCAATAAACACCACTGATTCTCTAGCCGGTGATTCATTTTTGCTTATTGCTTTAAAATGAAACAACTCTCCCGACTGTGCATCTAATTACACTGATCCAGTTTGTAGCATGGTGGGTAGTTAGTTTAAAGATCCCAGTGGTTTACATTGACCACTGTGGGAATCAGGGACCAGACTTCAGGAACACAAATCTGGATTCAAATAAGAAAAAGAAAATATATTGAAAAAGTATTTTATGATATATTTTGTATTATGTTAATTTTTGCATTGAACACTCTGAATACTTTAACGGTCACTTTAAAGGTGTGCAAAACCCACTTTTTCATGTTTAGGTCTGTGTAAAGAGATTCTGAAAGTTTCAGGAAAAAAGATTCTCTCACTTTTTGTCCTGATCCATTTCTATAAAAACCTGTCTGAAAATGAGCTGATGATCTGGGCGTAGGGAGGGGCTCCTTATTTTCATCTAAAGTAACAGACACAGAATCAGCACTTTTGAAACAGGGCTGAAACAGAGGGGATTATGGGATGCTACAATGATGTGTTTGGTATTTGGAGCCTAACACTTCAGAGACATGTTTTGTATATATCTGAGACCTATTCTATATCGATGAAAAACAGTATATAGGGGACCTTTAAAAACACCTCCGGACATCAGGTGACATGTTCTTTTTTTCACTTCCCTTTCTCTCTGTCTCACTTCCAGGAGGAGGAGCCTCTCTCCGTGTCAGCCCAGCATCGGCAGCAGCAGCAGGAGTATGTCACCCCCTCATGGTCCCTCTCCCCCTCCTCCTCCCCCATCTCCCACTCTGATGCCAGTGACTCAGACTCTGCAGAAGAAGACAACGCAAGCCCTCGCGGCCGGGCACAACAGCGGCGCAAGAAGAGGCGCAACACTCCTTCAAAGATAAAGACCCCCCATCGGACACTAGCCGGGCGGTCTTCGCTGGCTTCGCCCAACAGCATTCCTCCTCACAACCGCCCGCTTTCTTCATCCCACCCTCCAGCGCAGTCCTCCTCTCCCTCCTCCTCTTCTGCTAAGCTTGTGTTCAAAGCTCCGGCTCCACATGGCTCTATCACCAAAGGCATCAGCAGCGCAAACGCCCCCAGAGGCGTGTCCATAGACGCCATGCGGCAAACCTGCGAGCACTGCGGACGTCACTTCCGCTCCCTGGGCCGCCACTTGGATAAACACCATGCCCACCAACCAGAAGTGTGCTCCGCCCTCGTGGAGCGCTACACACAAATGCCCCGTCTGCATCCACAGAGCACAAACCCTCCCACCGCGCACACACACTCTCCGCAGGACTCAAAGTCGCCACAGAGCGAAAGACAGAGTTCAGAACTTCCGCAGATTGGCGCCCAGGACCTCTCCATGCCTCCGCCCACTCTCACAGCAGCTAACCAATCCCCTGCCTCCTCTGGGAGAAACTCCACCTCTCCGGTGCTGACTCCTCCACAAGGACAGAGCGCCGTGCCGGTGTCCGTGCTGAAAAGAAGCCTCCCCCCTGTGGCTGTGACGCAGTCCAGGAGGGGATCAATGGGGATGATGGAGACGGAAAGACAGGGGGAGGAGGGAGAGATAGAGGAGGAGGAAGATGATGATGTGGAGGTCGTGGAGATAAAGAGGCCCAAGGAGGAGGAGGAAGATCTTGAGGTGGTGTGCCCTCAGCACTTCATCAGCAATTTGGCCAAAGAGATGGAGCCACCAAAAGAAGAGGAGGAGGAGGAAGAAGAAGAAGAGGAGAATGGAGTGATGGAGGTGGAAGATGAAAGTGGGACAGACGAGAAGGACAAGGATTTGATGAGGTAACTTTACGACTTTTCCTGCTTTGTGAGCAAATCTGTAGGATGATTATTTTATAATACATCACTTTGTTTACAAAGTGAATTGTTCAACCAACAGTCCAAAACCCAAAGAAGTATAATTTACTCTCATGTTTTACAAAAAAACCCATCAAATTCTCAAATGTCACATGCTTAAACAAGTGATCCACATTTTGGTTTATAAAGGTTATCATTTAATTATTAGAACAGTTGCAGATAATCAAAAGAATTGTTATTTGCACAGATATCATCTAATATTTCCCCTCTTGCCGGACTCTGTTGTTACATGTTAGCTCGTACTTTAAAACATTGACACAGTTAGACTGTAGGATACTGTAACAAACCATTAAGTTGTTCCAAGTTATTTGAACTAACACTATAAGAATGAATAACTAACCTCATGTTCACCACCTCTCTTCCTCCAGTGGTTCGGGGCGTCACCACATGCTGCCCCTCCTCTCGTCCTTGTCCTCTCTGGTGCTGTACCTCCGGCGGCTGCAGCACTCTGCCTTCCTGTCCCTGTCCCGGCAGCTGCAGTCGGCCGAGGCCTGGCGCCTGCTGTGCCACTCCAGCCTGGCCCTGCTCATCCTGTACAACCGCCGGCGTGAGTGTGAGGTCTCCAAGCTTTCCATCACAGAATACCACGCTCGCATCACTCCCCAGTGCCCGGTTCCTGTCCCACCGGGGGCCCCTCCCGCTCTCACTCCCTTAGAGGCCTCCCTGTCCCCCTTCGAGCGTCTGGTGCTTCCCCACCTCCCCAGAGTCGGGGTCCAGGGTAAACGAGGAAGAGTCCAGCCCCTCATCCTCCCGCCTCACTGCGAGCCCTGCCTGGAGCTCCTCCTGCAGACGCGGCAGGATGTGGGAGTCGACCCTGCAAACCCGTATGTCTTCGCCAGGCCGTACCACTCCCCCGCCACGCCGCTGCGAGGCACCGACCTCCTCCGCAGCCTGGCCCGCTCGAGTGGCACCCGCAACCCCCGAGCCCTGACCCAGACCAGGGTCCGCCGGCAAGTCGCCATCCTGACGCAGCTGCTGCTCCTGGGAGAAGGAGAGGAGCCCGGGCAGCCTGGAGGCAGCGCTGTGGAGAGGCTGGAGCACTTCCTGGAGAGGGAGTACCATGTGACACAGAACTGTGCTGGAATTGGACAAGACCCAGGCCTGATGGGCAGAGTGGGCAGAGTGGTGCTCTGCGGAGAGAGAGATGGAGTTCTCTTCAGAGGAATGAGCCTGAACCACATCTGCCTGGAACTGGACGGTGAGTTTTTCTAATTGAATGTGTCTGTTTCTGTGGTCCAAAACACGCTGTCTCTTCCCTTCCTTCATGGTGTCAAACATCCCCGGCTGGAAGAGGATTGCAAACCTTCTTCCAGTTTTGAAGGATGTTTTTCTGTGTGTTGACAAGCTGTTTGTTAAGGAAGAAGCAAAGCAGTGACAGATTTTTCTTCTACCTTCTCGCCTCCTCTCCAGTAATGTCAGGAAACTCTGCAGACTCGTACTCGGAGGGAGAGTCTGAAGGGGAGCAGACGAAGGAGAAGCCCGACGCACCCCCCCCTGCCCCTGCCCCTGTCCCTGTCCCTGTCCCTGCCCCTGCTCCCACCCCTACACCTACCCTGCTGTATGTCAGGAAGGGCAAGAACAACGGGCGGGTGGGCCGACCTAAGAAGCTGAAGAACAGCCAGCCAGCCCTTCCATCTGCTCCACCTTCCTCCACACACCACAGCCGGGACTCAGGACAGCCCAAATCAGGTTTGTTAAGGTTTTAATAATAGGTGTAGTTGCCAAATAATGATTTACCAAAACAAAGGAATGTAAATAAATATAAGGTGCATGTGAGATTTAAATGTACACTGCATTTATGTCCAAATAACCCCAAAATAGACTCAATACAAATTATAATGTTGAAAAAAGTGGAAAAGAAAAGAATAATATATTTGTGTGTGGAAAAAAGTAATACAAATATAGTTTTTATGACACACTATACTTTGACTTTTGACTCTATGACTTTTTAAATGACATATTATACTATAACAATGCTAAGTCATAAATAAAACTATAGCGTGTAGTAGTTAAATTAACTTTAAATGGTTAGCTGGTTGATCTAGTTAAAGCAAATCTACGAAACAAGTGGCCATGGTATGCAAGTCATAAAACACTGTGAGGTGTCTCTGTAAAAAAGACTGATGATAATGTGTTTTAGGAAACTATGCAGGAATCTAAAAAGCAGATCTTAAAGATATATATATATATATATGTAGACTGTGAGCAGTGGTGGGGGTCAATGAGAGGTATCACTTGCATTGTGTAAAATGACAGAAGCTGTTGACACACATGTTCACGTTTCCTCTCATCTCTCCTGTGTAGGAAAGCGAGGCGTCCTGAAGCGTCCCTGGTCAGAGGCGGAGCGGGCTGCGGTCGAGGAGCACCTCACCCAGAACATCACGGATCTCCGGGTCCCCGCGAAGGCTGACTGCGAGCGCTGCCTGCAGCAGTGCCCCCTGCTGGTCAGCAACCACCGCGACTGGAGGGCCATCAAGTTCTACTGCCACAATCGCATTCAGCTGCTGAAGAAAAACCAGCGTCGGGAAATCGAGCCCCTGGCCCTCATTGTCTGCTGAGAGGAGAGAGGGTTCGGGGAGGCATCAGAGCAGATTCTCAAATGGTACCCTGCTCCCCAGCAAATGCACTAGTCTTGAGAGGACGGTCCTAAAAGTTTCACTTCTCGTAGCCTGGTTTGGTTCTGACACGGCTTTTTCATTTGACACATGATGGCGTTTTTTTTATTTGAGCCACACAAGAACAGAAATCTGAATTAACTTTTTTTGCTGCTCTACTTTAAGGTCTTAAAAAAATGACACTAGTCTTCACAATGCTCCTCGTTTGAGGGACTTGTCAAAAGCGGAGCACTGTGACGGGTCCCGTTTGAGACTTGCGTTGGGGGACTTCAGAGACCATGACACTTGCTCATGATTTGTTGTACATGGACAATTTCTTTATCTCCTTCCAAAACGCATACACTAAAAGGAAATGTAATCAAAGGAGGCAGTGGAGCCTCACAGTGTTGCTGAACGTCGTGAAGTAGCATTAGTGTTCCATGCGCTCGGAGACGTAAATAGGACAAATGGCCCGTGCTGGGGCCACATGTTTCTTAATAGTGACTATATAACTAGAGTAGGCAATACTACTGCTAAGACTAACCAGATCTTCTTATACAACTGACTGTAGTTCTGACAATGGTTTTATTATATTTGGACCATGTGAGGTACTTGTGGAGGAATTAGTTGCTGTATTGCAGTTTTTATGAAGTTTAAATTTAAAGTGGAACGCAGAGTTTCATTAGAGAGACAATTAAACGGCCGCAGAATGTTGTGAAGTTACTTTTGGATACCTAAGATGTTTTGTTCAAATACAAAGTCCAGGAACATGAGGACTGTTTGGAAACCTGTTGCGCTCGACTCATTTTCCCCAGAGGAACAGTTGTTTCTTGTTTCCTTTTGTTTTTGTCTTTTTTCTGCCTGTTGCACATTTGTTATTCAAAGCAGTAAAAAAGGTGCTTTAGGCCAATAAGCTGGATATCACTTTATATGTAGAGAGGAGATTTCCCATGGTTGTGTTAGAAGTTTAATAATAAGTGGGCATTTATCACAGAAGTGATTGTTCTGTCTCCACGTTTATTGCATTGTCTGTGATGTCCTTCCCATCGGTTATAGCTCCTCCTGTCCTGTCCCAGCAACACTACACGGTTTGCAGCTCCACCACATTTTTGATTTATCTTCGGTGTCGCTTAAAATTTGCTTCCCATCGGACTAAAACCTCCATGGAATCTGAAGACAGATACTTGAAGTTATTTAAACCGTTTGCAGACTTGTTTATGTTCTTTTTTGCTCTTGCCTAGCCAGTTACATTGTACATAACAAATATATTATCATTATGCTAACTGGTTGTTCGTGCTAGACGATGTAGCTTTTTCCTTTCTGAGTTATTGCTATATGTAAATAAGCCTGTTTGTAAATAATCCTCAGAGAAACAAAGAAAAAACACAATGTATGACATGCCTTGGTTAATGTGTTATGTTTTTTCTTTTTTTATAAGTCTTATAAAAATGTAAAGCTCTACGTTTTGTGCTGTGGTTCTTTTTTTCCATAGCATTTATTCACAGTTCAGTTTGAAATGCTGTAGTGACTTGTATTGAATCACTTACATGTTTATAATGAATTTGACTGAAAAGATGCTATTCATGACCAGAAACACATTATGTACAGTTTTTATATCCCACATGCAGTTCACTGTAAAGCCACTTGGTGGAGGTGTTGCTTCATAAACCATGAACAGTTTTGAGAAGAAAAAAAACAAAGACCTTCTGAGAATACAAATTCCTGGTAAAGTGGCGCATGTTCAGGTTGATAAATAATATGTTCCTGTGCTGGATGTGATTCATATAGATCACTGTGAATCATCCATAGATATTCTATCTGAGAAAGCAGCACAATGTTATTCAACTTTATGTTGCTACTTTGTAGAGGACTTTTATCAGACGTCCCAGCTCAGTGTCCTTCGGATGAGATTCAATTTAAATAGATCAAGTAATGTAATGTAGGATAAAATACGAGTTTTAATTATTCCCCACGGTCAAACATACTTGTTACAGCAGTTTAACACACAATTATACACACATAGTATAACAAACAAAACCAAAAGGAATACCGTTACAAATTAAAAAGGGAAACGATAAAAAATAAAGCCATGTGCCTATAAACTAATTCCACTTATAAGAAACAAGAGAACAATAAAAACAACAGCTATAAACATATGTTCACATTGTTCCTACACAAGTGAGCCATGATGTTTAATTAAAAATAAACACACACACACACACACACACACACACACACACACACACACACACACACACACACACACACACACATATTGGAAGATGAACTGACTGCTGGAAAACTGGAACCACTTTTCTTCAGTCCTGTGTTTTGTGGTCAATTTGATCATCTCAACAGTCCCCTCCAACAGGGGTCACTGTTCAAGCGGACAAAGTTGAAGGGCTGGCGACAAATCTTATCCTAACATATTTGTTTCAAAGCCTATGACTCATACTATGTGGTTAACTTTCAAAGATGATTTCATTGCATGCGCTGAAAATCAATACATTAAATGTTCCAGGATTGGAAGTGACTTTAAGTCAAATTCAGAGAATTATGGCAATTTCCCTCTCAGTGGAAGTAGACTCTTCAGGCAACAGCAGTGCTTTAAGATAATTCCCCATGTCGACATGGCATCACGTTCACAGTTATTTATACAATTCACACAGATAAAAATGTCATGCTAGAATAAAAGTCAGTGGACCAGGTTTTAAAGATGTATCCTCTGGGAATCATGGACGTCTATTTCAGATTTTGACTACCTACCGGATGGATAGTCAAAAGGTCAAGGGGTCACCAAAGTCAAAATAATGCATTGATTGGGCATCATGGATATGTGCCTTTCATTTCATAACAATCCATCAAATATTTGTAGAGGTATTTCATTGTGAACCGTCTGGCACTGCCCTCCTTGAAGCACTCTGTAAAGGCCCTGTCACACTGTCCCGAAATTGACACCCGATGGACACACGAATATGGAATTGTGAATTTCGCACGAAGATGGCCCCGAACCACACACGAAGGCAACATTTACATTACATTTAAGACATACAACGGCAATGAAAGTACCAAAAACAATTATGTTACAGTACTATGATACTGTACTGATATCTTCAGACTTTGTTCTTTACTTTATCCGTCGTTATATGTAGAAAATATTACGTTTCTCCGTAATGTTGTTTCCATAACAACAACAACTTCCTGTCAACTGTCCTTCAAAATAATATATGATATCCTTTTTAGTTTCACAGAACACAAATTGGGTTATTTACATAATATATTTACATGATTTTGTTGTGCAATAAAACAACCCGATGGACACACGATAAAGGAAATGTTCAAATTCGGCTGTGATCGTAGCAACATCGGGCCATTCGTGAGGGCATCTTAAGCCATCGTATGACCGCTGGTGGAGTTTCTCAGGCTCCGGCAGCAACTTCGTGAGCGGTGGCAAAATCTTTGGCATGCCAAAAAATTGCCGAAGGACCTTGCGAAGGTTCATTTTCGTGTTGAATTCGTGTGTCAATTGTGCCCTTCGTAAGGCCATCGTGAGGGCATCTTGTTATCATCGGTGCCATCGGGCATTCGCCCCGATCAGAGTGAGGGCGAATGCCCGATGGCACCGATGATAACACGAAGATGACACGATTTGACAAGATGTCCTCACGAGTGCCTTACGAAGTTGCCGCTCACTAAGTTGCTGCCGGAGCCTGAGAAACTCCACCGGCGGTCATACGATGGCTCAAGATGCCCTCACGAATGGCCCGATGTTGCTACGATCACAGCCGAATTTGAACATTTCCTTTATCGTGTGTCCATCGGGTGTCAATTTCGGGACAGTGTGACAGGGCCTTAAGGGGGTTCACACAATCTAAATGTTTCCAAAATGGCAGCTAACTTTATTAAAATAATCTTTACTTTCAAATGTGCAAGTCTGTCAGAAGTTATAAAAGACAAGTAGGTTTTTCGAAAACTTGTTTCCTAGGGAAGCAAAACATTAACTATTTTACCCATACCTTAAAACAGGCACATTGCCTGCAGTCACTTTTCGATGGTACCTTTCTTTGTTCTTCCCTGTTTTATGAGAGCAAGTTTAAACATGTTATTGTCCAAACAATCAATAGCTGCTGATGTGTTTGTGTCTTGTGGATTTTGTTTGGCACCTTTTATGGCAAGCCAATTTAGCTTTTATTCATTTCTGGAGGATATAAAAAATCTTTTCTTACTAGTAATAATGTTTATTTCTGATATCAAAAATAGAATTTTAACTAGTTAGATTGCACATCAGAAATTCAATTGTAACTAGTTGTAATATGTATGTCTATTACAATCCTTTTTTTGATATCAGGAATTGAATTGAATTGTTATAATTACATTTTTATTTATAACTAGTAACAATTGAATTCTTGATATCAAAAAAGGATTTTGAACTAGTTCAAATTGTATTTCTGATAACAACAATTGAATTACTGATATCAGAAATTGGCATTTGAAGTAGTTCAAATTCCAACTCCCATTGAAATGAATGAGAAAAACGATGCAAATCTCACAAGTTAAAATCGCATTTCTGATATCAGAAATAAACATTATTACTAGTAAGAATTGAATTTTTGATATCAAGAATTCACATTCTTTCTAGTAAGAATTTATTTGTTGATATCCTCCAGAAGTGAATAAAAGCTAAATTGGCTTGCCATACACGTCTGGTGTTGTCTCCGGACATGTGAGGCAAGGCAAGCTGGTTTAGAAAAGGGATCGATAGAACGTGATCAAACATACTATTTGAAGATTGTTTTGAAACTGTGTAGTGCTTGTCTGTCAAGTAGCCTGGGCAAAGGTGTTGCATTTCATCCCACCAACTTCGCACACAACACTGCTGTTCAGTGTGACGGGTAGGCTACAATAAACCCTCCAATTGTGGGTTTTCAATGAGACTCCTTTAGCTAGACCTAGGCAACATTTATTTGTAGTGCCCGGTTCTGTCACCTTTACCTTAGCTTTCTTGTGGAGAGTAAGATGAAAAGATCAATATCACTCTCATGTCAGTAAATATGAAGCCACAGCAAGCAGCCGGTTAGCTTAGCATTAAGGTTCAAGGTTCTTTATTGTCAAACTAACATAGCTACAGAGTAATTATGTTGTTGAAAATCTTAGGTCACAGGCTTCTCCAACAATGCAACACAATTAAGACAAATATGCGAAAACAGCTAGCCTTGCCTTGCAGAAAAGTGATACAATCTACTTACTAACAACTCTTTAGCTCACTAACTAACACATTATATCCTGATTGTTTAATACGTACAAAAAACAAAGAAGTAAATATGACATTTAATGTTGAACAAGGGTTGTGTGCTATGTACCATCGCAACAGAGCCAAGTTAGCTGTTTCCTACTGTTGCAAAATGTATGCTAAACTAAGCTCACATGCTTCATTATTTACTGCACAGGGTGGTATTTATCAAACTCCTGGCTATAAAAATAATAGGTTTTCTTCCTAAAATATTTCCATCCAGGTTGCCTGGAGTTACTTTACTTTCAACTTGGCCTCTTGCTCTTAATTAAATGTGTTTACTGGCTGTGGTTATTATCTTATCATATCAATCTTGGTAGTTGATTAAAAGAGAAATGTTCATCCTTTTCCCTCCACATTTAATAACTGTTTATCGCAGGCTTGTTCCCCCAGGATCATCAGACACATTATTTTTGATTTCACCTCATACTGGGAAAACAACAATAATTGTCATTGTCATTGTGATGACTACATCTACATTACAAATCATGGCTTTCTATTCAAATCTATTGCAATGATGAATGGATAGCTGCAGTGCAATTTGACAATAAGCTCAGCTGGACGAAGAAATACTTTAATGAATAAGTCCTGCTTGCTGTGCTCTGTGTGCTACAGTGACAGGGACCCTGTTTTATAACTTGCCTAATCTGCAGAATTTATTAATATTTTTGGATTTTCTGAACCACCAGGACTGCCCTTCAGCAAGGTTTCTCATCTTTGGTCCAGAGTCTCAGGAGCTTAAGAGCGGCTTTGCTCAACTGACTGACTGCAGGCTCTGAATATATTATTGTTGCCTCAGATTCATTTAATGCCTTAAGGCTTAGGTGGATATGGACAGGCTATTTACTGTATGCACCTCGGTCTACTCATGTCAGTTAATTAAGAGATATCATCTTATTGTTACATTCCTTGATTACACACACACACACACACACACACACACACACACACACACACACACACACACACACACACACACACACACACACACACACACACACACACACACACACACACACACACACACACACACACACACACACACACACACACACTATTGGCGGTTTTTTCCATTTCATTCCTGTTTATATGTAAATCATTGCTGTTATATGTTCTGTTATGATATTCAGTGCACAATTCAACCTTTGGAAAAGCATAGATTCATTGTCTTATTTAAAAATGTGGATGGGAATACATATATTTATCAGTGTGCAGTGTTTTGGTAGTTTGTGTTTGTCTCGTAGGTTTGACTAACTGTTTGGCCAAGATGAATGTTGGTAATGGAGACTGTATGAAAAATGTAGCTTCAGTATTGACAGTTGCTTGTTAGCAATACAAACAGTAATTGTAAGAAGTTGTTTGGCTACAGGCAAAGTCTCGCCAATGTATGATGTCCTTTATTGTTTTATGTTTCATGTGGAACCTATATGCTGCAGGTCTCCCTTGAAAAAGAGATCTATGATCTCAATGGGATCAATCTGATTAAATAATGGTTTGAAATGAAATGAATGATTTTATTTCAAGCCATAAAAATAACTTGAATAGGCTGTTACGTACTGTGTTGGACTGCACTCAGCCAGCTCTATCTTTCTAAAGGTTGATCCCATGTCATAATGACATTCTGGCTACCTGATTTCACATTTACTGTGAAATAGAGTAATTCTACAAATTGATGCGAATGTTGAATGTGTTATCCAAACCCTTATGCAAGACGTGATCATGTCACAACATGTGGACATGCATAATGAACAAAGTTATAGATTAATCAACTAGATACCAAGAAAGTAATTATAGCATCTTTCAAGAAAAAATAAAAGTTTTATTGAATTTTTCTAAATCTGAAGACTCTTGGACTTTGTGAATCACTGATTGACACTTTTCTAGATTATACAACTAATTTATCATGCAAAAAAAAAAAATCAACGGTATAACCATTGACAAAAATAGCCTTTAGTTGCACTTGCACCCCTAAAAGTAACCAATACCATTGCTTTCTGCTTTCATGTCATATGGGACTGGAGCAGGGTCGGCTCTAGAACAACTCGAATGGGGGGGCAATCATTTACCAAGGGGGGGGCACACACTGCCGTCAACAACCAACACACAAACACCAACGCAACTTCAATTTAAAAAAAAACATGCTGTAAAGTCTATTGTCTTTCACACACATTGCAGGGGTGTAGTGCTATTGTAGGCTATAGTGCACCTATGACTTGTGCATACATGCACGGTTGTGGCACGACCACCAAAACAGAAACATATATGGACAGAGGGTGTCGTTTTCTCATACTGATATTCTGCACAAACTGTGCTGTTGTATTTGCTGTAAAGTGTCTTTACTGTAGGTTATTTTTTATTATACTGTATATACAGCACTTTGGCTCGACCAAAAATCGTTGAAAAATGTGCTATATAAATAAAACTTGATTTGATTTGATATGGACATAGGCCATCATATAAAAAGTGTGCAAATGTATTTAGTATCCTATCCATGTGAACATGTTTTAGGTGGGGGTGGACCTAACCTCCTCTAGGAGGGTCTGGGGGCATGCTCCCCCGGGAAGATTATTTTTAAAATATTGAAGTTAAATGCATCAATCTGGTGCACTTTGAGAGCAAAGTGAAGAGATCTATGGATAGCCTACATCTCTCAGCATCCATATGAAACAGAACTGTACACATATTTACTTTTTCTTTATGGATATTTCACTAATCATTCCCCTTTTAAACTGTATTCTTGTGTTACTGTCCTATAGTATTTCATACCCGTTTTTCATTTATTCTCTCTTTAATAACTATAATGATCATATAAAGGTATTCCTCGAAAATACTTACATAAATGGTGACCAAACCGTTTGAGACCCACTGAGATAACTTACACTAAAGTGAACTATCTAAACACTGAGAGAGTCCTTACCTCACTGAGCTGACGTTATAAGATCCTCTCAGTCTGACAGGAGAGGACTGTCCTCCACCTTGGTGTAGAAACAGCCCTTTATATCCGTTAGCATAGCTAGCTAACCAGATGCTAACTACAACATTCCACGTTACCGCTCGCGCACTCACAAAATGCGCTCGTGCCACACACACAGAGCTTGAATGAAACACAGAGACCCATGTACTTGTACTGTACTGTATATCATATTATTTTTGATGGCTTTACTGTATAATCAGTGTAACAGATTAACAGATTGCCACTGGGCTTTCATCTAAACAATCAGCCACGTAATGATAACAAAAAAAAGGTCGGGGGTCATTGGTCAAGCAACACACCAATCAGAGAGCAGCAGTGAGCACACCTCAGGCTGTGTTTTATATTTGTATTATTTATTTCTGATGTATTTCACACAAAAAACCTGTAGTGGAAACGTTTTCACTTAGCCTATATGATAACAAAAAAAAAAAAAATCGGCAAAGTGGCAAGGCTTGCCCACCCTGCGTTGGGGGGGGCACAGTGACTCATTTGGGGGGGCATGGCCCGCGAATGACCCCCCATGACGCCGACCCTGGACTGGAGCACATTAGAGGACTGAGTCACGGCTCAGTGACTCACAGTCTGGAGGACTGAGCCTTCTGAGTAAACAGGGTCTGAAGTGCAGGGAGGCTTTCAGCGCAGCTTTGTGTCTATTATGTTAATATAAAGTTCATGCATTTCCCCCATTTCCCTATTTAGAAAAGGCAGACTATAGCTTGTTGCTCGTTTGAATCTTGTGAAACTTTTATTAGTTAAAGACAAGTAAAAGAAAGATGCACCTTGATGGCATGAACGATTCATGAAAATGTGTACAGATCCTTTCTCTAATAAAACGGCTACTATACACCCGAAATATCTGTTGTTGTTTGGACATGCAACTGCATACAACATTTATTAGTGAAGAAGGTGCCGGTTGGTGTCATTTTGAAGATTTTGATATTGAACCTCTCATCTAATGCCCCTGTTATTCCTTTGAGTGAAAATAACATTACAAGCTATTTTCTAAACTTAAATTATCAATTGTTCTCAAGCTATAAAAGGCAGACAGCATTTCATGAAATTAAATCAGATGTAAGACCGTTTTTGTTGTGTAAAAAATAGGCTGAATTTAGCAACACTGCAAACATATTCATAAGTTATTAAATTGTCGAGTCTATTGTAAATAAATGTATCTTCAATTATTATTAAATGCATTTGGAACTTATAAACAACAGTGCATTTGACAATTTTCGACAGATACAGCCCACTCAAAAATATATTGTTTTATATAAAATGAATTTATATATATATATATATATATATATATTAGCTGTACACTTTACGAATATAATAGTTTTTTATGGACAACTTTACCATTCAATCTCGTCCAACTGATTTTGCTGCTGTCACTCCTCGGCTCTTGGTAGTTCAGGCAATTATCAAACCTGGCAACTCCGGGTTTCCTGGCAGCTGTCAATCAAAGTCCAGTGGCTCCTCCCCAAAGTGCCAGAAACTTTTCACGCGCGCGTAGACAGACTCCGCGAGGCTGATACTCCCGCGAGCGAGCAGAGCCGCTCGCGGGGGTTTAATCTGCGTGCGAGGGTCATTTTATGCGCGTGTAAAAGCACATTTTCCGCTCGTGAGTAGCTTGTTTTACGCGCTAGAATATTGACCCAAATCTGACTCCATACTGAAGTCTGTCTTTTGGCAAATCTGCATCTTTTGTTCGCCCAGCTTTTCGCGATCACGCTTACAGACAGTGCAGGAAGAAATAATCTTCCTGGCAGAAGCATTGCTGTTGGTGATCCAATACTTCTGCCGAAGGCTATGGCAGCAAACAAGAGACAGAAGTATTTGAATTTTATCAGACACCAAATTTATAGCATTGAAAATAATTACTTTGAAAATCATGTATGGAAGCAAACAAGAGACAGAAGTATTTGAATTTTATTAGACACCGAATTTATAGCATTGAAAATAATTACTTTGAAAATCATGTATCTGAATGTGAAATAAAAATGTAAAAATTCAAGTGAAAAAAATTCGACGTCAACAAATTCGGTGTATAAAATTCGATGTCCAAAATTGCGATGCAGCATCATCCGGGCTACTCAGACAGGATAAGCAATCGAGCCCTAATGCAATCAAACCGACTTCTGGCCTATCAGAGCACGGCTTTGTCAGTCATGTGATCACAACAACCTGGGAGAAAAATGACGGAGAACAGTGGGGCTCGCCGCTCGGGTACGTAGTCAGTTTGTGCTCTTTATTTTACAAGCAGTGAGGGCTCGACAGCATTTGTATCTTATATTAGCTAAATGAGTGAAGTAGCCTTGTGCCTTGCTGTTAGCAAGCTCCGTAGTTATCATTAATTGAAGTGAATCACACCGTTACCGTGTCCTTTTGTGTGTGTGTGTGTGGGGGGGGGGGACGGTTTGCAAAGTAACGCTACGATCACTTCGGTTAGATAAGTCAAGTAGACCACACTATACGAAATACTCTTACAAAAGCCCTGCATTTAAACATGTTAATGTTACTTTAGTAAAAGTATGCTAGTATAATAAGGAAAATGTTGTTAAAGTATTTAAAGTAGACACAAGTTATACTATTATATCATTTGTTTTATTGTTATTACCGATGCAAGAGTTGACTTAACTGTTGTAGTTGGAGCTCATTTTGAACAATGAGCTAATGATTAGTAGATAAATAAATACACACACATCAATCTGTTGTGGATGGAACACAACAAATGGTGCTCTTACCTGTGATGCCTCCTCCAAACATTATAACCAGACTGTATCATTCAAACTATAAGTAACAGTTCTAGCTACTTGACTTTACACAAACAATTCAAAAGACGAAATCAACACAATTTATTGAAAGACCAATCTTTATTTTACGGTGCCTCTCCTTTTGTTTGTATTATTAAAAACTGAGCAACTCAACTTTATATTTCGTATTGTCCAAAGCATCTATTACACTATTTGTTCCCCTCTCATATTCACAGGATGGATGATTAGAGACTTTGGGGGAGACCTCAGCTTTATGAACGTCCTGTCTGTTGCTTTGGCCAGAGAGGACAGAGGGTCTTTCCCTGCGAGGAGGACCAGGCCTGAGGGAGGAGGACCAGGCCTGAGGGAGGAGGACCTGCACCAGCTGCAGAACTTAGCCCATGCTGGGCATAGCTGTTACCACCTGCACAGGCCTAGCCTGTCACTTTATTTGACAAAATGTATTTACTTAATCAATTAACAGATGAACATTTAGTGTAACTTATGTATATTATTTCGTTTTTATTTAAAAAAAATTGTGATGGTTCATGCTTGATAACTTTTAGTTCACATTTCAATAAATTGTATTTTCACTCCTTTTGTCCGTTATTCTTACTGAAAATGTAAAGTTACACATTCACATCTGACTGAAGATTGGCACCATTTATTTGGGTATATCCAGTCTCTGATAGTGTTACGTTATTATGAGAGTGCTCTGTTTCATTCTGAAATTGTATATATTTATATAAATATATACATAGGCTATATATATATGTGTGTGTGTGTCCGCATCTGTAGCCTGTTATTGTCTCATTATACCGCACTGTGAATGAATTAAAAGTAAATATATAAGTCGTCATAAACACATCTGTCCATCAGACAGAGGGACGTCTCTTTAAAATGACCGCTCAGAGGAGAGGAGTTTTCATTTCTCTAACCGCCTGCTGCTTCCCCTCCTCTCTCCTCGGTTCCCCTCCTCGGCTCCTCCGCTCGCATCTCCTGTGGGCGGGACTAAGTCTCGAGGATAGGAGTCGAGGAGGGGAGTTAGAGAAATGAGAAAGGGCCTAAATGTCTCTTAGTGAATGTCCTGTACTGCTCTTATATCTCATCAGCTTCTCCTTTCCCTCTTGGATGTTCTTCTGGACCCTCAGAGAAAGAGAAAATGGTGAAGCAGTCCTGTCTCTCAGGCCTGTCCTTTCCTAACAGACATATAAAAAAACATATTATTGCAGAGCAAGTGTGTTATTTAAGAAAGAGGTGTGTTTGTTTGTTCAGGGGCTATAAATATAATGATTTTTTTATTTGAATGTGTTTTTTAAATCCAGCAGTGTACTACAAAGATAATCAGATTATGAATAAACTGTTCTAAATTTATCAACATTGAAATAAATGTATTAAAATAATATTTAACTGTTATCAAAACTTAGTGCAACTGTAGAAGCTTGCTCTGTTTGGTTGTCTCACTGAAAGAATCACTTTTAACATGTTTTTTTACAGTCAATATGCAAAGGGTCGTAGTTCTCACGATGTTCAATAATATTTGCCTTAAATACATTGAAATGTGAAAGTTGAACAAAAAAGTGATGTTGCTTGGTAAAATGTAAATGTAACCTTTTGCAAAGAAAGTACACTCAACATCACTGATGTGTGGGTGATCTAGTATTCAGTCATGTTTAATGGCATGTATATCAGTATGTATTCCTAACATTCGGTCTATATGCTGTAAAATGTATTATCTCTTCGATTTACACACGGCATCTATTGCACGTCTGTCCGTCCTGGGGGAGGGATCCCTCCTCTGTTGCTCTCCCTGAGGTTTCTCCCATTTTTTCCCCTTTTAACTGTGGGTTTTTCTCTGGAAGTTTTTCCTTGTACGATGTGAGGGTCTAAAGATAGAGGGTGTCGTTTTTCTCATACTGATATTCTGAACAATCTGTGCTGTTGTATTTGCTGTAAAGTGTCTCTACTGTAGGCTATTTTTATTATATGTACAGCACTTTGGCTCGACCAAAAATCGTTTATAAATGTGCTATATAAATAAAACTTGATTTGATTTGATTAGAGTCATTACTTTATGCATTCTTTGTAAAGTATGAAAAAGGTGTACCTTGGAATCCGTGCTGAAGTTCTCTGCTGGTAGGAGTCCAGATCTGTCTCTCCTCCTCTGGTCCAGCCTGTCTGGATCACCTTAAGGACACTTTGAACAAACAGATGTAAAGTTACATGCATGGCTTACAGACTTCTTTACATGCAAACAACTTTTTATCTTCTTTTAAAAACAGGTCATAATCTTATTGTTATACTTAAGAAATTGCTGGATATCACAGTCTTTATACTGTATCAGTTTGATTGAGTATTATTGTGTAGGCTAGGTCCTTTTTATTTTACTGTTATTTTGGATGAGTTTTTCATGAGTCAGTCAAATTAATTTGTTTTCATATGCCATATTCATATGTATCACACACGTAAGGGTAAGACACAAACCTATTGAACAAATGCAATGCAATAGCTTAATTTTCACTGAAGTCACAGATAACGTCATATCTAATATTTAAACAAATCATTTCCTTGTCACTAAAGCATTGACTACGCTATTCATCGTCCTTAAATGCAGGAATTAAGTTACATGTTCCGTTCTACAGCCACGATAAGGCACTTTCTCAAGTGTGAGGATAATACAATTAAAAGAGGCATTGGTAATAATATTAAAAACGACAATGTTTGGGTCGTTCGTCGGATAGGCGGTTATCTAGAAATGTGACGTTCATACTTTAAAGATACACACATTTCATTGTGAGGTTGATTTAATATACACTAAGCCTCCGAAATTCACCGAAATATTTGACGTAGAATTTTTTTCACTTGAATTTTTGGGATCTGACTTTGAACATTTTTATTTCACATAGGTAAATTCAGAGCAAAAAAAATTCAGATACATGATTTTCAAAGTAATTATTTTCAATGCTATAAATTCGGTGTCTGATACAATTTAAATACTTCTGTCTCTTGTTTGCTTCCATAATCATGTATCTGAATTTTTTTTGCTCCGAATTTACCTATGTGAAATAAAAATGTAAAAATTCAAGTTAAAAAAATTCGAATGTTCAAATTCAGATCCCAAAAATTCAAGTGAAAAAAATTCTATGTCAAATATTTCGGTGTTTAAAATTCGATGTAAAAAAATTCGGTGTATACAATTCGACGTCAAAAATTGCGATGCAGCATCATCCGGGCTACTCAGACAGGATAAGCAATCGAGTCCGAATGCAATCAAACTGACTTCTGGCCTATCAGAGTCAAGCGGCAAACCCCGGAACAGTGCGCCCGGTGAAGCGGATGAAGCCCAATGCTGCAAACTGTAGGCGATGGATGCAGATGGGAGCAATTCCCGTAGACCGTATGTTAAAATGTCCAGCTTAACATCAGAAAATGAACATGTTTCTAGCCTGGATCCACAAAAACATATTCTGTATATAGTTAGATTCCCCCTTCATGACAACGGGACTGCTGCTCCTAGCTCCTCTCTGCTAGCTCCATTGGCTCCGTGATGCTACAGCGGCTCAGCTCATCAGGAGAACACTACTTGAACTCGGCCGTGTTTGTTGTGTTGGTTCCTGGTGGACTATTCGTCATGCAAATATAGGATTTATCTGCGGTTGAAACAGACCGTCCATGAATGCAGTTTCTTCGGTAAGTCAACCCTGCGTACTTTGTTATGTTACTGGTGTTTTTATTAAGCTAACGTTGATGAATGTTTAGAGTTGGGTTAGCATTTGAGCAATCGTAGCTCCATCTGTGCTAACAATGCTATGCGTAGCATCCAAGAGTGTAAAACATTAAGTGGGATGCTACTGTATACCAAAAGGATTCTGTGCGAGGTTGCTAAAATAAGGTCATCCTTGTACGTTGGATAGTTAGGTTACTGTATGCATTGTTAAGGTTCATTTAAATTCGCTATGCTCTACAATTCTTTCACACACACATACGGGTTTTGGGCCGAGGCCGACACCGTACTTCCGGTATCCACCATTTCACGCAAAGTGCAACCAGAATATCATAGTCTATTGCTGCCTTAATCAATATCTAGTCAACTCTAAAATACCACATATATGCATTGGCATGATAATATTATTGTGACAAGTGGGGTATTCACCTGGTGTTTCTAGAAGATAGACGTAGATGCTGCCAAAATCGACCGAAGGCCACTGTCGAGTCGTTTTTCCATACATCTGCAGGCAGTCTGTAAGGGCAATCGGACAACCCACACAGCTCTAGTTTACGCTGGTAACGACCTAGAGCACACCCCTCAAGTCCAGAGATGTAATCCGAAGACATGCAGCGATTTCTTCGGTCGTTAATTCAGAAAAAAAAACTAGTGCGCTCTGCCTGGCAACGTTACCTAGCTGTTTATATTAGCACCTCCAGGATATTAGCACCTCCAGGAAAATGGCGTATTTCTATATAGATATATGGCGCGCGTTGCATTGTGGGTAGCTCGTGACGTCACTGTGTGTGAAAGAATAGCATCAAATAGACTAGCTAACGTCAACGTATTGTTGAAGAGAGGCTTAGTGTATATTAAATCAACCTCACAATGAAATGTGTGTAACGTCACATTTCAAGATGGTCCAGAAATAACGCTCCCTTAGATATTGTAATATGGTTTGTTGAACTGGAGTTATTTATTGCAGCTAACCGCCTATCCGACCCAAATATTGTTGTTTTTAATATTATTACCAATGCCTCTTTTAATTGTATTATCCTCACACTTGAGAAACAGCCTTATCATAGAACAGAACATGTAACTTAATGCCTGCATTTAAGGATGATGAATAGCGTAGTCAATGCTTTAGTGACAAGGAAATGATTTGTTTAAATATTAGCAGTGGCGGCGGGTCATTAGGGGCAGGTGGGGCACAGCCCCACCTAGTGTCAGAAGAAAGTATTACAAATAATGATTACAAAAAAATACTAAAAAATAAATAAAAAAACATATAAAATATATTTTAAGGTCATGTTTAATAATCTAATTCGTCTTTACATTTCTGTTTTAGTCTGTGTTCTTCTAATTAGTGTCTAGAGTGCCGTTTTGTGCTGTTTAGAGCCATGTGGGACAAAACCCGATCCTGCCCCTCCCTCTCACAGTCTAAGTGAACGGTGATTGTAAAAACTACACTGCGCATGCTCAGAGTATTTTTCTATTTAATGTGTGTGGCAAAAAAATAATGACCGTAGGGGCATAGTGCTCCCATCCCCACCATACGTCATCTCACATAATTCAGAATTGATTGGCTGTAAGTACTCACGTGTGCAGTGCTGCGAAACGTCACGTGTAGTTTGAAGAGGAGACGAGAGAGCAGCATATAGCTAACATCACCAGCGATTTAAAAGAAGTAAAAAACTGAAAGAAAATGAATGAAGTTGACCATTTACTGGAGCACACATTTGAGACACTTAGTCTCGGAGAGAAACTGGAGGTAAAGCGCCTCGGTGCCCACCATCCACCGGATTTCCAAATGGTCCAGACTGCGGGCAAAGTTAAACGTGGGTTTAACGCTGAGTGGTTTGCTAAAAAGAAATGGCTAACGGCGAGCATCCAGAAGAATTCCCTCTTTTGCTTTCCTTGCCTGCTTTTTGGTGAAGATCAAGGTACTTGGTCGAGGACAGGTTACAAGGACTTAAAGCATCTTTCGGAGAGGACAATGAAGCATGAGAGCAGCAACAGTCATTTGGAAAATGCCGTAAAATTGGGATTACTTGGAAGGGTGAATGTTGCAGCTCAGATTGACAGCGCCTACAGACGCGGCATTGATTCTCATAATAGGAAGGTGGAAGAAAACAGGTACGTGCTTGGTCGGATCATCACCTGTATTAAACTGTGTGGGAAATGTGAGACAGCACTGCGGGGCCACAACGAGTCGGCGGACTCTGAATCCAGGGATATTCAGGTCAATTTTCGAGACAATGTGTGAGGGCGATTCCAGGCTTCAACGGCACTACGAAGCTCAGCTTGATTTCAAAGGGACATCAAGCACCATACAGAATGAACTCTTGGACTGCATGTATGATGTGTACAGGGAGGAAATAGCCAAGCAAGTGGACAACACATCATTTGTTGCCGTTCAGGCCGACGAGACAACCGATGTCTCCTGTAAATCGCAAATGGTGATTGTGCTGCGATACATTATGCCTGACCTCACAGTTACAGAGCGTTTTTTGGAGTTTGTGGAAGTAAAGGACAAAACTGGTGTAGGTCTCTCTAACAGCATCAAGGCTGTTCTGGAACCCCTGAAGCTGAAAGAAAAGCTAATCGCTCAGACCTATGACGGGGCGGCCGTCATGAGCGGTAACGTGCGCGGGGTACAGACGGTGATGAAGGAGACGTACCCAAACGCTCAGTTTGTTCACTGCTACGCCCACCAACTGAACCTGACCCTGCAGCAACTGTGTTCAGCAAGGATGAGCATCCTGAAGGTGTTTTTTGCAGATCTAACTGCTTTTTCCACTTTTTTCTCCGGTGCTCCAAAACGTGTTGCAGCTCTTGCAGAGGCAACACAGAGACGCATCCCACGGCCACCGGCTGTGAGATGGAACTTTAAAAGCAGAACTGTGAACGCGGTTTGGGAGACCCGAGATGCACTACTTCAGTGTATGAAGCATATACGCGCACAACCAGGATGGGATGCGGTCACCATAAGTGAGGCATACGGCCTGTCAAAGAAACTGCGGGACCGAGCATTTATGCAGCTCCTGGAGTTTTTTTCGTTGCTTATGCCAGAAGTGGATGTTCTATACAACACTCTGCAAAAATGAAGCATCGATGCACCTGGGATCAACAGCGCGCTCTGCCGTTTCAAGGAAAATGTTCAGAAAATGAGGCAGAAAACTGATGCATTGGCCGCCACTGCTCATGATGGAACAGACGAGCCAGGCCGACGAGTCAGCAGCACAGCGCCGGTGATGAAGGAGGCTTGTGACACAGTCATCTCACAGGTGGAACAGAGGTTCTCACAGAGTGACCATTTGATCGCTGCAAAGCTTGTTGACAGCTCATTCTTCCCACAGCATGTCCTGTCATTTCCTACACCTGAGCTTGACTGCGCCGTGAAACTGTGGCCTGCGTTGGAAAACAAGGAGAAGTTGAAGTCTGAGCTGACCACGCTCTACCGCCACAGTGAGCTTCACACTGGAAACACTGCCCTGTCTCTGTTGTAATCCATTCACGAGAACAACTTGGAGGAAACGTTTGCTGAGACTGTTATTTTGGTCAAAATAATAGTGACAACTCCGATGACGACATCCGAGTCAGAGAGGAACTTTTCCACCCTCAAAAGGATAAAGACTTTCACTCGCAACACCATGGGACAGCCGCGACTTAACGCATTGGCCATGCTTTCAATTGAAAGCCAGTTGATCCAGCAACTACAGGACTTCATCCCCAAAGTGATAGACACATTCTGTCAGAGGAAGGACCGCCGTGCCGCTTTTCTTTTCAAGTGAGCCTTCAGCTTTGGTAAGTTCATTTATGTCATATATTTTGTTGATCTTCTGTGTTTTGCCTCTGCTGGATCGATTGATATTGTGACCTCGATGATGAGTGTCTGTGTTTTCCTTATATTTACAGTCTATGGTGTTTTAATGCTAAAGCATTACGGTTGTTGTTATTGTTAAGAATTACTTTGTGATGGTGACCTTTACTCCATGTATGAAGGTGCATTACTATGACATCCCCACGCTGTGTACGTAAATGTATGCGCTCACAGTGTTGCTCCTGTGGTCTTCAGTATGTAATTTGACACTCCCCCTCTCTCTCTCCTCCCCCCCCCTCTCTCTGTCCCCCCCCCCTCTCTCTCTCCTCCCTCTCTCTGTCCCCCCCCCCTCTCTCTCTCCCCCGACCTCTTTCTGCCCCCCCAGTTTTGTACACCTAGAAACGCCACTGAATATTAGATACAGTATGACGTTATCTGTGACTTCAGTCAAAATGAAGCTTATCCATTGCATTGCATTTGTTAAATAGATGTGTGTCTTACCCTTACGTGTGTGATACATATGAATATGGCATATGAAAACCTCATCCTAACAGTAAAATAAAAAAGACCTACGCAATAATACTCAAACTGATACAGTATAAGGACTGTGATATCCAGCAATTTCTTAAGTATAACAATAAGATTATGACCTGTTTTTAAAAGAAGATAAAAAGTTGTTTGCATGTAAAAAGTATGTAACCCATGCATGTAACTTTACATCTGTTTGTTCAAAGTGTCCTTAAGGTGATCCAGAAGAGGAGAGACAGATCTGGACTCCTAGCAGCAGAGAACTTCAGCACAGATTCCAAGGTACACCTTTTTCATACTTTACAAAGAATGCATAAAGTAATGACTCAAATACACTGATATACAGTTGCAAGAAAAAGTATGTGAACCCTTTGGATTCTCCACACATAGCGTTGTGTGTTCCTTCCAAACAACTCAACTTTGGTTTCATCTGTCCACAGAATATTTTGCCAGTAGTGCTGTGGAACATCCAGGTGCTCTTTTGCAAACTTCAAACGTGCAGCAATGTTTTTTCTGGACAGCAGTGGCTTCCTCCCATGAACTCCATTCTTGTTCAGTGTTTTACGTATCGTAGATTCGTCAACAGCATGTGCCAGAGATTTCTTTAAGTCTCTAGCTGACACTCTAGGATTCTTCTTCACCTCATTGAGCATTCTGCGCTGTGCTCTTGCAGTCATCTTTACAGGACGGCCACTCCTAGGGAGAGTAGCAACAGTGCTGAACTTTCTCCATTTATAGACAATTTGTCTTACCGTGGACTGATGAACATCAAGGCTTTTAGAGATACTTTTGTAACCCTCTCCAGCTTTATGCAAGTCAACAATTCTTAATCGTAGGTCTTCTGAGAGCTCTTTTGTGCGAGGCATGGTTCACATCTGGCAATGCTTCTTAAGAATAGCAAATTCAAAACTGGTGTGTATTCTTTATAGGGCAAGACAGCTTTAACCAACACCTCCAATCTCGTCTCATTGATTGGACTCCAGGTTGGCTGACTCCTGACTCCAATTAGCTCTTGAAGAAGTCTTTAGCCTAGGGGTTCACATACTTTTTCCATCCTGCACTGTGAATGTTTACATGGTGTGTTCAATAAAAACATGAAAACATATAATTGTTTGTGTGGTATTAGTTTAAGCAGACTGTGTTTGTCTATTGTTGTGACTTAGATGAAGATCAGAACACATTTTATGACCAACTTATGCAGAAATCTTGCAACTGTACATGCCATTAAACATGACTGAATACTAGATCACCTACACAGTGATGTTGAGTTTACTTTCTTAGCAAAAGGTTACATTTACATTTTACCAAGCAACATAACTTTTGTTCAACTTTCACATTTAAATGTATTTAAGGCAAATATGATTGAACATAGTGAGAACTGCGACCCTTTGTCGCTACATATTGACTGTAAAAAACATGTTAAAAGTGATTATTTCAGTGAGACAACCGAACAGAGCAAGCTTCTACAGTTGCACTAAGTTTTGATAACAGTTAAATATTATTTTAATAATACATTTATTTCAATGTATTTAGAACGGTTTATTCAAAATCCGATTATCTTTGTAGTACACTGTTGGATTTAAAAAACACATTCAAATAAATAAATAATTTATAGCCCCTGAACAAACAAACACACCTCTTTCTTAAATAACACACTTGCTCTGCAATAATATGTTTTGATATGTCTGTTAGGAAAGGACAGGCCTGAGAGACAGGACTGCTTCACCATGTTCTCTTTCTCCGAGGGTCCAGAAGAACATCCAAGAGGGAAAGGAAAAGCTGATGTTATGAGATTTAAGAGCAGTACAGGACATTCACTAAGACACTTATATTGTAACACAAAGACCTGCACACTGACTAGTTTTGTAGTCTAACAGGAACTTCATTTGTGTGTTTTGTGTTTTACGTTGCACCTCAGAGACAGTGTGATTATTGTCAGGCCTATAACGTTTGGTAAAAAAAAAGTCAGCTGATCAAATGCATTTGCCTCACTTTATGAGCTTCACAATACTTGTACCTTGTACCGCCGAGTTTGCAACGTCATAAATAAATGGTGCCAATCTTCAGTCGGATGTGAATGTGTAAACTAACATTTTCAGTAAGAATAACAGACAAAAGGAGTGCAAATACAATTTATTGAAATGTGAACTAAAAGTTATCAAGCATGAACCATCACCATTTTTTAAAAATAAAAACGAAATATACATAAGTTACACTAAATGTTAATCTGTTAATTGACAGACTAGGCCTGTACAGGTGGTAACAGCAATGCCCAGCATGGGCTAAGTTCTGTAGGTGCAGCTGGTGCAGGTCCTCCTCCATCAGGTCTGGTCCTCCTCCCTCAGCCCTCTCTGGCCAAACCAACAGACAGGACGTTCATAAAGCTGAGGTTTCCCCCAAAGTCTCTAATCATCCTTCCTGTGAATATGAGAGGGGAACAAATAGTGTAATAGATGCTTTGGACAATAAGAAATATAAAGTTAACTGTTGAGTTGCTCAGTTTTTTAGATTGAAAGGGTTTAATAATACAAACAAAAGGACAGGCACCGTAAAATAAAGATTGGTCTTTCAATAAATTGTGTTGATCTTGTCTTTTGAATTGTTTGTCTAAAGTCAAGTAGCTAGAACTGTTACTTATAGTTTGAATGATACAGTCTGGTTATAATGTTTGGAGGAGGCATCACAGGTAAGAGCACCATTTGATGTGTTCCATCCACAACAAATGCACACAGATTGATGTGTGTATTTATTTATCTACTATTTCTTGAATCATTACTGTCAGTCCAAAACAAGAGATTTTGTTTTAGTAACATTTAAAAAAAAACATTATCTCTTTTCCACTACACTATCTTGAATACTTTAGTTTTTACGTCACTACATTTATCTAACAGCTTTACCATTGTAAAGGTGTCACTTCGGACTCTGGGTAATTATGACAGCATGTCCTACTATTTTGAGAGTTTGAACAAACCAGACCTTGATCTATTAATGTAGAAAATAGTCAGCACATTACACCATTATGAAAGTAATCATTAGCTCATTGTTCAAAATGAGCTCCAACTACAACAGTTAAGTCAACTCGTGCATCGGTAATAACAATAAATCAAATGATATAATATAATAGTATAACTTGTGTCTACTTTAACAACATTTTCCTAATTATACTAGCATACTTTTACTAAAGTAACATTAACATGTTTAAATGCAGGACTTTCGTAAGAGAGTATTTCGTATAGTGTAGCATGGTCTACTTGACTTATCTAACCGAAGTGATCGTTACGTTACTTTGCAATTTTTCATCATTGTTCCACAATGTTTATCATAATGAAATTAATATCCATATATTTTATACTATACTTGCACTGCTTACCGTTTTCATACTTTATATATCTTAGCATATTCATACACACTGTTCATACTGCTCACAGGCTGATATCTAGTGTATTCATACCCCTCACTGTTTATTCATCATTCAATTCATTCTATATTTTATTCTATAGATTGTGTACATTACTTTTCACTTTACTGCTTGTTGCACTCCTGGTTAGAAGCTAAACTGCATTTCGTTGTCTCAGTACCTGTAATATGTGCAATAACAATAAAGTTGAATCTAATCTTGAGCAGGAACAAATGTATTTACTTAGTACATATCTGACATTAACGATTAAACACATGTGTGCATTCTTTATAAATGCAAACCGAGTCAAGCCGACTCCGGAGGTGGCGGTATGCACCTTAAAGTTGTTTGCAATCCGCCAAATAACCGAGAGAAGAAGAAGGCGAAGAAGAAGATTAAGAAGAAGAAGCCGACTCGTAGCTGTCCGACTTCAGGCGAGCTTTTTGAGACCTCCCCCGGCTGCGATCGGCTACTCTCGTCTACTTTCGAGGCGAGCCGCAACGCGTCTCAAACAAGCCTACTGACTACTTACCCGAGCGGCGAGCCCCGCTGTTCTCCGTCATTTTTCTCCCGGGTTGTTGTGGTAACATGACTGACAAAGCCGTGCTCTGATAGGCCAGAAGTCGGTTTGATTGCATTAGGGCTCGATTGCTTATCCTGTCTGAGTAGCCCGGATGATGCTGCATCACCATTTTGGACATCGAATTGTATACACCGAATTTGTTGACGTAGAATTGTTTTCACTTTAATTTTTACATTGTAGTTTCACATAGGTAAATTCGGAGCAAAAACATTCAGATACATGATTTTCAAAGTAATTATTTTCAATGCTATAAATTCGGTGTCTAATAAAATTGAAATACTTCTGTCTCTTGTTTGCTTCCATAGAGGTCTAGAAAGCAGATGATTTCTTCCACAATGTCAGACCCGGCGCCAGAACAAATCTAAAGGGAGGGCTATGGGCATAGATATGTCTCATAATGATTTGTGTGAACATAAAAATAATTTGTATGTAAATATGTGATTTGGAAATGTAAAACACCATCCACAAATGCATTTAAAAGATTTGCAAACTCACAAATAAATGTGCAAGTGTAAAACGGATCTGCAAATAGGGCCTACGCTAAATATTTTCACAAATAAAAAAAAGATCTGTGATTATCTCTTTAACATTGACAACTTTCGATCAGGCATTTGTGAATCCATTTTGTATTTGCCGACCAAAAATGCGCTTGCGGGTCTCACATCTCTGCTCGTGGATCTCACATTTCTGCTTGTGGATCGTCTTTTTACACACACGGAATTTTGAGACATATTTTCCGCCGGTCTCGGCTAAAATCTACTCGTGTCACTCGGTGATTTTCGGAAACCACGTGATGGCCTGCTGATGACGACATTTCCGCATGATTTCAAAGTAAGAGCATGATGGTTTGTTTAATGCTCTGTTTTTTTATTATAATGAACGTTAGATGCAATTTCTGATGTCCATTGTGTAATTCAAACATAAATGGGAGTCTACAGAATGCACAATAAACAATAAATAAATCCAGCTGTGATTGGTCTAAATGTGGACGAATCACAAATCACAACAGACACAATACGCGTCACCAACATAAAGATGGCCGTCACGTTAGCACATTTCACCACATTCTTTCAGAATGAGAATACAATTATTTTACGAGGTGAAAATCACTACAAGTCTGGGCACGTTGAGAGCTGTACCTATATGAAAGGGGAGTTAGTCGGTTCTGTAAGAGCCAGCATGCGGGACCGGCTTTACAAGGTTTCGGTGAGTAATATGAGTGCAATGTTTAACGTTAATGTCAGCTAGCTAACATTAGCTAACAAGGTACACTAACGTGTTTTGTTTTAGCAACTAGTTTTCTCCTTAAGAACTTCGTGGTCTCTGTGTATGCTGTGGATAACATTAGTGTTCACAAGAACAAGGTACACTCCCGTGTTTTGTTTTAGTTGCTCTTCAGATTGAAGCGGCCAGTTTTATATCGACTATACTGTATGTGTGATCTCCTTTTTCTCGTTGTGTCATTTGACTTTATTTGCTGTGTGTAGATTCAAGGATTTTGGTTATCTAGGCACAGCTGGGTGTGACTCCCTCTGGTACACTGGTATGTGTTTTCCTAATGTAGAGAGCATTGATTAATTAATAAACTACACTGAGTCTAGATCCTGACCAAATCCTTTTTTATTGTTGATCAAATGTTTAAAAAAAATGTATTCATACACATTTAGAAAAATACAATGTACAATCACAACCAATACAACACAAATTACAAAAAATACAGAAAAAACAAACAATAACAACAGACAAGAGGACAAAACTATGGAAAAATAAACCCTCCCACCCCCAGATCCGGACCATCCTTGTATTATTGCTCATTCAATCTATTATAGCATGCTAACAAATGGTACTTACTTTATTTTTACAGATCTGCATGGGAGACGATGGCGCGATGCAGAGCGCTGTCTGTGATTGTGCACAGGAGATGTACAAATGCAGCCACGCTGCAGCATTGGCAATATTTGCCATGTGGCAGATCAGCTCCACAGATGTTGAGTGCCAGTGGAGGAAGCCTGGCACTTCCAAAGTAGTCCAGCCGGTGTCTCAACTTTACCAACAGCGAGAGGAGACATACAACCCACTGGCCAGAGACATCGCCAACTGTCAACTGGGGGGTTGTAAACGAAGCCGAAGGGGTGAAGGCTTTTGTGGAGGCTTTTGTGGAGGCCTATCAAGTGACAGTGTTCGAATCGAGTCTGGTCTCTTTGTGAGTGAGTCGGGTGTTTTGGGAGCATCACCCGATGGACTTGTGCAGCCATCTGCCCTGCTGGAGGTGAAGTGTCCACACAGCCAGAGGAACATGACCATCGCGGAGGCAGTCCAGTTACCATCCTTCTGTCTCCGTGAGGAGGGTGGGTCATATATTCTCAAGGAGAATCACCCATACTGGCACCAGGTCCAAGGGCAGCTGCATATCACAGACCGGAGTCTCTGCTACTTTGTTGTGTGGACCACGAAGGAGGCGATCATCATCCCCATCCCCAAAGACCCTGCATGGCATGGAAATCTCCTCCTCCTGGAACAATTCTACACCCAGCATATGCTCCCTGTGTTGGCCAGTAGAGAGGAGGACATTTCAATAAACTTACTCTTAACACCCTCGGACTCTGCGTTGTGTTTCGTATGTGTGATGGGGTGTTATGCAGAGGGGAGGAAAACAGGACACAGCAGATTGGGATTGTGGTGGAGATGCTGAGCAGTTATTTAATTGTTGCATGTAATTATTATTATACTGCGTGCTTCTGAGTTATTCCATCTTTTGCTGTAACATGGATCTGTATGTAACTCTATATTTACTTGTTATCTAACACACTTCCTTCTACATCATCATTATACATGATGGTGTATATAGGATATATATATTTGTATACATGTGAAGTAAAAACTTCTTTGCAGCAATGTTGAGCGCATCATGAAATGAGGGAAACTGGATTCACCCGTCAATACACTGATATTTATTGAGAAACAGACAATTACATACGGCCGGGGATCATCCTAGTTTCACACTGTCCTTGTGCTCCACCAAGGTAATCTCTGCCCCAAAAGACACAAAACATCTAACCAACACGAGGAGAGGCGGGCTTCCAGAAAGCCCGCGTATACCTAATTAGTAGCAGATGTGAGACAATGGTCTGCTTGTCTCAAAGAGATCCAGACAAGCCTCAACCTACACAGGAGTCTTTGACTGACTACAAGCAGTGCTGGAATTGGGCCGGTACTCACCGGTACGCAGTACCGGCACTTCTGGTTCTGACCCATGGAGTACCGGCACTTCTTGCTCAGTACCGGCATGCTGGCGGTACTCCGGTACTCATGCACCGTGCCAGTACTCAACACTCTCCCGCCGTTCTTATTATACATCCATATATATATATATATACAGCCGCCCGGTACTCAGTAGCGTCATGAGGTGCCGAACGGACATTCTCATCGCTCTAACCGCTGGAGTTTCACAGCGGCTGTCAGCTGTTTACTCCTGTCATTCAAACAGAACGTGCTGGAGAGGGGGCGGGGCTTATCTTCTCCATGTAAATACTGTGGTGGAAACGACTATGTCAAAATTAACCTATTTGACCGTGATTTAATAGTAATACACGTTTCAAAATAATAATAATAATAATGCCGAAGTAACAACATACTGAAAACTGTTAGTAAAACCATGTTTTAATGCTTTACAATTTACATACCTAGATGCACGTGTGTTGTGTTTATGCAGTGCAACTCCCACCCAGTGGGTGGCTATCTAGAGTGATAGAACAGAGCAGGCACGCCCCCGAGAGAAGGAAAGCAAGTCACGTCACAAATTAGCATTTCTAAAATGTTAGCATGGATTAATAAAAGTGAAAAAAGACAGCGGTTGTCGCCGGAAGAAACTTCAAATACAGAGAATGCTGTGCCTGTGTTGGAAATTGTGTCTGATGGGGAGCTTTCTTTGGTTGATCCTCCTGCTCCAAGTTCTAGTGCATTAGCATTAGCACTAGCTCCGCCGCCTCCTCCAGAGCCTCTAACGTTAGCTGCTGCTGGCGCAACTGCCACCACCAACACCGGGCAAAGCGATGCACCTGACTGCTGGACAACGGACCAGGTGCAATATTTTTGCAAGACCAATGCATGGCTCCTTCTTAAAGATAAGAAGCTAGGATGTCGGATATGCAGAGATGTCAAATCTTTGGGAATACACACTGGACAAGGACTGAAACTGTCAACTGAATGGGGTGAGTGTGCAGTGTCTCATTTCGGTGTTGACAAGGGCAAACAACAAGCTAGCCTGAGAAAAAAAATCAAAGAACATAAAGAATCACAAGCCCATGTAAAAGCTGCTGACATCCTTACATCTGCTTCACGTGAAACTATTCAACATCAAGTGCAGTCTATGCATAAATCTGAATTAGACACCACTATCAGAGTTTTTCGAACGGCATATAAAATTGGCAATGTGCAAACACATTCACAGACATGCCAATTGATTTGAATGTACAGAAACTGAATGGGCTGAACGTGGGCAGGGTTTTGCACTCCAATAAAACCTGTGGCGAAATCATCGACCACGTAGCTCATGAGCTGAAGAAAAAAATGGCAAAAGACATTACAGAAAACCAAAGAAAACTCTGTGTTTTGGTCGATGAATCTACCACTATTAGTGGTAAAACGGTGCTTGTTGTGTGTCTACACTCAGCATTAGCTGATGCTGAGCCCGAAACGTTTTTTTGGGAGCTGATCGAGTTGGATGGAACAACGGCTGATGACATCACAAAGGCGTTAATGGAGTGTCTTGGAAGAGATTTTAACGAGGACTTTTTAGGTCAGTGTTTCGTTTCTTTTGCATGTGATGGGGCTTCAGTCATGCTAGGGAAGAGAACAGGCGTTGCTACCCAGTTGTGTAGTAAATTCCCAAGCCTGTTTGTGTGGCACTGCTCCAATCATCGTCTAGAGCTGGCAGTTGGGGATGTGGTCAAGGAGGTCTCAGGGCTCAATCATTTCCAGATCTTTTTTGACAAACTCTATTCCTTGTTCCATGCCTCCCCAAAAAATCAGAGGCAGTTAGCGCAGTGTGCGCAAGCAGTCGGACAGCGTCTCCTGGTGATAGGGCGTGTTTTGTCCATCCGCTGGGTGGCTTCAAGTGAAAGGAGCGTCAGAGCAGTCTGGGAAAACTACCGAGTGCTTCATGATCACTTCACAAATGCTGCAAACGACACGAGCAGGGATTCCAGAGACAGAGCAAAGTACAAGGGCCTGGATGATGTGCTCACATCTGCAACGTTTGTCAGCAATCTGGGACTGATGTACGATGCGCTCACAGAGCTCAGCGACCTCTCTCGGCAACTCCAAAAAAGAGAGATGACACTGCCTACAGCAGATAGGCTCTTAACTCGAGAAATACGAGTTTTTGAATCCATGGTCACCATGCCTGGCCCACACATGACTACAGTTCATACAACTCTAGCTGAGAAGTCCTTCAAGGGTGTTGCCCTGCGTGAGAATGGCAGGCTTGTACAGATTCATGCAGGTCAGTTTTTCCGCAGTATGGTAGAGAATCTGAGACACAGAATGACTTCCACAACCTCCTCTCATGTCAGCACAAGATAAATCCCATTACATGGCCGGGAGGCCCGGGACAATCAGCTAATCCAGGACATGAAAGTTATCCATCCTGGAAGTTGGCCTGAAGAGGAGTTAGACGTACAGTATGGGGACGTAGAGGTGCTACGTTTGTGCGAAGTGCTGAAAGTGGACAGAAGAGAGACTGTTCAGGGCTTTCGCGAATACAAGGAAACCAGGGCATCCCGTACACCTGCTGCCATGGAGCCTCTACTGAAAGCAGTCCGAACCATCGCTGTCTCCACTAGTGAGTGTGAGCGGGCATTCAGCTGCATGAACGATATCCTTACTGCAAAACGGAATGCTCTCTCTGTCAGCCGACTGTCCAGCCTGGTTTTCATTAAATGTAATGGACCATCACTAGGACAGTTCAATCCGGAACAGTATGTGAGGTCCTGGCTGGCAAAGGGAAGGAGAAGTGCTGATGAAAGAGCCTGTCCAGCTCCAGCCCCTGATACTGATGTCCCCAAGGCCTTCTGGAGCCTTTTCTAACAATGTGAAGTATATTGCAAAGCAGCTCACCCAGTGAGAAGACTTTTGGCATAATGTGCCGATTTGTACAGATCCTGGAGATAGAAGGACTTCAGACCAACCAGGGAGTTATCTGATCAGCTTGGTGTTCAATGTAACTCTTTACCATGGCTCAGACTTTGTTACTTGCAGTTACAGTTTCTCATTTTAGATTGTGCAAATTTTGCATTTGTTTTTACATGTTCTTTGTTCATGCTCTTTATCATTTTTCTGAGTTGGAAAGTTAGATTGCATCATAGTTTACTTTATACATATTTGTATTCTTCAGTGGTGAAGTATATTGCAAAGCAGCTCAGCCATGTGAGAAGACTTTTGGCACTTTTTCGTTTTTCGTTTTCTGAGTTGGAAAGTTAGATTGCATTCAAAATGTACAGAAATACTTAATTTTGTTAAAGCTTTTTATAAAAAATGCTTCTGACCAGAGCTTTGTTTCCTTGTCATTAATGTTGAACACCACCAGAGGGGCTCTCACCTGAAAGGTCTCTGCTTCATGTGTCTTCAGCAGAAGATCTAGACTTTGATTGCTATATTTTCAGTTAATATTGACCTTACTGAGCTTTAGCCATATCCGCTGCCTATCATAAAAAATGTTAAGTACAGTGAACCTTTCTAAAATATACAGTAGTAAAGAGACAAATCCACCAGCATTATAGTAGCCAAATTCTTGTTTGTGGGCTGTATATATAAAATTGACTTGAAAAAGTTGCTGATTTTAGAGTACTGGCACCTTTTTCATTCCAATTCAAGCACTGACTACAAGCAGATGTTTGCAGTATCACAGATTCTATAAAACAATAAGAAACTCTATAAACAGATCAGTTGAAAATATTCTCTTACAATACATATCTGTAAATTGTATAATTTTATTTAAACGTCTTTTTGATCTCTCAAACTGAGTAAGATTGACAATAAAGTTGACTTTGAAAAATATATATATTCTTTATGAAAATAGTTGACTGTTGGAGAAATGAATCCAAATGAAACGTTGGACTGAACTACAACTACGCCTTTAAATCTCTACGGACTGTTTTTCAGTGGGATGGCAAGTTCCTATCTTTAAACATTTATTAGTTTTTTTCTCAGAACAGATTTGATTTTCTGAAGTTAATTTAACTTTGCCGACCATGTAAGGTCATCATTAAAAGGTACAATCAATTTGTTTATGGTTGACTAAAATAATGAAAAACATTCATTTGGATAATTTACTGACAGAATAAGAAACTCAATGATGCTCTACTCACCTGTTCCTTTTTTATAAAGTGAAACAGTTGAAACGATAGGTTTTAGTAAACTTAAAAACAACCTTCTCCAAAAGCTATCAAGGAATATACCGAATACTTGTTTTAGAACTGTATTACATGTTTATATAAATAGTTTGAATGATCCATAATTGACAGAAGCTTGTGTTTACACTGACCTGTTACTCATATATTAATGTCTTTGTAACTTCAGTAAACCACTACCTCACTAATTTCTTTCATTCATCACGGTTCAGTAAACTAAGTGATACATGAACCAGTTTAATCATTATAATAACGTAGGATTGCAACTCTTTGAAAATGTAGGTGGCTCTTAAAAGAGCCGTTGTGTTTGGGTGTGCTGGTCTCAGGTCAGTCTAAGCCCTCTCTCCGCGGATGCGGCGGGCCAGCTGGATGTCCTTGGGCATGATGGTGACCCTCTTTGCTTGGTTCATCTTACTGGGGGGGCAGCTACATGGATGTCGGTGCAGTCCACAATCATTGTGCAGTTGAAGGCAGAATGAATTTATTATTGACTCCGAATGAAGCACAACTTCATGTCATACAATACAATGACTTTATTTGTAATTGTGTAAAAAAATATGAGCATTGATTAGCAAGCAGGACCTGCAGGAACAGAGAATGGTGATGGATGGAGCTGGGAAGAGAGAAGAATAAAGAAAACAGATCAACTTTATTATCGGATATTAAAAATTCAATTTCAAAACAAGTTGCCGCTCCTACAGTTTTCTAGTATGTAAAGATGATTTCACATGACCTATGCAAAATATCACACTCAATACATGTGTGTCTCTGGGGGGTGCATTGTGCCTTTGATGTATATAAATAATATACCATAACCAAATACTATTACGTACAGTGGAAATCAGGTTGCCAGAGCAGGTCAGTGTGCATGTTAGTGCTGTAGCGACGCGTCGACAACGTCGACGCGTCGACTTCAAAATATCGTCGACGACATATTTCCGCGTCGACGCGTCGCTACACACACACGTGGGTCACCCAAAGCAACAAGCAGTTCGCAATCGCACTTCAAACACAATGGAGACTGAAACGGCTACCACCTCCTCCTCACAGGATTGCGCACGAAGCCCCCAAACGAAAACATCTCGCCCTAGGTCTTCAAAAGCATGGGAATATTTTAAAGTTAGTCCAAAACGCAAAGATATTTATATATTTATATCTCACTGAGACTGCTGCATAGCCTAGCAGAAGCAGCAGCTAGCTGTGGTGGCTAGCATTTGCTCTCCGATTTTTACATAAAATGGAATTATGGATTATAAATTCAATCATTTTTTTATACATAGACGTTAAAAACCTATGGATTAACCGATTCAGCCGCGTTTTTTCTCATTTGAATGCCATTGAACACGTCTTTTGATCAGATTGACAGCTACGGTGAGACGATCTCCCTAGAAGCTCTGTGAAGGTACGTGTTGTGATGACTGTATTTGCTTCCCCTGTCGCGAGTCCGGATCACTCAGTGATGATACTATATACCTACATAATCTGTGGAGTCTCAGCTTTAATCGGATATATTGTATGTGCAGCTACGATAAGTAATAAGGGTACTTTTATCTTGAGTTCTGTGCCAATGTCCGTTAGCATTTTTCGCTCAGGGGTCATTTAGATGCTTCTTATGAGACTTGTGTTTTGTTTTGGTAAACATGGTTTGTATCGTCAGTTAGCTGAGATTATTTCCGTTAATCTGGTATAACACATTAATAGGTTCTTAAATATTAAGATCCCCTGAGACACAGTATCGTGAAATTTTTTTGTTTACATTACGTTTTTTTTACATTACGTTTTTTATGAATTGAACAACAGAACAATAATCGTTCGATTAGTCGACTAATCGATCAAATAATCGCCCGATTAATCGTTTTCAAAATAATCGTTTCCCCCCAGCACTATGTTCCTCAACGTCTCAGCAGTTACAGGTGAGGTAAAGAAAATAAAAGAGAAAAAGGTCAGTAACAACACTTTAAAGTAACAACACTTTGAATAATTATCTCTTCTAACAATTTTCTCTCAATAAGCACACAACGACTGTCTTTCCAACAAACAGATTGTCATCACAATGAAACACGTCCAGAAGAATGTCATGCAAAGCTTCCTGCCTGCCTTCGACTCTCCCTGAACTGCTTCCTTAGCACCCGGTGGAGGGCGCAGTAGGCTACTCTTCAAATGTTTCACAAAATACTTACCATCATGTTTGGTTACTGTTTAACATTTTGGTTTACTTCATGTAATAAAATAATAACTTCATGGTAAGGCTACTAAAAATGACAAGGCTAAGTAATGTAATGCTAACTAACGTGCTCGCTACTCGTCGCTACTAGCTAGGTAGCTAACTTGACTATGCACATGAACATGCACAACATGTATATTACCTATGATATTACCTGATATGTCTGATCCAGCTACTCCTGGTCCTTTCATCAGACGGGAATCGATAGAAGGAGCAAGTGGTATGATCACTTTTATGACTACAACCTGGTACAAAGCACACAGGCATCTTGTAAAAGTGAATTTATTTTTAGCGATCTATAATTTATTGGAGGGAATAAATCAGTTATGAGATCTTCTTCTTCTTCGCTTTATAAATCACCGAGCATGCCTGTGACATCACTTACGCGACCCAGAATGGGATTTGGGATTTGTAGTAGCGTATTTTTCATAGTCTTATATTTCAGCAGTTTTACGACAAAATGTGACTTTTTTGACATGGAAATGATTGTTTAAGATTGACAAACATCATATGTGTAGTTCGTGGCACAATTCAAACGGGATCAAAAGATATGTGTTCTCTCTCCATTGAATTCAATGTAAATGTTTCGCTTCCGGGGTCCCATGGTCCGGAAGTAGATGGGCGTGACTTCGCCTCTCCATTGAGAACCGCAGTGACGCGTCGTAAAACCCGGAAGTAAGTTATCATTTTTAGCACTTCCGGTTACTTCGTCATAAAGCAATGCATTTTCTCCATAGGGTTTTGGAAAATAGCTCGAAATAAGATCTGTGGTTGACACAAATTTAAGAGATAAATCACGTTTTGTTCTACGACATTAAATACATCAGCAGTGACCCCACTGGTGATTTTTGAAGAGTGTACGTGTCTGAAAAACGATGGTTGTTACCGAGTGGCTGAATAGGACTACAGAAATGGTCGAGGCCGTTGTACGTCATTACGCCTAACACGTAAACACTCCCGCTAAATTTGTTTCCCCCTGTGTTCTGCTTGAGAGCAAGTACCTGCCTATCTTTAGTATCTGTATATCTATATCTGACCATTAGAATCTGTATTTTTGAAATTGTCGTTTTTAACACCGTAGTTTTACAAATTATAGAATAATTAATTACCAGTGTTTTCCAATTTTACTCGGCAGTTCGTTTCGTTAGCTAACGTTAGCTAAAGCTAGCGCTACTAGTTAGCTACGCAATGGTTTGTTGCTTTGCTCCGGGTTGCAGCCACAGGTCTTCGCATGAAACGTGCTCGTTCTATCGTTTCCCGGCCAATGTTTTCCAAAGGAGAGTCTGGATTTGTGCTATGAGGTAAGCTGACGTTACATTTTTGTCCATGTCACGGTGAAATGTAAATGATGGGTAGTGACTGTATCGCCGTTTTAGAGATGGCGCTGCTGAAAAGACCGCAACATAAGTAAAGATAATGAATACATCCTATTAAAACCTGTGTGGTTTATATGATAAGTCTAATTAGTACAAGCAGCATAACGTTTCACCATGTAACTAAAGATTGTAGTCAGGGAAATCAGTTTGACATATTGAACTAATAATAAATCACCTCTGGCTGGCAGAGAACTCTCTGCTCCATAGCTTCTCTTGGACGTAAAATCACATTTTACATTTATATTCAATTTAATATTCCATCCCTCACATAGTTTTGTTTATATAATAACTTATATTTTGTTTTTCTTGTTATGCTGCTGCAACACAAACATTTCCCAAATTGGGATCAATACAGTAATATCTTATCTTAATTCATTAAGAAATATAACTATTATAATTAGTGTAGCAGCTGACACCTATTTTCAATATGGATTAATCTACCATTTATTTCTTTAGTTCAATTTTCATCTATAAAAATGTCAAAATAGTGAAAAGGTTCACGAGACAAAGTGCAAGGTTATATCTTTAGATGTTTTGTTTTAGCATATGTACTGTCTTAATGCTCTTATATGTGACGGTGTGACTTCCATGAAACTAATATTTTATATCTTCCCAACAGACGAGCTGACAGGAAACCTAACACTCTAACAACCACAACGTTGCAAAGGCGAGTAAATGTAAATTAAAAACGATTCACAATTTTTTTATTTCTTCTTCTTTCTTGTAGTGAGGTGAAGCTGACCTTGCACTTGGTGCCAGTAAGGATGTTCCTCACGCAGGCTGAATGTTTCTCCCTCCTTACTGACACAGAAGCCCTTGATTTGCAATGCTTCACTAATTGTCATTTCCCTGGCTCCGTAGGGACACTTTACCTCCAGCACAGCGGAAGACCCTACCAGACCATCTGGAGATGCCCCCAACACTCCTGATTGGGAGAGCCACAAACCTGACTCATGGACCTGCATCTGGGTTGCAGTGGTGAATGCCCTGACGCCCTCACATTCATTCATAGTCCCCCACTGTACAGACAAAACACCATCAAGGGCCTGTTGTTGCCCTAGCACCCTGGCAATAAGGGAAGCAGTCACACGCTTTGACCTCAGGACAGCTCCAAAGTTGCTGGCAGTCAACCTTCCTTTCCTGAACAAATGCCAGTTTGGGTTGGTTCGCTGACCAGTGGTAGTCACCTGAATTGCCCTCTGTTGCTCCTCAGACAATGCCATGCTTGCCACAATTGCCTCAGGTCCCTGATGCCAAACAGATTTGATAATTTCAGGAACAGTAAGTGTTTCCAAGCTGTAGTGTTCCTCTTCTGGCTCGGGGGAGAGAAGCCAAGAAATTCCTGAGAACCTGCCCCTGAGTCTGTCCCTCAGCCAGTCACGATCTTCGGAGGTGGGCTCTCTTGTCAGCGGGTTACATTAGTTATTGGTTAGAGGAAATAGCTCCTCCACTGAATGCGTACGTTTAGCTGCCTTTGGCTTCTTCCACTGATAGGAGGTGTCAGTGCAGCTGAAATTGTGGATGGCAAAGATGGCTAATGCAGCCGCATGACTGCATTTCCATTCTCCACATGGGCATTCACATTTTGTGGAGAGAATTCCCTCTTCTCCTGTAGATACCTGTGGTGGTGGGATTGTTTTATTATTTAAAATATATTTACATTTGTAATGCCTTCCCAATTATCCCTTTAATTGTTTATAGCCTACTGTATGTTTATTTCATGGATATTTCTGTGTTTTCTGGTGTGTAATATTTGTAATCTTGGGGCCTCTTCTCTTTAACGTCTACATGCTACCACTGGCTCAGATAATGAAGAACAACAAAATAAGTTACCATAGCTATGCAGATGACACACACATTTACGTAACCATTTCACCAGGAGACTATGCTCCAATTCAAACACTGAGTAAGTGCATTGAACAAATCAATGACTGGATGTGTCAGAACTTTCTCCAATTAAACAAAGACAAAACTGAGGTAATGGTTTTTGGAGCCAAGACAGAACGTATATAAGTTAGCGCTGAACTTCAGTCTGCAATGTTCAAAACAACAGATAAAGCCAGAAATCTAGGTCTAGTCATGGACTCTGGCCTGAGTTTCAACAGTCACATTAAAACAGTTACTAAATCAGCCTACTATCACCTAAAGAATATATCTAGGATTAGAAGACTAATGTCACAGCAGGATTTGGAAAAACGTTCCCATGCTTTTATCTTCAGTAGACTGGACTACTGTAATGGTGTCTTTACAGGTCTCACTAAACAATCTATTAGAAAGCTGCAGCTGATTCAGAACGCCGCTGCTCGAGTCCTCACTAACACTAAGAAAGTGGATCACATCACTCCTGTTCTGAAGTCTTTACACTGGCTTCCTGTGTGTCAAAGAATATATTTTAAAATACATTTCTGACCTCCTGCTAAATTATGAACCATCCAGATCTCTCAGGTCTTCAGGGACTGGTCAGCTTTCTGTCCCCAGAGTCAGAACTAAACATGGAGAAGCAGCGTTCAGTTATTATGCTCCAAATATCTGGAACAAACTCCCAGAAACCTGCAGGTCCGCTGCAACTCTGACTACTTTTAAATCCAGACTAAAGACTTTTCTTTTTGCCGCTGCTTTTAATTGAACTATTCACATCTTAAACTGCACTGTAACTTTTATCCATGTATTTTTCTTTTAATGTTTATTTTATTAGCTTTTCTTTTTAATGACTGATTTTAAATGCCATTTTCTTAATGTCTTTCATTTTTGTAAAGCACTTTGAATTGCCTTGTGTTGAAAGGTGCTATATAAATAAACTTGCCTTGCCTAATAAAGATTTAATGTGACACATAAAATGGATTTGTTGATGGGAATTAATGTCACTAATGTGAATAAATTAACTCTAGGTTAACGGCACTCTTGCTATCACTACTCACCGACACTATAAACCGAGTCCCTCATGCTAGCCCTGACAACACCGGTAAGCACCTTCATCTAGGCTGCACTGTTTTACGTGTCCTGACTTGTAGTGGTTCTCTCCTCTATCTACACTCTTCTTGTCATCTTTGTAAAACGATATCAGACTGGTCATTGACAGCCATGACTTCTAGTTAAATTCAGTGTGGCTAAAATGAAAAGCTTTGTTAAAATATGCAAGCACGCGAAAGTCAAAGTCAGCTTTATTGTCAAAAATGTGTTATACATCCAGAAATATCGTTTCCCACAGTGTGACATGTATACATAAAACAAAACAAAAAGGGCCTAGATAAACGTGGTATACATTAAACAAAACAAAAAGGGCCTAGATAACCGGGGTATACAGTTTAAAATGTTAATATGTTTAAAGTGTTCAAAGTGCAGTTTCAGTGCAAGTCAGTTGAAACGATCTTAAGTTGGCGTGATGGTGAAGTCGTGCGATCCTGCTGCTGTACTGGCTTGTAGTTCGTTTATAGCATAACGTTAGCATTTAGCTTTTGGCGACTAGATTTATGATTAAAAAATTATAAAAGTAGGGTAGACATGTGGATATTATCCGGCTGAACAAAACGTGATCCCTCTCTTAAATGTGTGTCAACCACAGACCTTATTTTGAGCTATTTTCCAAAAATTCTATGGAGAATTTGCATTGGTTTTTCACGAAGGAACCGGAAGAAGTTTACTTCTGGGTTTTACGACGCGTCACTGCGGTTCTCTATGACGGGTGTTTCACATCATTAGGCATTGCTGATTTGCTAAGCCTTCCTCCCACTCTTAAAAGGCCATTGTCTACAGTAGCGTGGCGTGGGGAAAAAATTAGGGGAAGCCAATAATACGTCCTTTCTTTTGGGTCTTTTGGTGGTCAATGTAATAACGTAACCAGATGAGTGATTACAGCACCCGGTATCATTTTACACACATTTGTATCATACAGATGCAGGACTTACACACGCCTGTTATCTAACCGACAGGTCCGCACGCACTCTCCAGCTGAAACTCTAATAAGCATTCATTCACAAACTAAATCAGGAGAGCTTTAACGTTTTACGTCCGATTCGCATCTTTTTTTCTGCCTGTCATCAGATTGTTTGTTGTTGCTGCTGTAGCGGAAGTTTAGTACAATTATTTTTGATTAAATACTCTAAATCTCCACCCTACATAATTGCACTTGCTTCAGTTGCTTGCTACTTTCTAACGGCGTTGAGAGTGGTGCAGTGACGCTATCTATCTTCTATCGATTAGACTTATGATTCGAAAATTATAAAAGTAGGGTAGACATGTGGATATTATCCGACTGAACAAAACGTGCATTTATGTAACAGGTTCGTTTTCCACTGACCTTATTTCAAGCTATTTTCCAAAATCCTATGGAGAAATCCCATTGCTTTTTTGTCGAGGGAAACCGAGCGCAGCTTACTTCCGGGTTTTAGGACGCGTCACTGCAACACTAAATTGATGCGATTTGATTGGATTGTGAGGCAAGGGAAGCCAGCCGCCTCTGGCTTCCCTTGGCATGGCCCTGACCAATCACAGGTTGGCAGGGGCATGACGTGAGCCTTGTCTGATTGGTAAATCCCTCAATTTTTTTTCACCAAGGGAAGCCAATTTCTGCTGGCCTCCTCTCGCAACAGAGAGTGCAATCTACTGTTTTACCATAACACCTAGAGGGGCGCTGTTTCACTCTTTGTAAAATACTCGGGGGAGAGACGGGCCGGCAGCAACACACAACAAAGAATTTCCGAAACTAAACGAAGTGTTTTTATTTATTTATTAAAATGATAACTACAATCCAAAAAAACAGGGGAAGCCTGGCTTCCCTTGGCCTCCAGGAGAAAACGCCACTGATTGTCTATCACTGGATCAAGTTTATAAATGTGACTGTTTGCTCACTCCAGACTTTATTCCTTGCAACGAAGTGATTTCGTCATTAAACCTTTCCATTTGACAGAATTGAATGATGGCTCTCTCTGCTGTGTCAATATCTTCCATGGACAAGGTTTGAATCTTTGCATCTCCTTTTCAACTGTGTTCTTCTGTTGAGTCATATCAAGTCCATTGCTTAACGCAGATGCCTGTATATCCTTTCGTTTTTGACTCAACATCTGCAACGTCCTTTTAACCTGCGGAAGCCATGCAACTGATGTTTGCAGCCTTGTCCATGACGAGAAGTAGGTTATCATGTGGTTTGTTGTAGTCTGTCCATCCTGGACGATGATGGCGTTCACTGTCGCCTCGCCTTTGACCTCTGTGTCTTCATCGCTGACAGAAGCACCATCCATCCATCCATCCATCTTCTCCCGCTTATCCGTGGTCGGGTCGCGGGGGTAGCAGTTCCAGCAGAGAGCCCCAAACTTTATTTTCCCTGGCGACATCAACCAGCTCTGACTGGGGGATCCCAAGGCGCTCCCAGGCCAGCGAAGAGATATAATCCCTCCACCTGGTCCTAGGTCTACCCCTTGGTCTCTTCCCAGCTGGACGTGCCTGGAACACCTCCCTAGGGAGGCGCCCAGGTGGCATCCTAACTAGGTGCCCGAACCACCTCAACTGGCTCCTTTCGACGCGAAGGAGGAGCGGCTCAACTCCGAGTCCCTCCCTGATGACCGAACTTCTCCCCTTATCCCTAAGGGAGACACCAGCCACCCTGCGGAGAAAACCCATCTCGGCCGCTTGTATCCGTGATCTCGTTATTTCGGTCATGACCCATCCTTCATGACCATAGGTGAGGGTAGGAACGAAAATGGCCCGGTAGACAGAGAGCTTTGCCTTCTGGCTCAGCTCCCTTTTCGTCACAACGGTGCGGTAAAGCGACTGCAGTACCGCTCCCGCTGCTCCGATTCTCCGGCCCATCTCACGCTCCATTGTTCCCTCACTCGAGAACAAGACCCCGAGATACTTTAACTCCTTCACTTGGGGTAAGGACTCATTCCCTACTTGAAGTGGACAGTCCATCGGTTTCCTGCTGAGAACCATGGCCTCAGATTTGGAGGTGCTGATCCTCATCCCAGCCGCTTCACACTCGGTTGCGAACCGATCCAGTGAGTGCTGAAGGTCGCAGACCGATGAAGCCATTAGAACCACATCATCTGCAAAAAGCAGTGGTGCAATCCTTAGTCCACCGAACTGCAGACCCCCTCCCCCACGACTACGCCTCGAAATCCGATCCATGTATATTACAAACAGGATTGGTGACAAAGCGCAGCCCTGGCGGAGGCCAACCCTCACCGGAAATGTGTCCGACTTACTGCCGAGGACCCGGACACAGCTCTCGCTTTGGGAGTACAGAGATTGGATGGCCCTGAGTAGAGACCCCCTCACCCCATACTCCCGCAGCACCTCCCACAGTAACTCCCTGGGAACTCGGTCATACGCCTTCTCCAAGTCTACAAAACACATGTAGACCGGATAAGCGTACTCCCAGGCCCCCTCCAGGATCCTTGCGAGAGTAAAAAGCTGATCCGTCGTTCCACGACCAGGACGGAATCCGCATTGTTCCTCCTCAATCTGAGGTTCGACAATCGGCCTGACCCTCCTTTCGAGTACCTTAGAGTAAACTTTCCCGGGGAGGCTGAGTAGTGTGATGCCTCTGTAATTGGCACACACCCTCTGATCCCCCTTTTTAAAAAGGGGAACCACCACCCCGGTCTGCCACTCCTTCGGTACTGTTTCCGACTTCCACGCAACGTTGATGAGACGTGTCAACCATGACAGTCCCTCAACACCCAGAGCCTTCAGCATTTCCGGGCGGATCTCATCCACCCCCGGGGCTTTGCCACTGTGGAGTTGTTTGACGACCTCAGTGACCTCCCCCCGGGAGATTGGTGTTGATCCCCCGTCATACTCCAGCTCTGCCTCTAACATAGAGGGCGGAGCACCCTAGGCAGAAGGTCCATGATCGATTTCGTTATCGTATCATCGGACCTGAGGCCGTATGTTTTGGACACTCGGGTAAAGAGAGGGGCGGAGTTGTCAACTGATCACCATCTGGTGGTGAGTTGGGTCGAGTGGCGGGGGAAGCCTCTGGATAGACCTGGTAAGCCCAAACGTGTAGTTCGGGTGAACTGGGAACGTCTGGAGGAGGCCCAAGTTCAGGAGGCCTTCAACTCACACCTCCGGTGGAGCTTTTCGGGCATTCCTGTGGAGGTTGGGGACATTGAACCAGAGTGGTCGGTGTTCAAAGCCTCTATTGCCGAAGCCGCGGCGGGGAGCTGTGGTCTCAAGGTCCTAGGTGCCTCAAGGGGCGGTAACCCTCGAACCTCCTGGTGGACACCGGTGGTCAGGGAAGCCGTCCGACTGAAGAAGGAGGCCTTCAGGGATTTGTTATCCCGGGGGACTCCCGAGGCAGTTGCAAGGTACCGACAGGCCCGAAGGGCAGCAGCCTCATCCGTGGCCGAGGCAAAGCAGCGGGTGTGGGAGAAGTTCGGAGAAGACATGGAGAAGGACTTTCGGGCGGCACCAAAGTTGTTCTGGAAAACTGTCCGACACCTCAGGAGGGGGAAGCAGGGAACCATCCAAGCTGTGTACAGTAAGGATGGGACGTTGTTGACCTCAACTGATGGAGTGTTAGGGCGTTGGAAGGAACACTTTGAGGAACTCCTGACAGAAGCACATTCCACGATATTCACAGGCCACTCTTTCTCATTCTCAAAAAGAAACTCTGGGCCACGAATCCATCTGCTGCCAGTAAGAAGATGCTCCGCTTTCATGCCACGAGATGCCTCATCTGCTGGATTTTGCTTCGTACCAACGTACCTCCATTGTGAGATATCAGTGGCATCTCTTATAGCAGAAATCCTATTGGCCACAAAGGTGTGAAAACGCTTTGTTTCATTCCTAATGTACTTCAGTACAGTTGTACTATCCGTCCAGAAGGTTGAACCTTTCAACTCTAGCTGCAGCTCAGCTCTCAGCATTTTGTCAACTCACACTGCAAGCACAGCAGCTGTTAATTCCATTCTCGGGATTGTCACTGTCTTTACTGAAGCAACTCGTGCTTTTCCTAGCAGGAAAGCTAGATGAATGTCCTTCCGTTCATTCTGCAACCGCAGGTATGAAACTGTGCCGTATCCATGCTCAGGTATCAGAAACATTCTGTAGTTGGGCACTTGTGACCTGTCCAAAATCTTTAGGTTTGATACATCTTGGCACACTGAACATGCTTAGCTTTTGAAGGTCGTCCAGCCACTTCACCCACTGCAGCTGATTCGTTTGTGGTATTTGATCATCCCAGCTGTAGCTTAATCTGCACAGGTTTTGCAGCAGTAGCTTCGCGGGTAAAGTAAAAGGTGCAAGAAAACCAATAGGGTCATACACTGAGCTCAGCATGGACAAAATACCCCTTCTTGTGATTGGTTTTTCCTGGATTGCCATTTTGAATCTGAAAGTGTCAGTTTGCACACACCAGAGTAGTCCCAGAGTCCTTTCAACAGGGAGACTGTCTCTGTCCAGATCCAGTTCTTTCACTTCCTTGGCCCTTTTTTCCACATCAACAGATTCTAGCACTGACCTGCTATTGCTGATCCATTTCACCAGCTGAAAGCCTCCCAAGTGGCATACAGCCGTCAGATCTTTCACAAGGGTATTGCTTCTGCCTCGGATGACACAGACTTCAAGCAATCCTCCACATAAAAGTTGTGTTTTATGGTGTCCACCACCTGTGCTGAAAAATAAGCTCTGTTGTCTTCTGCAGTTTTCTTTAAGGCAAAACTGGCACAGCTGGGTGATGATATTGCACCAAACAAATGTACAGTAATCCTGTAATCAGCTAGATGTTGTCATGTCAGCTCACCATTTGGCCACCATAGAAAGCGAAGAAAGTCGACATAATTTCTTACCACTTTGACCTGGTGATACATTGCTTGAATGTCGGCCATTACTGCTACAGATTCTTGGTGGAATCTTGTGAGGACTCCAAGTAAGGAATTTGTCAAATCAGATCCCTGCAGTAGCTTGCTGTTCAATGATGTCCCTTTAAAGCTTGCGCTGCACTCGAACACAACTCTCAAGGTTCCCTTTTTAGGGTGATGCACGCCATGATGAGGGATGTACCAGACTTTTCCTTCTCTGCCTTCCAGTTGCTGTTCAGGCACTCTTTCTGCATAGCCCTTTTTTATGACATCGCCCAGAAAGTTGACACTCCTCGTTAAATGTTGCATTTTTCTTGAATTTCCTTTTAAGACACAGAGCCCTGTGCTCAGCAACATGGCGATTGTTTGGCATTGAAACTTTCTCTTCTCTGAAAGGTAATTTCAGACTGTAATGTCCATCAGTGAGGTTGGCAGAACTTTTCATGATTTCCAAAAACTTAAGATCTTCTCTGGACATTTCTGGCTTTTCATCAGCTGATCTCTCATTGAAGTCGTGGTTGTATTGCTTTACCAGCAGTTCCTCCAAGCTGGTTAATGATATGTGATTGACTGCAATGGTGGGACAGCTGTTTACAATTTGGCGGTCTCCTCTCAGCAGTCCATTGACAACCCACCCTAGCAGGGTTCTGACAGCATAAGGTCCATCATCATCGCTGTTCACCACCTCCCATGGTTCCATGAGTTTTGAGACATTAGCTCCAATTAGCAGCTCCACGTCAGCGTCAATGACAGGAAGTTTCACAGAGTTTAAGTGGTGCCATGCACTTAACTCTTCCTGTTTTGGAATGTTGTCATGAGTCACAGGCATTACAGTTTGTGTGAACACATCAGGTAGCTCGTAGTAATTGTTACTGTTGAGTGCAGCCACCTCCAACCCAGAAATGATGTGACTACCCACAAGCTTTTCCTGACTCATTGTTCTCAACAGGAATTTGGATTTTCTTCCTGTCATCTTAAGCTCCCTCATCAGTCGCTCTGAGCACAAGGTGGCCGTGCTACCAGGATCTAGGAAGGCATAAGTGTTTATCACTGTGCTCTGCCTTTTGTAGCCTTGATCTGAACAGGCACAATGGGCAAGGCACACTCCTGTCCTCCAGCCCCAATATGGCCACATGTTTTGGTAGAAACTTTGTGATCCTCTATTGATGTTTCTTGCTGTATGTCCTCTGATGAGACTTCCTTTCTCGGTGAATGGATGTGGAGGATGGTGGGATGTTTTAAATTACACACTTGGCAGTACAGGCGGCTGCGGCAGTCTTTACTCATGTGTCCAACAGCTAAACAACCAAAACAAGCACCCTTTTCTTTCAGAAAACAAATGTTCTCCGTGTGCATCATCCTCTCCATTTTGTAGCATGTCTCCAACTTGTGATCCTCTTCACACAGCAGACAAGATATCCTTCTTGGCCTATACAGTAGGCTATTCTCCTTTTGCTTTTCAGGTGCAGTTCCACGATTGACAGCTTCAACAGAAGTAGCAAAACTGCTGCCTTTTTGGCGGCTGCGAGGCTGGGATATGTTGTTTCCACTTATGTATTTTGGTGAAGAGATGGACGTGTCTTGAATGTTTCCAAACAGCGGATCAGAGGCAATAGATACTTGTCGCTCAACAAACTTGACAATATCGCTGAAACCTGCTTGACGATGTTGCCTCTCCTGTAGCTCGTAAGCAAGGTTTCTCCATCTTTCCCTCATTTTATAGGGCAACTTTAAGATCATCGCCCGCATGTTAGTTGGCATATTCATCTCTGACATGTAGCTTATGTCCTCCATGGCATTGCAGCAAACACGGAGAAACAAAGAAAAAGCTTGCAAAGCTTTAACATCCTCTGCTTTCACTGGTGTCCAGCCAAGCGCTTGCTCCATGTATGCAGTGGCTATTATTTGTTGATTTCCAAAGCGTTCTCTCAAAAGTGTCTTTGCTCTTTGGTATCCCCTGTCGGGTGGCATGTGTTGACAGCTTTTAACCAGTTATTTGGGTTGTCCCTTGGTGTATTGTTCCAAAAAGTATAGGCAATCAACATTAGTAGCAGTCTTTGCTTCCACGCCATGTTCAAATGCTCGTATGAATGCACTATACTCCAAAGGGTCTCCATCAAAGGTTGATATTTCTCTTGGTGGCAGTGACAATGTTGACTGTTGCTGCACCAACAGAGCTGTGATATCATTTTGCCTTTGCATGATGTTGATAATGTTGGCTTGATTCACGTTACTTTGCACTGAACCCGTATGTTGGTTGGTTTCCTGCACCAAATGTGTGTCAAGATCATGAGTGACTTGTGTGGCAGAGAATGTCTGCTGACATACTTGAGATGACGTGGGATTGAGTTCATAGGCTTTAGATCCATTTCCTTCTGGTATTGTTGTGGCTGTGAATGCCTCCATTGGCAATAGAGTGTTACTGCCACCTACTGATGGATGATGCTACTGCTGGTTTGAATCTTTGGGGCGCGCACCCATTGACAGAGCAAAGTGCCTATCCTCTTCTGTAGGATTATGGTACTGCAAGTTTGCATCGTTGTGCAGAGTCTCCACTGACACTACCGCTCTGCTGCCCCCTTTTGGTGAGGGATTGAACTGACCTTCTGAGCAGATGGTCTAAGAGAGATGTTCCTTTTGGCTCTGTCAAGATATGAATTAATTCCATTTGAATCAGCCCTTGAGCTTTGAACCTCAGATCCTCTGTACCCGAGCACATTGGCCTTTGCTGTATGGGCAGCAATTCCACTTTGCAATTCAAGCCACTCCTTGCGTTGTCTGATCTGCTCCTCTTCACACTTTCTGGCTGCTGCGAGGCTATGCTCTTCACACTCCAGTGCATGTTTTTTTTTGAGGATAGCCGCCATAGCACTGAGAGCAGCAGTCTCATAAAAAAACGTGTAATAAAAACGTTGGTCCACAACGTAGGACGTAGTATTTCTACAAAAACGCCTCTGAAATTGTAAGATCCCTACGTTTTTTTTCACCATTCATTCCAATGGCTGGCGTCTATGTCACGTGATCTTCACATTTCTCCCTGCAGAAAAAAAAAAACATGGCCGAACTTCGCTTTATTCTCGGTGTAAAATGCCTATTTTAAAGTTAGTTTGGCCATTAAAATGCGTTTTGATGTCATTTGATGCGAGAAATATGAGTTGTTATTTCAGATGATGTGTGCAGTGGATGTACATGATCTTTAGTTTGCTAGTTATAACGAAGATTACTTCAGAAAATTGTGTCGATACAACGTTTTCATTGTTACCAAGGTGGTTGCTAGGGATGCTGCTATCGATATTATTTCTGTTATGTTGTGTAACAGTTTAATGGTGTAAGCTTTATTGCTACCCCCTTCCCCGCCAATGTATAGTGTTGGTCCACAGCGCAAACGTATTAGTTTAACAAAATCCGCATCTAAAATTGTGGCATAGATACGTTATTTTCCCCTGTGCAATTCCAGTCTCACATCACATCGTCATAAACAAATACCGGAAACAGACCGAAAACACTTTATTCCGAGTGTGCTTGCTTTTCTCTTTGGAGGTCATCACATAACGGCATTGTAATACACGGTTCGGCTGCATTAAATATTACATATCTGCCGTAGTTCTCTATTTATAGAGCCCTGATGAGAAGACTTCTAGACAAACATGAGGAACTGCCGCCAACACTGAAAACGTGACATGGATCATAAATATATCAGCAATTAAATAACATCTTACATTTCTTTTCACACAATACGTCTCCTTGCAGTATCAACACTAATTCGGCTGACTTTTATATTTGATCCAATTGGTAGATAGGCTATATTTACACCATAAAGGTGCACAGCTGATATAAAGGGACACCTAGTGGTTAAAGCATGTTATTGAATTTCATTATTTTTATTATTAGATATTAATAGGATCCCTATAAAGTATATTCATTACTCGTTATTCTCTACTAATAGTTCATTAAAGACTGTATATAATCACTATTTTGCACATCCCTTTCAAGATTTCAAGATTTTCTAAGGTTTATTGACATATCATATACACAACTACGGTGTAGTTATGCAACGAATGAAAAACTTTGTGTATACCTCCAGCAATGTTAACTATGTTGAAGCACTTATTTTAACTGATATTATACATATGTATTATACTCTTATATAAGATGTATGTAGATAGTATAATAAATGTGCAGAATACGACAGTTTAATGGTGGAGGTACACACATATTGATAGATGTCTTGTAATACACTGTTGAGGAACCTGCGACCCAAGTTTTTCATCTCCGACCTTGTCAGGTATTGAACAATCAATAAATAAAGAACACAGAATTATTAAATATAAAACACAGAATTTGTGTGATTATACTAAATGATTTACAAATAAACACCACTGCATATTTACAACTGTTACACATGCTGATGTAACGCAAATGTTTCCAACTTGGAATCAATCAAATACATCTTATCTTAAGATGATCGATGGCTACTGCCATATTTGCAAAATGTGCCTCTGAACCTTGACTATGGAGGACGGAACATGACTTAAGTATAAATAAATAAATGTATGAAGAAATACAGGAATACATAAATAAATACGTAAATAAATAAATAAATACAGGAATAAATAAATGACGAAATAAATACAGAAATAAATAAATGTTGAAATTAATACACAAATAAATAAATAAAAGAATAAATGCATAAATAAATATGGAAATAAATACATCAATGTATAAATAAATAAATAAAAGTCGAAAATAAAACAGAACACACGTTATTATATATCTTTCATTTATTTCTACATTTACGCGACATACATTTATTTATTTATGTATTTATGTGTCCGTATGCTAATGAGGTGGGCGGTCCTAACCTCAGTCTGAAGCAGGATTCGCCAATTGTTGGAGCCAGGCAGAAGCAATAGATTCGTGGCAAGTCACATCTGTACATTCTGTGTACATTGTCGGCAACTCGCTAATAATGGCTTCGGCTGGAAGGGCGCTGGCAGACCTTCTGCGGGATGCGGCTAACCAGCTTGAAAACTGTAAGTGACTCATGTTTTGGTCTAGTGTAAGACTGATATGACAATGTAAAAAAACTGATCTGTGTGTTAAAATGCCAATGTACAGTTTTGTACCCAATGTGGCGCTATGTTATGTTTTGTGCAGCACCAAGGACCGCTAACGTGCCAGTTTCGTCTCCTCCTCCTCATCCGTTACATAACGGGACTCCCAGACACTCAGTGGACGGTAGGTCTTTGCATCAAATTATTTTTAATGCAAATCCGATCAGTTTACTAAGTTTATATCGCCAATGACAAGTTATTTGATTCAGTTTCTGTCCACCAGCTTGAAGGGATCATTATATTTATAGTGTGTGATGCTAACGCTAACCAACATTTTCCCCCTGGATTCTCGTTGAATCATTATTTCCTTGCACTCAATATTGCTTATCTTCTTAACTTGATCCTAGCCGAAGTTTCAAGACTGTTTGGCCCCTACATGGGAGGGAGGAGGACGGCAGGGCGGCAAACCCTTTCTGGTCCTGCACACCTGCATTCTTATACCCATTTATTCTGTTGCCTTGAGGACAAGAATGCAGCCTTAGTCCCCAACCGATACGCCAAAGAAAGACTCGCTGCTGCTGGCTTTGGTGAAAAACGGCTCACATTTAAAGGTCTGTCAGTCATTAGAATGACGATTATCAATCGCTCTTTCCTTTTCTGTCTATTTTTTATGGTAAATGTACATTTGTGATATATAAATATATTGAGTTACCCTTACAATCATAACATTATCTTTATGTTAGATCTCTTATGTGTATCATCTATTTCTAGGCAGCCATACAGATTCAAATGAATTCCTCGAATTCTTGATGGATGCCTATCCAAAACTGCGGAACGGTGGCGGTTTCGAGTTGCTAAAAATATCTGGCACTACGAGAAGTCGCCACTTGATTGTGATCCCCTGTCCCAATGAGGGTTACTATGTCAGATATTTGAAGGACCCTCAGACCCAGATTGGCCATTCTACGGTTTTCATTAGACCAATGCAAAGAACCCTGAATTTGGACCCTGTAAGTTCCTCACTTCTATAGTGGTGTCACAATATTAAAGTGGAATCTGTGACTTACAGTAACATAATTGTTCGCTTGTGATGTAGTTTAAAACTATTTTGTTTACAGGCATGTCGATCAGAAGGCGACAACGTGTTAATTGGACCAAATCAGAAATGTGTCATCTGTGGAGAGGAGTTCCCCTTTTCCAGAATCAAGGATCACAGCAATAACTGCACGAGGTATTACTCTCTACAGAACTAAACATCACATTCGCCAGGCACACTGCAACTGCATGTGTAGACACACAATAACCAATAAGCATAAGGCTGTGGGATGCTGCAAATGGATGTAAAATATTTTGACATATCACCACATCTGAGGTTTTATAATTATGGGGCCAGATATTAGTACTTTTTGTTCCAACAATCCCTCTGTAACACCATATTCTGCTGTCCTCTATAATACATTTAAATATGAAAGATATACATTCTGGATGTTGGTTTTGAGGAAAAGTAACATTTGGTTTACTTTTCATTCTATGTATATGCCCATCTTTTTCTAGAGTGTGATATGTAATGTAAAGTATACTAGACCAAATAACCAATAACTTTTTACACTAGACCATCACAGAGCAGCGGTGAGGTACAGATTGAGTTGACAACTGAAAGGGCCTCCGGAAGTCAAGTTAGATTTGAAAGCACGTTCACAGGAGCACAGGGAAATGAGACAACAAGGGCCAGGAACACAAGACACTTGGTGCCACCTCAGGAAATGTTGCCTTCTCCTGAGGTAGTTGACATCGATCCCACTGAGGAAAGTGGCTTCTCTGGTGTGTAACATCCTTTATTAAGTACATCATGTATTGCAATAAGTTGTTGCTCTCTACATTTCACTTGATCCAATATTAATTTGGAAACCTTTTAAACTATTTTTAGATTGGAGAATAGCGCCAGATCCCACAGAGGCAACAAAGATGTTTAAAGAAGACATTTTAAGCCAGCATGCAACTGGAAAATCCTTGTGTCTTACTATGGATCTTGGAGACAGTGCAGCGGAAAGGGAAAGAGCAGTCCTTACTTTTTATAAGAAGGCAAATGTTGAGTGGGCTTGCCCCTTGACATGCACACTTAAGGGTAATTCGGTTACAAACAAAATCCAAGATAAAAAAATGAACAAACCATATTTTCGTTAAACTGATGTCTGTAGTGTGTGTTTACATTTTTAAGGAGATCCAGCCATTGGTGATGGTGTGACTCGGCATTTCTTTGCAACCATCATGTCAAAACTTCAGGCTGGTTTTGAGATGAAGTTTGGTAAGTAAATATTTACTATGGCTGATCGCTGGGTCTCAGCCACTAAGTTATGTGTGTTTTTGTACCAGTTCCAGGCTGAACACAGATCTGTCCCTTAACCCCAGAAAACAAAACGTATTCCTAAAACCTGATGTGATTGTAGCTGCTGTGAACATGTAGGTTTCTACAGGATCAACCAGTATCCAGTGGCAGTTTGATCATTCCTTTACTAATGCTTTGTGATAGTTGAATATCTATGTCCTTTACTTTACTATCAATTTACTTTGACTGTTTTCCTATATTTGCAGTGCCTGGAGGAACTCTTCTTTTTGAAGGAGAACAAGATCATCTAATTCCCTCCACTTCTCATCTCCTTTTGGAGAGTGACTTCTTTGTTGTTGCTGGCCGAATGATTGGACATTCATTCCTCCATGATGGGCCATGCCTAGGTGGACTGAGCCCAGCTGTCCTGCATGTGCTCTTTGGTGGATCCCCAGAAGAAGCCACAATAGATATTAAGGACTGTGTTGACCTTGATATCCGTGAGACAATCAAGTTGGTATGTTCAATGTTTTTCTAACCTATTTTATTATTCAACCTTTGGATATTATTTATTTAGCTGATCTACTTTCAGATACTGTTAACATCAAGTGGCTACACTTTGCACCAGCAGGGGTTACTGAAGCATTATAAAACACCATGCACTGATATATTAAATATCATTAGAACACTTACAGATGTCCTCCTATAAGATGTTTTTTGACAAAACATAGCTTTTACAGGTTACCAACTAACATGCTGATTATAAGTTAAACTTCTTATGTTGTATCAAAGTTGAATGTTTATACAAGTATTGAGAAATTAACGATTCTTATCAAATTCATTCTACTTGCCATTATTAGCTGGAGGGAACAGCAGAGTTATCATCAGAAGAAAAAAAGCTCATCAATGAGTTGGCACTGTCCTGGGATTTGCCTCTAGTCACATGTGACAACAGGAGATGGCTATTTGATAAACTGATCCTCCATGCTGTGAGTATTCTTAACAGGTCATATGAATCAGACTGACTAATCAGAGTTGAAGTTTTGAAGTAGGACCTCATTTTGGCATATCACATTTGAGCTTTTTTGTTAAATACATATTTGGATGTTAATAGTGTATTAAAACATGCTTATTGGGCTATTAGATCAATCAGGCTGCTTTGCTTTTCTACTGTGATGCAAATATTGTGCAGGTCCTTGGAAGAACCTCCAGACAAGTCAAGCAGTTACGAAGGGGTTTAAAAGAGACACTGATCTGGCCTCTGCTGACGGAGAGGAAAGACACGATTCCCCTTCTCTTTCCAAGAGCATCTGATTTGCAGTGCACACCACGGGTAAGTGATCTCATGCTGCTCAGTCAAATCCTTCCTCCTAACTCACAGGAGTTAGAAATTGGGTTTATTTACTACTCTCAGACCTACATTGCTTTAAGTTTATTAAAACAAACATTCACCTACGCAAACATATTTTGAAATGAAATGATGCTACTTGCTGCTTAAAAGGAGCTAAACCAATAGAACAACTGTATCTTTAGACTACTCTGCTGCTACACAGCAAAACCTGCAGTTTCTTGTATGTTCTGTTTATTATTGTGCTTTCACTGGGCTCCTTTCAAAACGAAATCTGTCAGATGGTGTTGGAGAAGATAAACTGGCCCACACAGGATGAGGATGAAGACAGTGAAGTCTCTTTGGAGGATTCCTGTAGGCTCACAGGATTCCTGCGCACATTTATTGAGATGGGTAAAACAACGTCTTCAAGCTTTGTTTACTGAAAGTTTGTAATTATTATAACGAAAGCTGCGCTTCCTCTGTTTTTATCTTTAAAGCTACAGTAACAATCCAAGGCGTAATTTAAGTAACATTATTGTTATTTAACTATTAACTGAAAGCAATTATAATAAAATGAATTTATTCTCTGTTTTATAAAGCATCTCCCGTTATCCTTGGGAAACTTGTGCAGTTCTGGATAGGATGGAATGTGCTTCCTAGACATGGCCTGGATGTGACCGTGGTGGAGAGCAACTTCCCCAGCTCTTCCACATGCTTTCACCAGCTGAAACTTCCAGGACATTACAAAGAGTACTGTATGTTTGAAAGGGACATTCTTGCTGCTATTTGGAGCACTGAAACTGGGTTCGGGATGGTCTGAAGAGACAGACACACCTTAGTACTAGATTTGTTGTCTTTTGTTTGGCCGGCCAAAAATGTATGTTTTCAGAGAGGAAAAAAAACTCAGTTAATGCCTATACTCCGGCCAGTTTGTGTAACACTGAAAATATATAAAGATACTAGGGGTGTAACGGTTCACAAACATTTCGGTTCGGTACGTACCTCGGTTTTTTGGTCACGGTTCGGTTCGGTACGTTTTCGGTACAGCAGCATTTTTTTTCACAAAACAAAACATATATATATATATTTGTATTATTATTATTAAACTGTGAATAATGTATTCACTCAAATAAATACAAAATATAATAAAATAAACATTAAGGTGCAGCATTTCGATGAACTGAAATAATCTGTATTTGAACTTTACTGTACTAGTACTCACAAAATATAAACTATTAGTTTTGGGTTTTTAATTATTATTAAACTGTGAATATTCACTCAAATAAATACAAAATATAATAAAATGAACATTAAGGTGCAGCATTTCGATAAACTGAAATAATCTGTATTTGAACTGTAGCCTACTGTACTAGCACCTAAGCAGCCAGTTTGACATTAGGACTTGCTTGTCATTGTATTTTCATGTTTTTTTAAATAAAAATTAACTTGTCCACATTGCTTGCCGAAAGGGCAGATCTGCTGGCACTAACAATGTCTCCTGATGTGGAGAAAACCCTCTCGCTAGGGACAGAGGTAGCCGATACAGCCAGGCATAGGCGGCGCGTGAGACTCAGGTTTGGGAAGGCTAAATCACTTTTTTTTTACCTGACGCTGCCCGCCTCCGGCGTCTATAGAAAAGAGATCAACTCAGTGAAAGCACCGCCTGCTGACCGATCAGAGCTCAGTGTGCGGAGTTTAAATCTATCAAGTCATATTACAGGATAAAGGAAATACAGTTTAAACTGCCGTATGCAGAGAAGACGCCGACGTGTCGCACTTTATCATTCATATCACACTGATATCACATCATCAATCAGATCATCTATCTCACATCGATATCACAATATCTCCTTATCTGAGTCAGCTGAGCCGTATCTGGCCGTGCAACACTTAGTTACAGTGTCACAGACTGTATGCAGATGTATTATTTTAAGCAACACATTAAGTTGACGAAACACTCAACTCAAATGTAATTAAAGTCAGATCCCCTCGTGTTTTAGATGGGGCAGTATCATAAAACTGTTGTACGCTTTCAAACACTCTGTAGTTTATTTATTTTTTAACGAGTTGTTCTGTATTCACCTTGCAGCAACTCTGTGGCTTGTATCCTGGATTATATGTTTAAGTCATGGATGTCTAAAGTTCATATTTGTCTAATATTAGTTTACTTTTCATTAATGAAGTATGACGCTGCGCTGTCAGTACACTTGTCCCTGTTTGTGATTGGTCAAATGTTGCTAACCCCGCCCCTTTAACGTGAACGCGCTCTCAGCTGGAGAGAGAATCCCTGGCTTGATTTACCGAGTTGATAACCAGCGTTGTAGGACCGCTTAGCGAGATCTCGTTTGTTAGGGTTAGTTAAGATTACTCAAACATATCCAGGGTCTGTTGAACTGGCTTCGTAGCACAGGGCACAGGTGGCTAGCAGCGCTAATGTCAAAGACACAAACATTATACATTATATTTTTATTTTACCAGGATGCAGTGACACAAATATTTGGGAAAGCTTAGCCTTCCCAAGCCTACAGCACCCGCCGCCCCTGCAGCCAGGTAGCGCTTTGCTAACATGGCAACATAAGGATATTTGGTGTTTGTAATAGCTTTGGCTCGGTCTGATCTTTCTGCGAGTGGTGGAGGCTTAAATGCTAGTGGGAGTTGGGTTTGCACTTCAGTCTTTTTTCTTTTGCTACCGGTGATATTCACGTTCGGGTGATGCCTTTTCAAGAGTGTGCAAGTTTGATGTATTGCCAGCCGCGTAACCAATTTTAGTTGAACAATGCCGACAAACAGCTTTGGTTCGGTCAACCTGTCTTTGTCCTTCATCCTTGTACGTAACTGCGAAACCAAAATGTTCCCAAACCGGAGACTTCAATGATGCTGGAGGATTTTCGAGCTCAACTTTATCTGCGTTCGCCATTAATTTTTGACAGTTCCTCAAATTACTGACTACATTTGAACGCATCCCTCTGACCAGCTCTCATAGTATGCCTCTCATCCAAGGAAATGACTTGCTCGCTCTATGACGCGTTGAACCCAATGTGAGCAAATTACTCTGAATGCTGCGACGCAGCACCTGAGATTACTTCCAAAAAGTTATTCACGTTCTCAATTTTTTTACGTTTAACGTTATATTCGTTCGGTACACTTCGGTACACACCTGTACCGAACCGAAGGGCCCGTACCGAATAATTTCGGTACGGGTACGTGTACCGTTACACCCCTAAAAGATACACATGCTTTCCTTGTTATTGCACATAACAAAGAAAGCATGTTTATCTTTATATATTTTCAAAGTTTTAAATTGATATTCGTTACAAAATGTTCATTAACTGTAACAAATGTATATTTCTTGATGCATTACAGTAAGTGTTGATTCACAACAAGCATATGTTCAGTGCAACACATGTTTCAAATGACTACTGAACGTAACTTCATTACCATCTAATTTTTATTGTATTAAAATCGAAATATACTGAATCTTGGTACCAGCGTCTTCATGTAACTCAGTCAAATATTGTCACCTAATCGTCCTAGTCGAAACTTTAAAAGACTACATTTCCCACAGCAACAGACTTTTGATACACACACACATTTACTGTAGCATTTCAGTCAATAAGCCCACAGTTTGTACATAGACATTCCACACATTGGACAGAGGGCCATCAGGGTCTGGAAGTCTTTCCACTTCCTGGTCAGTCAGTGAACGTTGCAGCTGAACTTCAGGAACCATAACATGAGGCAGGCGATGAGCACATGGTCCAGTCCAGTCAACTCCAAACTCAATGTCAACCTGCAATTGCAAGAGCTAAAGTTAGAGTCAACCAAAATCAAAGTTTTAATATATTTGTCAGTTAATTCATTTTATATAACCGTTTTGTATCATCTCCTGGAATTCCTGATTAATGTCTCATGAACAGCTGACATCAATCAAATCATTAGAGAGCAGAAAGCCCTGATGTATCATTATCTTCCTTAACCGCTTGTTCTGGTTGATCACAGCATTTTAGGAATACCTCATAGAAGTGTTTAAAGTGCCGATGATATGCAGAATAAAATAATTCCATCACATTCAGTTTCCTCGACAACAGGCCACTATTTGTTACATTGTGAAACTATACTCACTTGTATTATTTGTTTTAAACAGTTTGTGTAATGACAGAAAAAGTGGGTATTAGTGTTAACATGGTCCCATGTAGGAAAGTAAAGTCAAAGTCAAAATAAAACTATTGAATACAATCAAACCTGTATATGTTCCTGCTGGGCCTCACGCTCATGGCGAGTCCACAGTTGCAGTGGGGACCGGTTTCCCTCAGTGCTTAGTCGGTGGCAGTTCCAGCCTTGCTGGAAAAACTGCAGGTGCTTCTGTATGTGGGGCACAAAGCACCAGTGCAGAGCATAGAGATGCACTTCACAGTCAGGATTGAGAAGGCCTTCTCTCTCTAGGTTGAAAAACATTGTGTAGAAGAGATCCAGCACTCCCACATAAACGTCTCTCCAGAGCCTTTCTATCCTTTTGAGGAAAAAGGAAGGAAAATATTTAGTCTGCTCAGTGAACAAAAAAAAAAAACTTACAAATATCACCTTTCACCTACCATAAATGGTAAGTAAATTTAGAATTGAATTACATTAATTAGAAGCTAAGTATTAACATTTTTGCCGATTTCAATAGGAAAATGTTCCTGATTAAGTGGCAAGTGCACAATAATGCCTCTGGAAAAAAGCTGGAAATTGGATTTAGCAAAAATCATTTTGCTTGAGCAAAGTTCATCAAACTTGGGTGAGGTTTTTATACTGTAAGCTTTGTTGAAACTGGATCAGGAAATATATCAGCTGAACATACTATGGATGTATAAAAAAAGACGGACTAATGCCATATTTATGCCACATTAACTGTTGTTGTTCAATATTAATGTAAGGTTCTCTTGACTGGAAAATACATTCAAAATCCAAGTTCCAACAGTAATTTGCCCGGTCATGCAACGTGCTGGGACTTCCACTAAATAGATATTTGAAAAATATTGTTATCCTTCTTGTCAAATTATACAGTTGGTGTCATAATTATAGTGTTTGTATTATAGAAATATAACTTTTTTAGTTCTATGGTTTTATCTCACAGAGGAAGACGAACAAAAATACAATTAATAATAGCTAAAGACATATAGTTGACATTGCAATCTTTACCAAGGACTTAATTTGATAAAAGTTTGACTTGAAGTTTAAGGTACCTTTGATTATGGACACTCCTGCCAGCAATGTGTGAATTCCTGTTCTCTCCTCGGTTTGCCACCATGTAGCGTGCAACGTCAACATTTTCTCCACCTTTATCTGACCTCACACGTGATGGCACACCGTAGACATTGGCGGCTTCCAAAAAGCTTCTTAAAACTGGTGCTGCCCGATTGTTGGTGGCAGCACTCAAGTACACGATGAGACGACTAAAGCCGTCAATACCACCATGCACAACAAAACGCCACCTAAAGGGATATGTATAGGCACACATTAAGGTCAATCCACTAATGTATGTACAGACATTTACACATTTTAAAAGGTGCCTTATCCTACTAAAAGTTATAATTACAAAACATAAATCATCTTAATTTTGATAGTAAAAGTAATTTGCATGCAGAGGAATTTGGTGCAATTAATCATTTGATACATTTCATTTATATTTCTTCTTGCAGTGTTTTAACTTGTTTTTATGTCTACAGAATATTGTATGTTGCATTGTTAGAGGAGACTGAGACTTCAGATTTTCATAACCAACCAATAAAAAAAGCTATCATGCATATGACAATAAAGCCTTTGAATCTTGAAGTCTGGTTTGCATTGAAGCTGATTGATTATAAGAACACTTTAGATGGGCCCATCTTTTGTAACTGTAGTGAAGTGGATGTTTGAGCAATGCTTGAGTGTTAATGATTATACTATACCTAATCAGTTTGTGATTTCCGTCGATGTGCCATAAACTGTTCGGTGCTGGTACAAAGTACTTCCTACGCCTTCTTGGGTTCAGCTGCAGAGTGCGAATCAAGACTCCACCTGGATCAACACGCCGCATGGATTCCTGGACACGCTGTCCTGTTATATTCGGGGAAATGCAGAGATATGGTGTACTGCAAGTAACATAATGAAAAGTAAAGCATTCCTAAATATGCCAGAATAATGTGATTCATTATCAAGTAGTAAAAAAAAAACACTGCATGGAGGATTATTATAATAATAACAATCCCTTACTTTGTATGCGTATCCCTCGTGCATTCAGGTACCCCACCATCATTTTGTATCCAGAGTTGGGATGATGCTGTAGAATTTGGGTAACAGTTTCATCCAAACTGTTGTCATCTAACAGAGTTAATAGATCTTGGACCCTGATCATCAAAAATAACGAAACAATAGTAAGTCACAATAAACAATAGTCACCTTTTGCACTGTACGATCAAAACACATCAGAATGAGTGTGTTGCTCTGTACTAACCTGCATTGAAAGATGTAGGTGTCATCTGAAACAAATGAGCTGGTCTCTTAAACCTCATTACTATTATTAGGCCTACATCATGTCTGAGGTAATGGTACCTTTGCTTTGTGTACAAAGCATGTTTGTATCTTTGCCCCGACACATGTCTATCTGATGTATTGGTTTCAACATATAAATGGCCTATTACCATTTTAATAAATATGTAAACAATCTATAAACAAGTAGGCTAATTTGGATGGAGAAAATGTAGGCTAATGAAACGTTATCATTACTAAACACAAGTTAATGCGTCTAACAAATGTGTACTGATATAGCCTACGCCAAAACAATAAAAGTAAGGAAATACAGACAAAAAACGTGAAAGAATGCGGATTAAACCTACCGTATCCCGTTCTGTGTCATCCTCCGACAAATTGTTCTTTCGCACACCCCGAACACCTGCGCGATGTCCCCAGCGGTGTGGCCCCAACGAAGATGTGCTTCAATAACGTTTAGGGGCAACATGTAAGATGGACGCCCAAGGGTCGCCTCCTCTGTTTCCGAGAGGATTTCAAGTTGGCGGGCAACCTCTTGAAGACTCTCAAACACAGCTGGGTTAACATCCACATCCATGTCGAGCTGAGCCAAGTCCTCTATACATCGTTCCACACGAAACTGGACATAGTCTTTTGGTTCTCCATTCTCTAAATGGTCCGCTAATGATCGTAAATGATCTCCAATGGCTCTTAAATCAATATCCATAAATAAACCTTACAACTGTGGATAAACCATGGATGTATAAAGATAAGGGCTAAACAGTAAAGCTCCTGCATTCGAATCAGCGCGGTTATCCAGGCGTTAGTAGTAGAGCCCTCTGCCAGAAATGATCACACACTCCTGTAACCAATCCTGCTTCAGACTGAGGTTAGGACCGCCCACCTCATTAGCATACGGACACATAAATACATAAATAAATAAATGTATGTCGCGTAAATGTAGAAATAAATGAAAGATATATAATAACGTGTATTCTGTTTTATTTTCGACTTTTATTTATTTATTTATACATTGATGTATTTATTTCCATATTTATTTATGCATTTATTTATGCATTTATTCTTTTATTTATTTATTTGTGTATTCATTTCAACATTTATTTATTTCTGTATTTATTTCGTCAATTATTTATTCCTGTATTTATTTATTCCTGTATTTATTTATTTATTTACGTATTTATTTATTTATTCCTGTATTTCTTCATACATTTATTTATTTATACTTAAGTCATGTTCCGTCCTCCATACTTGACAAGTGCATGTTTCAGGCTCATCAATTAACAACAGGAGGGGTCACATACATAAGACCAGCTGTTAAATAAAGCTCTTCTGACCTTAGCTGGCATGTGGGTAATGCTGCCCATTATGGGCCCAAGCCATTTTCACCCATTTATTAATTATATGTTTTACATTTGAGTGTTTCCTATCCCCTAAACCTCCAGGGATGTACACAGTTTAATATTGGTCACTTCTTATTATGGGAAATACGAAAACGTCTTTTAAAACTACAACTCCCAGTAGAGGAGTGCCATAGAGCATGTTGCGAAACACAATAGCCAGCATGTGTAGTTCTGGGGACGGGGTGGACCCGTTCAAATCCAGTTTTGGACAGTCTGCCGTGGTTCCATCCCATTTCAAGTGCTGTTCGACGCTCGGCACACTCTCCAATCACAGAGCTTGCAGACTATCACGGGTTTGTCAAGCGAAGCGGAGAGAATACTTACTTCCGGGTGTAATATTCTGTAAAGCAAATGAGCTGCTCCGACCCTCGGTCCTGACGGACTCCAACTTGTGTTTATTAATCAAACAAATAAATAAACACAAGGATAATTATGTGTTATTGTTGAGTAAATGGAGAATTGCACAGGGGAAAATAACGTATTTATGCCACAATTGTAGATGCGGATTTTGTTAAACTAATACATTTGCACTGTGGACCAACACTATACATTGACGGGGAAGGGGGTAGCAATAAAGATAACACCATTAAACAGTTACACAACATAACATAAATAATATCGATAGCAGCATCCCTAGTAGGTAACCACCTTGGTGACAATGAAAACGTTGTATAGACACCATTTCCTGAAGTAATCTTCGTAATAACTAGCAAACTAAAGATCATGTGCATCCACTGCACACATAATCTGAAATAACAACTCATATTTCTCGCATCAAATTACATCAAAACGCATTTTAATGGCCAAATTAACTTTAAAATAGGCATTTTACGCCGAGAATAAAACGAAGTTCGGCCATGTTTTTTTTTTTCTGCAGGGAGAAATTTGAAGATCACGTGACATAGACGCCAGCCATTGGAATGAATGGTGAACAAAATCGTAGGGATCTTACCATTTCAGAGGCGTTTTTGTAGAAATACTACGTCCTACGTTGTGGACCAACGTAGTTATTATACGTTTTTTTGTGAGACTGGGTTGGAGCAGCCGCTTCAGCCTCCGCCTTGATACATGCAGACGAGATGGATGACATTTTGGACCTGTGGCTGGAGCGGCCAGCTGATGTGCACGTTCTTCCGGTTACATTTGGACAGATATCATCAATTACCACAGTTTTGGTTGCAGCATTGACATTTACCACATCATCATCAATTGCATGTGTAAATTGCTCCTTTGTAGTTTGCAACCACCTTTTCATTTTATTCATAATTTCTTGATTGCCGTGCATTCGTGTTTCAAACCATTAATTTTGTTTTATAACTTCATTCTCTGGTATTAATAGTTTCAGGGACTCATGCAACTCATTTAATTTGATCATTGTTTTCACAAACATTTCACACATGGATTCCACCTCAGACACATGTTGGCTTGAAAGTATCAATTGTTCAACATCCTTTGTTGATTTATGCAGTTTCTTTATCCTTGAATTCCTTTATGTTGAATTGAAGCTATTTTTAACTCCAATGCTTTAACAGTGAGTTTAGGCTGTCTTTTACCGAGCCCACTCTCTGTATCACTTTGAGTGGCAGGCGCTTTAGACCGACTCCCATCTTGGCTCATTTTGACAGTAACGCAGCAGCTGCGGGAGGTTTTATTTTAGAATTGTCGCATGATTTACCTTTAACCTGATATGAGAAGGTCTATCACAGCTTGCAACAATTCTGAACGATCCTACCGTGGTTCCTCGTGGCTTTCACAGCGTTCACATGTCAGCAATCATCTGGAGCTGTGAGCGCAGCAGCTCCTTCTTCCGTCTGAGATCCTCTGATTAATTCATTGGAGCGGGGTTTTCAACAAATGTAGCGGCGATCGCTCATCAAAAAAGGCCACTCATGGAGGTTAGCAGTCAGAGTTCCCAACGCGTGTTGTGGTGACGTAATTTGTAATGCTTTATTTCTTTATACAACGTTAAAATGTTCTTTTAGGCCTATCTAAAAGCTTGGTTAAAAACATAACAATCACGCACACACTCAGACACGGTTGAAAAACATGAGGCTTCCTCTCTAACCTCTCATCCCAGCTGATCCCGTGCCCACATATATAGCTTGATTACTTCCCGTTCTCCCAGGTACGCAGATTAGATGATGACGCGTTCACACACACACACACACACACACACACACACACACACACACACACACACACACACACACACACACACACACACACACACACACACACACACACATAGACAAAACCCCGTGCACAACCAAAAGCAAATTGGCTCCAACACACCTAACAACAGACAGAAGCACTTAGAGTGAAAAATTACAGAGATACATAAATACTAGGGCCGGGACTTTAACGCGTTAATTAAGATTAATGAATCACACAAAAATTAACGCATTTCAATCGCACTTATTTTTGCACCGCGGAACGTTTCTCACTGGATGAGTTTCAGACGTACCGATTATACTGGAGCACCAACTAACGTTCATGACTTCAGACAACAACAAACCACAGTGAACAACAGTGGGAAATGTTGTTTTAAAAAACGGACGGATGGAAGCGTCGATAAGAGCACGGTTGTGTGCAAATTATGCAAAAAGGAATTCGCATATCACCGCAGCACATCAAGCCTCAAGTATCACCTCAATGCAAAACATATAGCAGCTAGCGTGGACGTTAGCCTCTTTTATCGCGTTCACACCAAAAAGAGCCGGTACTAAAATTAGTTCATGAGAACCTTTTTACCCCCACGAAAGTCCCTGCTAGAGAGCAGAGAGCTGCTAGATAGGGGTGGGCGGATCGATCCCAAAATATCGATACCTCCGATATTACGTTACGTTTCAAAATATCGATACTAGAGCCAATAGGATCGATACTGTTATACTTTTTTTCTCGTCTCCTCTACTCGTCAATTTCTTCAAAAAACTATGTGCAGACGAACACAAGTATATGCTCTTTTCTTCTCTCTCCACTGCTGTCCTCTTCTCCTCGAGGCTCCCTGTCTGAACGCCGATTATCAAGCTGACTGACAGCAGCCAGCAGGGCAGGACAGCAGCAGCCAGCGACTCGCGAGTGCAACACACACACGCGCATGATGGCTGAGAGAAAGAGCAGCGTTGTGTGGAGCAATTTCACAACTGGCCATTAAAACTTAGCGAACTGTGATGTGTGCAAGAAGACAGTTCGCTACTTTGGCCACTTTGTATTGTTATTTTTCATGTTTGCACTTTAAATTTGCAAAAGTAAAACGTGTATTTGTCTATAAAAACTGTCCTGTCTTTATTCATGAAAATGAATTCAGATTTAGTCTATTTATGATGATTTCAGCTAAAAAATCATGTCATGCAGCTCTCCCCTATATGAAAGTACATAAGACGCTTTTCATTAAAAAAAGTATCGGTATCGATATCGGTATCGGCGATACTGGCCCTGAAATACTTGGTATCGGATCGAATCCAGATTTTGTGGTATCGCCCAGCCCTACTGCTAGAGAGCAGGGACTTTCGTACGGCTCTCTTGTGAGAAAATAGCTATATTTCTGATTGGCTGGGTGGATTGCAAACCACGCCCCGTAAAACTCCCAAAAAGTTTTGTGAAGCCGCCATTTTATTATCCTCGCATTAGCATTATTAGCATTAGCCCAGCGCAGAAACGCAGAGAGACTAACTTATGGCAACACAAAATAAAACATGGGAGCGGTGGAGATGAGGAGGTGTCGGCGTTCTGGCGATTTACTCGGAAGGCTTCTACTGAAGCCAGTCCCTAACTCCGGGGACTTCCGGCCGGGGACTTTGGGCGGCAGTATACGCCGTGAAGTGGTTTGCGGCCTGCCAGTAAACCCAAAGCAGAAGAAGAAGAAGTGACGTCAGCGGCTTCATTTGCCTAATCCACCCCCAGGTTCAAAGAGTTCTCATGAACTAAATTCTCATGAACCTTTGTGGGAAAAGTACTGCGGTGTGAATGCGCCTAATGGTATACTAAAATCCATGTGAAAAAAATTGCTTCTCACTGTTCTTAGGTCAAATATTTATATGTGATTAAAAATGCGATTAATTTCGATTAATTAATTACAAAGCCTCTAATTAATTAGATTAATTTTTTTAATCGAGTCCCGGCCCTAATAAATACGTAACTTTATAACCTGCAAGTCTGTTGTTTTACTGATTAGCCTCCTGCACTGAAAAAAAGGCTGTTGGATTCACATGATTTTAATATGGACATCGGTTGCACATATTAAAAACATGCGTACTCAAAACTATTCCATTATGTTAAAGACACACAACTATGTTATGTCAAAGAAACATGAAATTGTTATGTTAATGTAAATATTTCCTTTAATATTAGGTATATTCATTTACCCTATGTTTAACCAACATGGCTTTTTAATGTTCATTTTAGGCTTTTAATATACTCAGTATATTTCATTTGTACAGAGCCACATGAATGTTTTGTTTAAACTACATGCTATAGTTTTTTGTTTAATCTACCTAGTGCTCAAGGGGTACATAAGATTATTAATAAGAAATAGAATAAATAGAAATGTTTGTGATGCATGTACATATACATTATTGTGTTAGAACACATCAAAGAAGCTTAAAGGAAACTATTCTCCTGACCAAAATAAAGGTTTATTGTGCCAAATGGCAAAGAAAGGCTTATTTTTGTAACTCATTCATAGTAAACAATTAACAGGAAATGTCAGCGCCTAGCCTAGCTAAACTTTATCTCAAGAAGATAAAGAAAAATAGCTTAAATTGAAGAACAACAAAGCATTAAGCCTTCTCTATTAGCATTAACCCGCTTTCTAGGAAGAGCCAAATACACACGGTGCAGCCCCTGGTCTCTCATCCCTCTGAAGACCCTCTTTGTCTGCGTCTTATTGTGAATTTTGCATTCACGACACCGACTTTATTCACCCTCTTGCTTGATTAACTAGCAGCCAATGATGTTGCCTGCAGTTTAATTGCTAAATGAAACACATTTAATATTGTGAAAACTTCCCAGAGCTAATCAGTGGGAAAGCATTAGCTCAGCTTGTGATTACATTTTTTATTTATGGTGAAAGGTCTTCCTCACGCACGTATGTACACACACACACAAACACGCACGCACGCACGCACACACACACACACACACACACACACACACACACACACACACACACACGCACACACACACACTGTTACTTTCAGCTTTTTTTACCTTTATTTTTTAATCTTTTTTTATTCCTCTTTATATGTAAATGGGTGCATTGACGCAATTAGTCATTATGTTTGCTGCTTGCCCTTTCCTTTAACCTATATTATATAAGCGCAAGAATAACCTTATGGTGGCGAAGTCCATAGGGGACTTGGCTTGGCAACTGGAAGGTCACCAATTCAAGTACCGGAAAGACCAAGTGCTACCGAGGTGACCCTGAGCAAGGCACCGTTCCATACACTGCTCCCCGGGCGCCGTGCATAATGGCAGTATTATAATACTGGCCCACACCCCACTGGGCTGGGTTGGGCCGTTTTGATAGGCTACCTATGTTCTATCTATCAGATAGTTTCACTTTCACACATCAGGCCCGTAGCAGCTGTCACTGGGCAGTGAACGATCAGGAGTGAGTGACTGAGAGACCTAGCTGGCAGTTGCTTACAGATGGATAAACAAGCTCCAAAGCGTAATGGCGTTTTTGTATAGTTTGTGTATAGTTTGTGTAGACAGTATACAGTATTGTAGCGAGCCCTGGGTTCAGAGGGAGGGGCTTGCATAGGGGAGGGGGTTGGCAGGGAAACGGGGTTCAGGGGGAGTGTACCCGTAGGATAGAAAAGGGGGAAGTGACGTCTGACTCAGAGGTCGCGCGGCGGTGGAGAAGAACGTGTTGCCCACATTCTGTTACTGAGTTTAGGCTAGTTAGCTAGCAGGTTTATTGTTTTTATTGTCACTTTTGCCTCCACTTGCTGTTCAAATAAATGTTGAAAGAAAAAGTAAATCTGTTTACAGTTCCGTTTCATATGGGTGTTGAGAGATGTATCCATAGATTTAGTCCCTAATTTTGCTCTCAAAGTGCACCAGATTGATGCATTTAACTTCAACATTTAAAAAAAAAAATCTTCCCGGGGGAGCTTGTCCCCGGACCCCCCTAGAGGAGGTGAGGTCCACCACCTGCCCACACCCCCTGTTAAATTGTCTCACCCACATTGAGGATGCTTCCTACGCCCATGTTTTATTCCATGTGTCAAGTCAGGCAAATTGGGTCAAAATGTTATTGATCTGTTAACATTAAAATCACTAAATATATGCTGTAACTATTTTGCTAGACAACTCAAGGGCTCAGGTAATGTGATTACTATATGAATAATGGTCCAAAATAACATTAAATGCATAGGTTTTTTTGTTAAGTAACATACTTCCGTCGCTGGCCGGCCGATACATGCCGCGCATTAAGTGGGCCTGTCTGTCAATTAATCCCCGGGCCACTTTTTCCTCCCAGTCCGCCCTGCATCGAGGTGTGATCGTGCCTTTGAAATAGCTTTTACTGGATCAACTGGTGGTAAGAGGCCCTCAAAAATGACACTCAGAGGCACTTTCCAATCTAATGGCCCCTTCATAATTAGGGCCTTCCAAAGCAATTTACTAAAAAGCATAACTCAGTTTTATGATGTGACAACACTAGAGCAAAGGTTTGGATATGTTTAGGCACTAAACAATTTGGTTAAGAAGTATATCTTACATTTTTTTAAATAGGAAAACCATCAGCGCCGACAGGTGTTCAAATCTGATGTTTGTTTACTCATCCCTCCCAACCGACCTCCACATGTGGAGTTTGTAGCTCAACATCAACATCATCTGTCACAATTATTGAAAGCTGCTAGAGAAATGTTCTCACGTGTTGTTTTGGGACACTGAAAGACTTCTTGTGTTGTTCTTTTCGAGACAACAGTACAGTCTCTACTGGAGACTGTACTGTTACTGTTGTATCTGAAGTTTTTAATATTTGCAGTTTGTAACTTTGCTAAAGCTGTTATAATATATATTTTAGTATGACAAACAATGGAAATATTGACTACGTGTCATGTGAATGGATGACTCTCAAAGATGAACCTGTAGAGGGACTACAGATTGAAGCGAGCTCATAAAATAATTCTGGCATATTAACATTGAGGTAAAAACTGAAATGTTGTTAAATGTGTCACACCTTTACTGTTTTGGTTCACTCTCATGTTATTATTTGTGAAGCTGCGTTAGCTGTTTTCAGCAAAAACGTCTAACAACCCCACTGTATATTATCTGGCCAGCATTAAAAGGCAGGCAAACCAAGTTAGCAACCAGCTAGTGAGCATAGTGGAGAATTTTGGAGCTAAAGGGACAGATAAAAAGTATGAGTAAGAGTTTGGATGTTATTATTATTATTATCAGGGTTATTCTTCCACTCGTAAGGACCCTCACTTACATGCCTCACTCCAATTTGCAGTAATTCTAACCTTAATCTCTAAAAAAGGGTTGTGCCTTTGGGGAATGTGAGGAATAAAACATCTAAATGGACAAAATGACCTTGCAGTCTTTACAATTTAAAGAACATATTTTTTCATTAGCAGCTTTTGTACAGTCTTGTGTAACGGCTGATGTACAGAGCAGCAGAAGAACATTAAGTGCACTTTATTGCTTTGGCAACCACATAAGAATGTAGCCATGTGTTGTGGCACATATCCATCTATACAAATGCATAGGTGTTCTCCAAAAAAAATATTTCGAGCTGTCTTCCTGCAGCTACACTAATAACATTAAATCAAGCTAACTGTTCATCAAATGACACATAGATAAAAACTCAAAATTAAAAGTTGAATTAGCTAAAATAAAATGATAATCTTAATTTAAATGATCCCTTCATTTCATTCAAATGTTCTAAGGAATGGAGACATTGCTCTAAGACGATACACAAAGTAAGACACATAAAAACACTTCTATTTCACTTAAGATTTGAGAATCTGTTTTATTCAACATTTTATATTTAATAGCCATTGTCAATTTCAGAAACTAGTTTCTTGAAAGAACAGCTCAAATGTTAATGAGGAGAAACTAAAAGATGTATTTGTTTGATGGAGTTTTTCAACCTAATTTGGTGCAATGCATGGTGACACTGATTATCTTCAACTACAGAGAAAAGTGGTTTGGTATTTACTTTTCTTGAATGTCACGCTGTCTAAATAAAATGATTTCTACGAATAAACTGGAACTAACTGACACTGAAGTAGTTAGTCACACACTCAACCTTCCATTGGAAATAGTCATTTGCAGGAAACCTTCCACAATGAATGGTTCTCAATTTTCTAGAAAATTATGAACAACTTTTGACAAATGCACCAACAAAATGTCTAACAATGTGTAATTGTAATTAGGGCCGGGACTTTAACGCGTTAATTAAGATTAATTAATTACACAAAAATTAACGCGTTAAAAAAATTTACGCATTTTAATCGCACTTATTTTTGCACCGCGGAACGTTTCTCACTGGATGAGTTTCAGGCGTACCGATTATACTGGAGCACCAACTAACGTTCATGACTTCAGACAACAACAAACCACAGTGAACAACAGTGGGAAATGTTGTTTTAAAAAACGTACGGATGGAAGCGTCGATAAGAGCACGGTTGTGTACAAATTACGCAAAAAGGAATTCGCATATCACCGCAGCACATCAAGCCTCAAGTATCACCTCAATGCAAAACATATAGCAGCTAGCGTGGACGTTAGCCTCTTTTATCGCGTTCACACCAAAAAGAGCCGGAACTAAAATTAGTTCACGAGAACCTTTTTACTCCCACGAAAGTCCCTGCTAGAGAGCAGAGAGCTGCTAGAGAGCAGGGACTTTCGTACGGCTCTCTTGTGAGAAAAGAGCTATATTTCTGATTGGCTGGGCGGATTGCAAACCAGCCCCGTAAAACTCCCAAAAAGTTTTGTGAAGCCGCCATTTTATTATCCTCGCATTAGCATTATTAGCATTAGCATTAGCCCAGCGCAGAAACGCAGAGAGACTAACTTATGGCAACACAAAATAAAACATGGGAGCGGTGAAGATGAGGAGGTGTCGGCGTTCTGGCGATTTACTCGGAAGGCTGCTGGGACTCCCAGCAGCTTCTACTGAAGCCAGTCCCCAACTCCGGGGACTTCCGGCCGGGGACTTTGGGCGGCAGTATACGCCGTGAAGTGGTTTGCGGCCTGCCAGTAAACCCAAAGCAGAAGAAGAAGAAGTGACGTCAGCGGCTTAATTTGCCTAATCCACCCCCAGGTTCAAAGAGTTCTCATGAACTAAATTCTCATGAACCTTTGTGGGAAAAGTACTGCGGTGTGAATGCGCCTAATGGTATACTAAAATCCATGTGAAAAAAATTGCTTCTCACTGTTCTCAGGTCAAATATTTATATGTGATTAAAATTGCGATTAATTTCGATTAATTAATTACAAAGCCTCTAATTAATTAGATTAATTTTTTTAATCGAGTCCCGGCCCTAATTGTAATGTAACCATAATGTATAACTGGTATTATTGCATCCGCTCTTTACTGTCTGCCTTTGAATTTGTGTTAATTCAGCGCTATTATGTTTAGATGTACCTTTGTTTCCTTACTACATAAATGCCTAAACAGGAGGACCTTTAATGCTAATTTGGCATTAACTCCCCAAGATAAATGAGGGTGCAGAAGCCCCCCGGCAGGGAGAGACTGCCTGCATGCAGGTGAGTGATTCACCACAACCTTTACAAGGACAGATCTTTGAGTCTGAGCTTCTGTTTTTTGAAGGTATTTCTGCATACTGGCACTTTATCATTACTAGCTAGTTAACACAAGTATCCTTAGTAATTCTTCAATCTTTCATGCTTGGGATTCACTATTAGATACAGTTATGATTTTACAGGTGTCATAAAAAACAGTTGTTCAAAAACACCATGCCTCTGATTTACAAAAAATTCAGGTTGCTATAATAATAATAATATAATAATAATACATTTCAGTAATATAGCACACTTTAAAAACAATGTCATCTCAAGTTGCTTCACAATGCTATGAGGAGAAAATAATTTAAAAAAAAAGTGATCTAAGGTAATATGGTAATATAAAAAAGGTGAAGAGCATAAAAGGTTAGAATAAAGAGCTATCTATTTGCATTGCATGGCAGCTTTATTCTTGCAACAACATACAAAATATGAAGAAATATATTGGCTTCAAGTGATGCAGCCTGATGAACCAAACTAATTGTGTTTCACATCCCGCCTCAGAGACATCACATTAACACTCAGCGTGTGACTATTGTTTCTGTACATAATTGCACATGTCCTCTAAACTAAATACTGTTTTACAACACCATGCTCTTCATTGTTAAAACAGATATTCAGTATGTATTTCATATTTGTATTCTGAATTGTCCCATTGTATTTATGTTACATCACTGGTGCAGTTGTTTTGTGATTAGTTTAGAACCAAACATGCAAAAAAACACACCTTGGCATCAAACCTGATTCTGATTAAATGCAAATGTAACCCTGACAAATATTCTGCGTATGGGTTGAGTTATGAAGATCAGTTTCAAGCCAAGAAGTTTACAGACACTTTGCATGTTTTCTTGTAGGTAAAATTAGATGAACGAATGGCATTTTTCACTTTAGGCACTCTCTAATTGCAATAAAACACTGATTATTACCATAATTCGGTTGACATCAACATTTTCTTATAAGGACAAGAGTCAGTGTTAATGCTATAGTAATGCGTTCACCATGAGTCCAAATAAATTATATATTAAAATAGAAAACATTTCAAGCAGTTTTTCTCAGGCCATTAAAGATCTGTGATGGAAGGACACAGTCCTGTGATAATAAACACATTTAAGACTTTTCCTCTCATGTTACTTTCTGCTGCTTATATTTCAAAGGGAAACATCATTACATTTATTTGAGAGCTTAGGTTAATTTACACATCAAGAAGTTTGCATACAAAAATCTTATTAAATGTGTTTATTAATACATAAATGACAATGAAGAAGAAGAAGATATACTTTATTCATCCATTACAGGGAAATGTATTTCCCCACTCTGTTGTGTTTACACACATTACACACACAGGATATACATGCAGAAACACAAAGGATATACATGCACACACACAACCACATGCAGATAGGAGAAGTGGCAGAGCAGAGAGGCTGCCAGGTACCCGGCACCAATGGAGCAGTTTTGAGGTTAGGTGCCTTGCTCAAGGGCACCTCGGCCGTGGCCTTGGAGGTGAACTGGCACCTCTCCAGCTACCAGCTCACTCCATATTATGTTTTTTGGTCCAATCGGGACGTGAACCAGCGACCCTTTGGTTCCAAGACCAAGTCCCTACAGACTGAGCCGCTCAATGTATTGTTTCTATAAGATTGTTTTATTTTTTTATAGTTTTTGTAAATGTGTCACTTAAGACACCTAGGAATGCTGGGATTGGCGTTCATCACCATTTTCAATGTTCATTCAAACCAAACAATTGAATTGATTAAAGGAGGAAATTCAGATTATTCTACATGTGGGGTTGTATGAATTTATCCATAGTCTGTGTGTCACCTCCAGCTCAGTTACCAACACAGGAGCAAACAATGTGCTGCTGTTGACGGGGACAACAGCAGCACATTTACCTCAACACTTCTGAACTATTCCTTTAACATTTCAAGCAGCTTGTTTCTTAGTAACCTCAGTTCAGGTAAGGATTTGTGCAGGAAAAAAAAAGATTTTCCTCTGAAAACTTTTATTTGAATTAAATCCCTTAATTAAGTGTAATTCCAACAATGTGAGCATTCATTGACACAAATAATATAACCTTCATTATTATGTGTGAAAGCCTAAGTGCTTTTGAGGTCAAGTGTACATAGACAGTATTACAACATTAAAAAGACACATTCATTTATTATGCTTCACCAAAAACATGAATGAACATGGGAAAGCATGTTTACATCAATATATACTCATAATATGACACCTTTCATGTATCAAAAACATCAAGTAATGTGGGTACAATTGTGAAAACTCTCATGAATCTTGTGTACATTTAGCTAACAATGTGAGGGTTTAAATATCTGCCCCCGTGTTTTATTTCATTCATGAGAGCGGTGCCACATTGACGCAGTCTTCCACCATCTCAAACAGGACGTGGTGTGGGCTGGTACGTTGGGATATCTCCCTGGCCGTCTCCCCGCTGCCGCTGCGGAGCTCCGGCCTCAGGTGTAGCTGAGATAGCAGGAGCTCCAACGTGTTGGGGGAGTCTGTCATGAGGGGGGTGGTGTCGGAGGCGGCCAGGTGGAGCGCGGTGAGCCCCCCGTTGGTCTGGGCGTTCAGTTCGGCTCCATGTTTCAGGAGAAAACTTGCCACTTTGACGCGGCTCCAGCGGCAGGCGCTATGGAGGGGCGTCCAGCCGTCGTGGGTGCGAGGGTTCACCTTTGACCCCGCGGCGATTAAAGCAGAGACAGCGTCAACATGGCCGCTGTACGCTGCTCGGTGCAGGGGAGTGTATCCATCCTCATCACAGCTGTGCACCACCAACGGATCAGCAGTTACCACCCTTCGGATTGTGGAAACCTGTGAGAAAATGCAGAAACAGAGGTTTTTAGGAAACTAGAAATTGCTTCGAATAGTCTCATGAAAGATGGATTATCTTAAAGTTCACCTATTATGCAAAATCCTTTTATACATAAACATGTGTCCCCTCTGTGTAAAGAGATACTGAACATTTCAGGAAAAAATATTTGCTCACTTTTTGTCCTGATCCATTTATATAAAAACCTGTATGAAAATGAGCTGATCAGATTTTGGCCACTTTAGGTTCAAGGTTCTTTATTGTCAAACTAACATAGCTACAGAGTAATTATGTCGTTGAAAATCTTAGGTCACAGGCTTCTCCAACAATGCAACACAATAATACAGATAAGCAGACAATATTAAAGTATATTATATTAAAAGTAATACAAAAGAAAAATAGTTCTAAAAAAAGTGGAATAGTGCAATACGAGTCTATATACAAGTTATTGGAATGATATACAGTATTAGATAATAGATAAATAATTACTAAGTAGCAGATGAATGTTGTGATATTTTTTCAGCAGTTCAGGTGTTTAACAGTTTTATTGCCTGTGAGATGAAACTGTCTCTGGTGGTATTAGTCCGGATGCTGCGGTAACGCCTGCCAGACGGCAGCAGACTGAACAGTTTATGGCTGGGGTGATGGGGGTCTTTTATAATCCTGAGGGATTTCTTCCTGAGCCGCTTGGAGTAAAGATCCTCCATGGATGGCAGCTCCATCCTGGTGATGTTCTGTGCAGTTTTCACCACCCTCTGTAAAGCCTTACGATTGAGGGCGGTGCAGCTGCCGTACCAGGCCGTGATGCAGCCAGTCAGGATACTCTCTATGGTGCACCTATAGAAGTTGCAGAGTATCCTGGAGTCCATGATGAACCTCCTCAGCCTGCGGAGGAAGTCCGCTGTCGAGCTTTCTTGGTGATGGTGGTGGTGTGAAGAGTCCATGTCAGGTCCTCAGTGATGTGGACCCCAAGGAACCTGAAGCTGCTGACTCTCTCCACCGCAGTCCCATTGATGGCGACGGGGGCGTGTCCCTCTATCTGCTGCTTCCTGTAATCCACAATCAGCTCCTTTGTTTTGCTGACGTTAAGATGGAGGTTGTTATCCTGGCACCAAGATGTCAGTTTTCCGACCTCCTCTCTGTACGCCGTCTGTGATCTGGCCGATGACGGTCGTATCGTCAGCAAACTTCACGATGGTGTTGGAGCTGTGTATGGCCACGCAGTCGTGAGTGAACAGGGAGTACGATGATGTCATAACGATTTTTTGGCATGTGTAACGATTAGCTTAGCCAATAACCAACCAAGGTAACCCCCCCCCACCTTATCACCTGAATCTCCTCCTAGAGCACCATTGTGTTTTTTTTAACCAAATATCTCTCAGAGGGGCGTGGGGAGTGGCTCCTTATTTTCATCTAAAGTGACAGACAGAGAATCAGCACTTTTTTTTTCAGACTTTTTTTTATTGGGTTTTCAGACAAAAGTGCTAGTGGAGCACGCTCACTCGCTCAGGTACTGCGGAGCGCATAAAGCTTAGCAGACTCTTCACGCTAACGAAGGATCACTTCTTCTTCAGGGCAGGGAAGGCTACGCAGTAAGCAGTCTACTGTCCCTTAGCTGCTGCCTCTCTGTTGGGCTCCGGTACTGCACATTACTCACGAGACGTTGTAAAAAAAAAAATGAGTGGGGGAAGAACGCACTAACCACTCCGCCAACGCCACAGTCACCCCCGTCGTGCGGGCCGGATGAGAATGTCTGACGGGCCGGATGTGGCCCGCGGGTCGCGAGTTGATGGTCACTGTCCTACAGTGTCAAACCCTACCGGGCACGTTTCAGAAGCGGAGCGTCTTGCGTGCCGGCTCGCAGTTTTTGTTGATTTGAGCATATTTCCTGGACAGGCTACTTTGTACAGACAAAGTTAATAATAATTGTAATATTCCAGTTATAAACGACATGCATCAAAGATGTGTTGCTGTATTTTAGTGGTAAAAAAATGCATTCATCATCATAATTATTCTATATATATAATTTACACAGTGCCTGTAAACCGGAGGAGAACGCTGGCATTTCTCCTCCTACTTGAAAGACTACGGAGGGATAGGGTCTGTAAAATTAGTTTATTTGGGGGATTGACTGGATGCTCTGACCGGTCCACTTCCTGCCCGGCGCTATGCAACTCCTCGCGTCGCGTCGAAAATAGACCAGCCGCCTAATTTTAGCAGAGCCCAGTGCCGAGACACTTCTGGGACGCTTCCAGCCGTAACGCGGTGCGTCTGGTGGAATAGCATCCATTGACTAGAGTGGCCGCGATTTTGTTGTGAACGCCGCGGCGCAGCCGTAACTTGGCCGTATAAAGTTTGACAGTCCGGGATAGTATCAACGGTCATTTTATCAGTATATGCAAAAAATTGTCGCCATGTCTTCTTAAAACTAGCAGACGACCCTATCAGCGTACGTACATCACATTTTTTCCATATTAACAAAGACAAATATATCTCTAATCCAGTCCTGATGGGCAGGTGAAGCTGGGGATTTCCACTTGAGTAGAATCAAGCGTCTAGCTAAGAAGGTAACAAAAGCTACAAAGTTCTACTTATAATTTGGCATTGCAGGCCTAATGATGACTCCGAATAAGGCAATGATTGCAGAAGGCTTGACAGAGACAGAGATAACCAGCGATATTGTATTGAATATTTCTGACCAAAAGTTATGCAGAGAGGGGCAAGTCCAAAACATATGGATGTAGGTAGCTGGGATTAACGGCATCTATCGCAGACAGGATCAACACAGTCATATTTTGGATAACCTCACCTTAGTTAAGTGATAGCAATGAAGAACCTTACACTGAAGCGATCCATGCCTAGCAGAGATGGAGGAGGAGTGAACCCGTCTCAGACACTCATTCCAAACATCTTCTTCTTCAATTTCAAATTGTATCACCCTCCCATTGTGTTTTAATAGTGTGCAGTGAGACAGGGTTTAGAGAGTGGATGACACCTCCAAACAACATTTATTTAATTTTTTATCCTAATACAGTCCATTTTGAACATAATGAATTTTGAGTAAACGAGGTTAGGGCAGATTTGGTCCCCCCCAAAGTGAAGCTTTCTTTAAATATCCACAGGGTGCTTATTGTTCCTCATGGACCTTGAGAGGTTTCAGGGTTCATTAAATGTGTTCGCTCTATGTTAACCACTCTCGCCGTGCCATGTATTTCCTTTGCAAAGGACAGTACTTAACTTTTAGCCATCCCTGCTTATACAAGGAGTAGTTTTAGTTGTCTGCGATCTGCAGAGGCCTACCTATGAGTACGGCTGTACTGAGGTGTTTTTCCTCCGGAGACGGAGCGAAGAGACGGAGCGGCTCCACCTGTTGCTGCATGCGATCTGCGATTTACGGAGGCCTGCTCGTCGCGAAGAGACGGAGCGGCTCCACCTGTTGCTTTCTGCGATCTGGGATCTGCGATCTACGGAGGCCTGCTCCCACCTGTAGAGTTCGGCTGTACTGGAGAGGTTTTTACCCCGGAGACGTCGCGGAGAGACGGAGCAGCTCTACCTGTTGCTGCCTGCGATCTGCGATCTACGGAGGCCTGCTCCCACCTGCACGGCTGCACTGGAGAGGTTTTTACCCCGGAGTCTTCGCGGAGAGACGGAGTGGATCCACGCTTCGGGCTTGGCCTGCTTCCACCGGGCGTGTGCTGCTGTACGGAGGAGGATTTTACCACGGCTGAGGCCTGCTTTCCACCTGTCCTGGTTCTGCTGTCGCAGAGGCCTGCTTTCACCCCGGGGATACCACGCTGCTGCTTTCGCCTGTCCTTTGCTGCTGTGCTGATTTTGCTCCAGGAACATCGCGGTTCCCTGGTCTGGGAAAATGGCCCATATCGGGATTCTGCTGTGCCTGTTAACTATTTTGGACTATGAGAAGATCTCTAGTCATTCTGAGGAGTCTACTGGATTCAGGTCTGTTCTGCCACCCGCAGTGGGCATCCCCTGCAAAGGTTCGGATGTGTTACACAAACAATTACCGGTTGCCTTGTCACAGTCAATCTGCTCAACAAAATATGTTTGTCTTTTTTGTTTTCCTGCGATGATGGTTCTTCAGGACTGCTTCTTAAGCTCTAATCACACTCTTGCAGACTTTTCCGGTGATTCTAAAGTAGATGACAATGTATGTGTGTCGCTTAAGAGGAAAAGATGCCTGGTTTTGTTGTTGTTATTACTGTCAGGAAATGTACAACCTAACCCTGGTCCGCCCAGTAGTAGTAGTCAGATCGCTACTCCTGCTGATTTTAAAGCTAGGTCTGGGTTGGGTTTCATCCACTTGAATGTGCGCAGTCTGTTAGGTAAACTAGATTTTGTCCGTATCTGGGCGAGCTCGACTGACGCTGACGTCATTGTTTTATCAGAAACATGGCTAAACAAATCTATTTTGGCCTCTGACATTGCCTTAAATGGTTTTAATGTGTATCGTACCGACCGGCCTAATAAAGGGGGCGGCGTTGCCATTTATGTTAAGAATAAGTTCAGTGTAACCGCTGTAGTTTCCAAATCTATCAGTAAGCAATTTGAATTTTTAGCCTTAAATATAGAAGTGGCAAAGGGTCAACAGGTCATGGTCGTGGGCTGTTACAGACCCCCCTCAGCTGTCAAAGACTCCTTGTCTTCGCTAGCAAATCTTTTATCACAACTAGACTACAAGGAAATAGTGCTACTTGGAGATTTTAACTGGGACTGGTTAACTGCAGTGTCAGAGGATTTTAAAAACCTTTGTATCTCTTTAAATGTTACTCAGATTGTTGACAGTCCTACTCGCCCTAATATTAAGTCCCCAAATAAATCCTCCCTAATTGATCTCATTTTAACTAATGTTCCCTATAAATACTCAGCTGTGGGAGTGTTTGCGAATGATCTGAGTGACCACTGTGTTGTAGCCACAATTAGGGACACTAAGGTCCAAAAGGTTAAACCTCGTATTATCATCAAGAGAGACATAAAACATTTTGTGGAGCAGGGTTTTGTACATGATCTGTTTGGGTTTGATTGGGGAAAAATCGATCTGTGTGCTGATGTAGAAACCGCATGGTCTTATTTTTATCTTGGTTTTATGGAAATTATAGATAGACATGCACCCCTGCGTAAATTTAGAGTGAAGGGACGAGACAATCCATGATTTTCTGCTGAATTATCTATTCTCCTACATGAGAGAAACAAGGCCTGGGCAAAGGCTAGGAATTCAGGCTCAGAGGTAGAATGGCTGCGTTTTAGGCAGCTAAGAAATAGCTTCACTTCACATGTCAAAAGTGCTAAATCTAAGTATTATCTGTCAGTTACCACAAAGAACCTGAGCAACCCTAGAAAATTCTGGAAAGCCATAAAATCGATATCCACCGGTGATATCCGTAATGAGCTACCTCCGTGCCTTACCACAGTATCTGGCACTATATCGGATAGGGCCACCATACTAAATTGTTTTAATGAGCATTTTGTGTCCTGTGGCTCTCTGTTTCATTCTGTTTCTAATTCTGCTTCTGTAAACACCACAGTCGGTGACTCAGAACAATGTGGTCTGGAAAACCCTTTCAGTTTTACTCCTTTTACTGTTGGTGTTGTTCGTGAAGTCTTAACCAAGCTAGATCCTAAAAAGCCGGCTGGTCTGGACAACGTAGAACCTTTCTTTTTAAAGATAGCTGCAGATTGTATTGCTCCACCTCTTACTACTCTTTTTAACCTCTCTCTCAGCACGAACAAAATCCCAAAAGTATGGAAGTCAGCTTATGTCCTGCCACTACTAAAAGGAGGGGAGGCCACCTTATTAAACAATTATAGACCCATCTCTAAATTGTCAGTTCTGGCCAATGGTTCTTGAACGCCTAGTGAGTGAACAGGTAAAGGTGTTTTTATGTAACAATGACATCCTGTCTAAACATCAGTCAGGCTTCAGAAAGCAACACAGCACCATCACTGCCACAATGAAAGTGGTAAATTATATTACGAGTATTTTAGATAATAAGCAGAGTTGTGCAGCTCTATTTGTTGACCTATCCAAAGCTTTTGATACTGTCGATCATCGCATTTTGAAGCAAAGGCTGGTCAGTATAGGCATGTCCAGCCATGCAGTAGGGTGGTTTGTAAACTACCTCTCTGAAAGGTCCCAATGTGTTCAGTTGGATGGGCTGTCTTCCGAGTGGTTAAACATCACTAATGGTGTACCACAAGGTTCACTTTTAGGTCCGCTATTATTCTCTATCTATATGAATAGTTTAGGTGAAAATGTCGAAGGAGCAACCTTACATTTTTATGCGGACGATACCGTTATGTACTGTGCAGGTCCCTCGATTAACAAGGCTGTTGTTAAATTACAGGCTGTTTTTAACATTATTCAGGCTCAGCTCTCTGAGCTTAAGCTTCTTTTAAATGTGGATAAAACCAAGGTAATGCTCTTTTCTAAAGCTAAAGCTAAAAATACACCAGACACTGCTTTGGATATTGTAACTACGCAAGAAATACAACTTGAAGTGGTTACCTGTTACAAATACTTGGGTATCTGGCTTGATGACTGTCTCACTTTTAAACTTCATGTCAATAACCTGCTTAAAAAGCTGAGGGTTAGGCTAGGTTTCTTTTACAGAAATAAGTCCTGTTTCTCGCTTGAGGCCAGGAAAAGGCTAGTCACTGTGACCTTTTTACCTGTGCTGGATTATGGTGATTTGTTATATGAATGCACCTGCCAATTACCTGAGCAAGTTAGATGCTGCGTATCACAGTGCACTGAGATTTTTGACAAATTGTAAAGCACTTACGCATCACTGTGTACACTGTATACCAAGGCGGTTTTGCCATCACTTACTGTACGGAGGCTCAGTCACTGGTACTTTTTCATTTACAAAGCCATGTTGGATAAACTACCATCTTATATCTGCTCCCTGATCTCTCTGCGAATTGAAAGTACTTATTGCCTGAGATCGCATGCTGTGGTTTTATTAAATGTGCCAAGTGCTAGGACTGTTTTAGGGAAGAAAGCTTTTAGATGTGCAGCTCCACTAACATGGAACAGTCTGCAAAAAGAATGGAAAATTACCAAGCTAGTACCACTACATGTTTTTAAAGCTCGGTTGGATGCTACAAAATCAGATGCTGTTGGTACCTGTACTTGTGGTTAAATATGTAAATTGTAATCCCTGTACATTTTGCTGTATGATGTCCTTTTGTTGTTCTGTTGTTTATGTCTTCTTGTGGAACCTACTGCTGCAGGTCTCCCTTGAAAAAGAGATCATTGATCTCAATGGGATTTTACCTGGATAAATAAAGGTTTTGAATTGAATTGAGTACACTGTATACAAATATGTTCTATTTCTGGCTTTAACAAAAAGGTTTTAAAAGTTCTTATTTTTTCCTTAGATGTTTTCAAAATGTGCACACTCTTGTGCAGATGTACAGAATGTATCATCAACAGATGTAGAGAACTTGCTGTGCGTAAATACATGCTTTTGTTAGAAACCAATAATAAAATATATTATACTTTAAGATAAAAAAACAACAACAAACAAACTGCTAACAGTGCACTTATTTACTAATAAAGGACTGGCTTATCTAAAGCCAGTTGAGTAGCACTTGAATTGTGTTGGCTCTATGAAACCTGATCTACTTATATGATTCTGTTTTCTTCAAGGTTGTATCTTCTTAGTCGAATGCACTTATTGTAAGTCGCTTTGGATAAAAGCGTCAGCTAAATGCAATGTAATGTAACATTGTAGGTGTTGCAATTTTGTCATTAGAGTGCAAGAATTATTAACAGCAAATTATTTTTTGAAGGTCTGGGGGAGCGAAATTAAAAGAAAATATCTTAAAAAACAGGCATCTAAACCTCAGCTGAGAGAGTGTGCAAAAGGATGTTTAAAGTGAAATCAACCACTTTAATGTGTTCACAAATTCTCTTACAAGATACAAATGGAAAGGTGAACCAGGAAAATCTAAACCCAGCTCACAGCTGCAGTCAGGACCACTTATTTTAATTACTTTTTACCACCTAGATCTTTCTACAACAATCATTTTTCTATCAAAGCCGTAATCCACTCTCTGCTTCCAGCTGATTTATATGATCATATCCAACTAGGGTTTGGACAATTGTTCGGACAAAAAAAACAAAAAAACATTGCAAAGTGCCTCTGACTGGTTTTAAAGGCTGATTACTCCAAATAAATGTCCTTCTCAGACCTCCAGACTCTTCTAGCTGATCTATTATATACCATAACCCACTCAGTCATTACATCCACATAACGCCTGCCCTACAGATGATTATTAATCAAATATCTCATTGTGTAAATATGAAGTAAAATCCCCAGTGGTCAATCCTACAGTATCTAAGCAATATTGATAGAGGTTTTGATCAAAAACATCTTCATACGAGTTTCTTTTCATATTGCTCCACCCATTTTGAAAGTGTCACATCGGGCTTTGAGAATTTGAGAGGTTTATCATCCAGCACTACATGGATGATTTAAAACTACTTTTTTCTATTTTTTAAATCTAATAAGCACAACATAAGACACAAGAAAGTGTTTGCTTTTGAATTCTGTAAAAACACTAATAAATGTTATCTTTTGGCAGAAATCTGTCTCTTTAGCAACATTATTTAAATAATCAGCCAACAAGAAATACTTGACTGTGATAGGCCTACTTAGAAAACCGCCCGTCTCACACAAATACATGTATTAGACTCCAATTGCTTTTCATTAACATAATAAAGGGAAGCAGGCACACAAACAACAATTTGTATTAAATAATGACATGTGGCGTACACACTGTCTTTGCTCAGAACAGTTTAGAGAAAGCTAGTTAGGCTGAGTGAGGGAGGTGTGAGGATACAGACTGCATTTTCACACAAAATGCTGACAAGATACAAATCTGTCAAGGCTTTAATGTTTATATGGTATACACTTTGAGACAATATCCGAGCTTTCGCCACTTTTTATGTTAGTTTTCATTTTGAATCTTTTAAATAACTTTATCAATGTGATTTCTCAGATATTTTATTCACTGGATGAGATGAAAACGGATGTCCCGGTTATTTATCACGTATTTCCAATGTACATTAATAACGATATATTTATTGATATTGCGACATAGATATTTCAGTGAAAAATATTACTGAAATATTTTTAAAATATCAGGGCTTTTTAAATAATGTAAAAAGCCCTGAGCGGGAGGCTGAACAAATGTATCCATTATCTTTCACATCATAATTGTAACTCTAATTTCTCTGAGACCTTTTGAGTTCTCATTCATAACACTCCGTTCGATGTCTCACTATGGGATGCGCCTCATCGCGGAGCAAACAGATGCATCAATCTCATTACGCCAATCCTGATTGGCTGGAGATCTTGACGTCAGCGTCAGGGAAATCACCCCCTATAAGTAGCTTGCGCCACAACGCATGCGCCATTCAAACACCTCTTCTCGCTTCAGAGCACATCTCTATGGTAGCCGGACAAGCTTTACGGTCCACAGACTGAACCCAAATATCCATTTCGGTCGACGGGCGCTTGCCGGCTACTCCTTCTGCTTCGCAGGAAGACGGTAATTACTAACGCTAGTTATTGTTGAAATCGACCTCGCCGCTCTCTTTCCCCGGAAAGTAAGCTAGGTCTGATTTTTTCAAGCTAGCGTTAGCTTGCTCCCTCACTACCGACACCACGGTAGCGAGGAAGTCTTTTATTTTCTCTTCCCCACGGAGGAGGAAAGGATTAAAAGGAGCATACTGCCACACCAGTCAGTATTCTCTGGGAATAAAAGACCCACACCGTCCTTTTCTCCGGATTAAGGACAGGGTGGTTACCTCTTTTTCTCCCAACCTACCTGTTGAGAGCGGGTCCTCTCCACGCCACGAGGGAACAAGATGGACGCCCCTCTCCCTCACACCAGAGGAGTCAGGGACTCGGTGGCTCGACTCTGCGGCTGCGGGTTGAAGATCTCGGGCACAGACACACACCAGGTCTGCTCGTCCTGCCTCGGGCTGGAACACGCCCGAGGCGCTATCGACAACCCCGGCTCGTGCGGACATTGTGTCCGCTTCACCGTAAAGAGCCTCCGCCGACGGCTAGCACGCCAAGCTAGCCTGTCGGAGCAGGAACCCCCCATGTCCTCTGACCTGCCGGCCGGCAGTCAAGACGCGGGGGCAATCTGCCATAGAGAGTGAACCCCTCTCCATGTCGGTCTGGGGCTCAGTATCTGCGATGGCCGCAGAACCGGATTCCAGCGCCCTGGCAGGCCGGGACCCGGTGGCGGCAAGACACGCGGGAACGGGACCCCAACGCTTTAACCGAGTTGGGGGCTCCCAGTTAGACCTCACCATGGTCTCATCACCCGCGGAGGATGTCCTCGAGCTGAATTACGACGAGGACGAAGAGGACGCCTCGGTGTTCCTCCTGTCCGAGTCGGATGAACATGAAGAGGACATCTTCATGTCATCGGCTCAGGCTGCAAAGCCTGGAGCGAGGGCTGCTCTCCCAGACGATAGCATACCAGCTTCGCCCTGTCTGAGTATGGACCTGCAGGCCGTGTGCAAATGCGCTGCGGCCAGACTCGACATCCCGTGGCCTGAAATGGCCAAGGAGACCTCCAGGTCCCGCTACGAAGGGAAACATTTTCCCCAAGCAGCGCGGACAAAGAGACAACTCCTTCCGGTCTTCCCGGAGATGTTGGATGAGGTGTCGGTCTCGTGGAGAGACCGGCCCTTCAGCAACAAGGTCCCAATCCAGGGTGCCTCCTCCCTAGACTGTGACGGAATGGAGAAGCTCGGCCTGCTCCGCATACCGCCCATGGAACCGCTGGTAGCAGCCCACCTCCTACCGAGGATGGGGCCGTCACCAAGCAGGAACCCCACGCTGCCGGCAAAGTCGGACCGATTTCAGTCGACAATGACTGAACGGTCCTACAAAGCCGCAGCGTTGTCCGCCAGGGCCCTGAATGTGGCCTCGCTGCTAACCGCTTACCAAGCGGAGCTCTGCGAGGACCTGTCGGGTAACCCGGGTGCAGCCACTCTGGACGAGATGGCGGCGGTCACAGACATCTGTCTCCGTGTCCAACGCTGCGCCGTCCAGGCCACGGGTAAGGCAGTGGGGATCATGGTGGTGCAGGAAAGAGCGAGATGGCTCAACCTCACCAACCTCCCAGACCGGGAAAAGGAGGATGTGCTGGATATGCCCATCGTTCCCGAGGGAATTTTCGGCTCCGCTCTTGCTTCCATGCAAAGGAGGTGTGAGTCGAAAAAGAGGGAGGACGAGGCACTCCACCTCTGCCTCCCTCGAAGGGTCCAGCCGCTGCCTTCGCAGCAGCAGTCCTTCGCCCAAGCTGCCTTGAACCCTGCTCGGTTTAAAACACCGAAAACGCAGAGGTCGCAGCCCGCCCCGAGTCCCCAGCCCAGGCTGGAGACGAGGGCGAGCTGGCCCAGAAAATCTCCGGTTCCGGCTGCAGCTCAGGCGCAGCCAACCCAGAATTTCGGCCAGCAGGCGAGGAAGAAGAAGCGAGCGGCGTGACAGCCCCTCCTTCTCCCCTCCGTGACAGAGCTGGAAGTCCATGGTTCCCCAGCTCTAAATGTGTTCCCGCCGCCTCGAAAGATGCCTCAACACCATCCTCAAGTCCGCAAAAACACATGTCACAAATCTGTTTGTTCCTCTGTCATTAAACATTTGCCGCTGACGCATCCAGGCTTCAGGCCGAGGGCGCAGCTAAAAAAAATGATAAGAAAAACAATAAAACCAATAAACAGCCCGCCAACTGTTCCCCTTCTGAGAGCAGCTTCGGCATCTCTCAAAAGGCGGATTACAGGCGGGTCTGTGAAGGCACCACCGTCACGCGCATGCGCAGTGCCGGCTGGGGTTTTAAAAGCACCACCGCCACGCGCATGCGCAGTGTTGGTGGGGATTGTCGAAAGGGGGCACTACTGTGTTCAGACACTAGAGGGCCCCATAACACAAGAAATAGAGACTCAGAGGGGAAGAGATGTGACATCTCCACTGGCTCTAAGGAGCATGCAGTGGAAGATGCTCACATCATCTGCTTGGGTTTTCAAGACAGTAACACGGGGCTACAGACTCCAATTCGCTGTCACCCCCCCTCGCTTCTCGGGCATTCTGCATTCGCAGGCCCGAGGAGAGTCAGCCCATATTCTGGAGAGAGAGATTCTCTCTCTCCTAGAAAAGAGGGCTATATCTATTGATCATGCCTGCGATTGCTGGGGCTCATGGCGTCAGCCATCCTGGTCGTACGACTGGGACGCTTACACATGAGGGAGTTTCAGCGCTGGGTGGCCGCCCTAAAACTAAACCCTGCGCGCCATGGCGCGCGGAGAGTGATGGCTACTGTGAAATGCGTAATGGCACTGCGCCACTGGCTGCACCCGACTTTTCTAGTACGAGGTGTGCCTATGGGTGCTGTCCTTTCACGGAAAGTGGTCACCACGGACGCATGTTTGACAGGTTGGGGAGGTATTTATGAAGGTCGCCCGGTGAGGGGTCTCTGGAGCAGAGACCTCCAGCGGGCGCACATAAATTACCTGGAGCTTTTAGCGGTATTTCTCACCCTAAAACGCTTTCTGCCTTTCCTCAGGGGACATCACGTCCTCGTGAGGACAGACAATACGACCACAATATCGTATATTAACCGCGAAGGGGGTTTGCGTTCTCTCCAGTTACACACACTGGCGCGCAAACTTATCCTATGGAGCGGTAGGCGTCTCCTCTCTCTGAGAGCGACGCACGTACCGGGAGTGAGGAACCTCGGGGCAGATCTACTGTCCAGAGGTATACCACTTTATGCAGACTGGACTCTACATCCAAGGATTGTGAGCCAGCTGTGGGTGCGTTACGGCAGAGCCGCGGTGGATCTGTTCGCATCGAAAGACAACGCTCAGTGTCAGCTGTTCTTTTCGATGCGCGATCTAAATGCACCGTTAGGCGTGGATGCACTCGCGCACAATTGGCCCCCGGGCCTTCTGTACGCGTTCCCACCCCTGGCTCTGATACCCCCAACTCTGGCCAGAGTGAGAGAGCAACGCCACACACTTATCCTGATAGCTCCGCACTGGCCAGCTATGTACTGGCTAGCGGAGATATATCAGCTGCTGTGCGGGCAGCCATGGCAGCTCCCACTACGCAGGGACATACTGTCCCAAGCGGGGGGGGGGGCGATCTTTCACCCACACCCAGAGCGCTTGGCTTTATGGGCCTGGCCCGTGAGTGGTACAATCTAAATACAGTGTGACATGACGCTGACCCTGGCAGCTGCCAAGCGAGCCAGTGGCACTCATGCAGTATCTGTACAGTTTTCATGCACTCAGTTTGCCCCAGGGCAAACAGAGTGTGGTTGAAGCCTGACCCTGCCTTTATCTTAAGGCGGTCGGTTCGGGTACCACATTTGACATTAAGGCATCCCCCCCGCCACTGTATTCCTCCAGGGAACAGCGGCCGGATTTGCCGTGTCCAGCCCGTGCTTCACGCACGTACAGGGACAGATCAAGGGTGCTTTGTCATAATGACCAACCCCTTGTGTCCTGGGCTAACCCTTATAAGGGCAAGCCTGTTACTAAGCAACGGCTCTCCCACTGGTCTGTGGAAGCAATTGCTTTGGGGCTCATACGAGTCAGAGTTCGCAGGCACCCTCGGGTCCGCGAGCTCTTTCGACTCAGAGTCTGGCTGCATTCTGGACTCTGTCCAGGATGTCTCCCATCAAAGACATTGGTGCAGCGGCGAGCTGGTCCTCGCCGCTCACTTTTGTCTGCCTCCTAACAGGCTGGACGTTCTGCTCCCAGTGTGACTCAAGCAGTGCTGGGCACCTGGTTGAGTCAGAGCTCTACCTGTTAAGTTCTGGTTGGTTTGGTGATTTTCGAGATAAGCTCGTCTGGCAATACGGGAGCTACAATTTCCCATAGTGAGACATCGAACGGAGTGTTATGAATGAGAACTATAGGTTACTTGCGTAACCCCAGTTCTCAGAGTAACATGAAGTGAGATGTCTCACCAGACGGCCCTCCTTGCTATGGTGAAGCGAGAAGAGGTGCTTATTTTGAATGGCGCATGCGTTGTGGCGCAAGCTACTTATAGGGGGTGATTTCCCTGACGCTGACGTCAATATCTCCAGCCAATCAGGATTGGCGTAATGAGATTGATGCTTCTGTTTGCTCCGCGATGAGGCGCATCCCATAGTGAGACATGTTACTCACTTCATGTTACTCTGAGAACTGGGGTTACGCAAGTAACCTATAGTTCCCTTGGCACTTGCTGAAAGTGAAAACTGCTATGGTACTAACAGGTGAGGGGCCTAATTGCTATAATTACTTACTCTTAAGTGATCACTTACTGCATTCCTGTGAGATTGACCACCCTGACTCCCGAATAAATATTCTCTCAATTAAATTTAACTCCAGTCACTTATTTCCTGACACAGCAGCTCAGTGTTTCGCACAGTCCGAAGTTATTGATTTTAAACATCATCAGTCGTGACTGAGACCTCTCTGTGTTTTCATTTGTTCGAAAGTTTCCTTCCCCTTCAAAAGGAATATTTTTTGGGTGAATGCTTCCAAAAGAAAGACACGCACATTTAACTTTCACAAAAGAACAGTCATTAAGAGATGTCACATCTATGGGTGAATGTTTTTTAAAAATAATTAGCATTACCACCAGGCAGTTGTTTGCCTCTGCTAAAGACTCAAGTTCCAGTTTATATCTGTCAAAAATGACATCGCTTCATCATTTTTTCTACTTGTAGTTTGTCTAAAACTGTCATATTTAGCATATCAATACTTACATTTATGGCCAAAAATGTGTTTTGTAAGGTCACAGTCACCTTTAAATCCAATTTACAGAAATAAACAAACTAGAAGTCTAAAGACCTTAGGCTTCTTCTTGGGCTTAAACTATGATTTTTGAGGATGGTGAGCCTTCCAAAATGTCTTTGTATAAGTCACGAAGAAGTAATATTAAAGCAAGTGAATCTGAACTATTAGGAAATGAAATACTAAATGTTTTAGACAGGCACGCACGCGAATGAGAACCAAGGGTTGATCCTGTCCTGTCACATTTATCTTATGCCCAGTTTAACCCATGTTTACCACTAGAGAGAGTCACAACGGGGTGAAGTCTAAGTTCTTAGAGTCAAGCCAGGACAAAACATGACTTACGCGATTGTTTTCTGCAGCCCACAGAATGAGCACCTTTGGTAGGTGTTTGAGACTTTCTTCTTTTTCTAGATACCACTCCTCACTGTTGTACCTCTCCTCTTCATCCACCTCGTCCTCCTCGTCCTTGCTTTCGGTCCACAGGCTGCTGGCTCCTCGGGGGATCAGATGTCCATGTGTGTTCAGAAGCTCAAGCTGGTTGAAATCTTCAGGAAACTCCATCACTTGCTGTTTTTTCAGAGAAACCAAGACATTAGAAATCAGGCAGATATACTGAGTGAACAACTAACTAAGAAGAAATTAAAATTAGAATAGCAGAATGAAAAAGTGAACAATTTAGAGTAATATTGTGTCCTAGCCAGTGGTGTGGTCGTTGGGGGAGATTGCCATCCCCCCACTTATTTGGACCCCCACTTTTTTAAAATCATGATTTTTTTTTAATAGTCTAATAAATATAAAATCATTGCCAGTGTTATCAGTTGCAAGTGTGTATTTGTTGTAATAATGACGAAAACATAATACATTTCACAGTAATTACAATAAAAACGTAGCTCAAGTATTTATGCAACTTGATTTGAAGTGTGTGTGTGTGTGTGTGTGTGTGTGTGTGTGTGTGTGTGTGTGTGTGTGTGAGGGGCAGCACCGTGTGTGTGTAGGGTGACCAGGTGTTTATAATTTGTCCCGCGTCCCACAAATTGAGGCTATGTCCCGCATTTGAGTGACAGTCGCGCAGAAAGGCCGGCTCGGTTCACTGACGGCCGGCACCGCCCTTTATTATTATATTCTTTAAACGCCATCATGTACAGTAAGTTGCGCTGACAGGCAACAGAGGTCCACAGAGTACCCCTCCCCCCCCCCATGGCGTTATATGTGTGCCTCTATCCTGAGCACGCAATGAAACATGCACATGTTGAGCATAGAAAATGCGATTGAGCGCGCACTTGAACATTTTTGAGCACAGAGAAATATATTTTCTCTGATAAAACTCCTGCTCCGTGGCAAGCAGACCGCTGCACGCGCTCTCTCTCCCTCGCTCGCTCGACCTCTCCACCCTGTGCGCGCTCAGCTTTGGATGCGCTCGCTCAAGTTGTCACAGGGTTACAAATGTGCCACAAAACCAACCAATCGCAGCACTCGAGAAGGTCAATTATGATTGGCTGGTCGTCTCCAATCATATCTTCTATCTGAGATGAGAGAGGGATTTTCGGTTGTCATCAGGCTGTTGACGTTCTTATTACACATCCATCGTTGACATTTACAGGACATGACAGACTACAGTTGCAAGAAAAAGTATGTGAACCCTTTGGAATTACCTGGATTTCTGCATAAATTGGTCATAAAATGTGTTCTGATCGTCATCTAAGTCACAACAATAGACAAGCACAGTCTGCTTAAACTAATACCACACAAACAATTATATGTTTTCATGTTTTTATTGAACACACCATGTAAACATTCACAGTGCAGGGTGGAAAAAGTATGTGAACCCCAAGGCCAAAGACTTCTTCAAGAGCTAATTGGAGTCAGGAGTCATCCAACCTGGAGTCCAATCAATGAGACGAGATTGGAGGTGTTGGTTAAAGCTGCCCTGCCCTGTAAAAAATACACACCAGTTTTGAATGTGCTATTCTTAAGAAGCATTGCCAGATGTGAACCATGCCTCGCACAAAAGAGCTCTCAGAAGACCTACGATTAAGAATTGTTGACTTGCATAAAGCTGGAAAGGGTTACAAAAGTATCTCTAAAAGCCTTGATGTTCATCAGTCCACGGTAAGACAAATTGTCTATAAATGGAGAAAGTTCAGCACTGTTGCTACTCTCCCTAGGAGTGGCCGTCCTGTAAAGATGACTGCAAGAGCACAGCGCAGAATGCTCAATGAGGTGAAGAAGAATCCTAGAGTGTCAGCTAGAGACTTAAAGAAATCTCTGGCACATGCTAACATCTCTGTTGACGAATCTACGATACGTAAAACACTGAACAAGAATAGAGTTCATGGGAGGAAGCCACTGCTGTCCAGAAAAAACATTGCTGCACGTTTGAAGTTTGCAAAAGAGCACCTGGATGTTCCACAGCACTACTGGCAAAATATTCTGTGGACAGATGAAACCAAAGTTGAGTTGTTTGGAAGGAACACACAACGCTATGTGTGGAGAATCCAAAGGGTTCACATACTTTTTCTTGCAACTGTATAATGAAGAGAATAGTATGCCACAGTGTCAGGTGAGTTATACATTTCTAGTTTTCTGATATCACGTTATTGTTTGCAATGCCTGAGTTTGCTAGCCGGCAACATAGCCTAGCTATAGGGGTAGTTTAAGCAAACAGCTAACAAACCGTAGCCTACATGTACATGAACACTTCTGAGGTATTGATTACTTGCTGTAAGCATTAGAGGTGGCAGAATGACAAAACATGTTTCTCTCTCTATCACAATTTTGGGTTGACCAGAACCTGGACCAACTTCTGTTTCCTGTTCTACAATGGGCATATGCTTGCGTTAATTTTCAACCGGACAACTAAACAGATTAGGCTAGGATACCGGATAAAGTTAGCAACACACGTTAACCATGAACAGCCTATTAATCCGTTCTCCTAATGTTATTTCCTCCAATGTTGTGGAATTAGAGAAAAGGGGCTTCTTAACGTGCTTTTATCCGGGGTGGATGGAGTTACATATTAGATCAATATAACATTGGGCCATGTGATTGTAGTGGGTGGAAGTGGTGAAATGAGGATATCCATTTTGGAGTTCAAGCTAGTATAATATAGTTAACGTTACACAATAATAAGGGAGAGAGCTATTTTTGTGATACATCCCTATTGATATGGATTTAGAGTGCATATTTGAGACTTCCAAACAGTAAACAAAAACGTAACTTATGGGTGAGTGTTTTTAGCAGTCATATTATAACACAGAAGGGGTTTAATGTATAAGATCCCTGATGTTGAGGTGACCAGAATGTTTATTTCCACTGTGTACAACATGCAGGCCCGGTTCCAGAACAAAATGACTCAGGGTGCATCCGAGATTAGAGAGGGTGTAGTAGTAAAGTGCTATTTTTATAAGTGGGGAGTGGACCTAACACCCTCTAGGGCAGAGGTGCCCAGTACGTCGACCGCGGGGGCAATGCTGGTAGATCGCGAGTCATTCATTAAAAAAAATATCCAGCTCCGTTAAAATAGACAAAACAGGTTTTGATCCCTCCTCCCTTGGCCTCCTTGCCACTTAATTCAGGAGTTTACTTGATTGACAGAAAAAGCGACCTATCGCTTTCCAGTCTGTTAACCCAGAATGCAAAGCGATACAAAATCAGTCAAGTGCCGGGAAAACTCAAATTAAGTTAAAGAGACAAACAAGAGACAAACAACAAAATGAGAGCAAGACCGAGCAAAAAGCTAAAGACATACCACTTCCACCCAGAATGGGAGGAAGAATATTTGTTTGTGATGTCACATCCAAAGGTTATTTGCCTTATTTGTAAAGCAAGCGTCGCTCTGCCAAAGAAAGGTAACGTGGAGAGGCATTATCGGAGTGTTCACAAGGCATATGACAGCGACTTCCCTCCGAGTAGCGAGTTGAGAAAGGTCATGTATTATTGCTACACAAACATTATCTCGCAGTCTTAGTGTCGCCAACTCGTTTCTAACATGCAAAAAGACAAACAAATGCGTCTATGGTCGGTATATTTTTGATCTTTCCAATCGAGACGAGATCTCTCTCTCCCCCGTCTGTGTGCGAGGGGGCGGGGCAGTTTACACACGCAGCTGCTACATGCAGCAACACACGGCTGGGATGGCGGAGAGAAGCGCTCCAAGGTGTGGTTAAATGTTACCTGTCTTGAGGTGGACAATGCTCGTTACCAAAAGTGCAATAAGAGTTTAGCATGTGAGGGCGGTAACACGAGCAATTTGTCTAAACATTTAGCAAAAGTGCACCACATTCAGACGGAGGAATGCACCGGGTTCGACTGTCTTTCTAGTAGCTCTGTAGCCCCGTCCACGAGTAACGTTTCCACGTCAGGTGTTATGTATGCTAGCAGCAACACACGGAGTTAACTCAATGATACAAACATGGGTTAATGATTAGAGGTAACAGAGTTATTTAGTTTGTTAAAGTTTCAGCTATTCTGTTTACAGTTCTGTCATCAGATTATTTAATACGATTTGTTAAAACACTGTTGTTTCTTTTGATGTGAAATATTATTTATTTAAAATTTAAATAAAAAGCAATGTTAGTTTTGTAAACAATTTGTTAAGTTAATTTAATAATATATGTATTTTTGAATCAAGTATTCATCTTTACTGTCTTCATTGTTAGTTTCCACATGCCTAAAACAACCTCAAGCTAAATCTAAAAGTTGATTGCTAAATAAGAGCGCTTGAGAAATTGTGCAAGGCATACAGGAATAGTCGATTAGTCGTTTCATTAATCGATAGATTAATCGATTATCAAATTAGTCGTTTGTTGCAGCCCTATTGTAGTTATCCCATGTATAAATAAAACGTGTTATTCAGCAACCCTTGCTATTTGGGATTTTATTTTTGGTTGGTAGACCTCGGTGAGCTGGTCATTTCAAAAGTAGCTCACCAGCCAAAAAAGTGTGGGCACCCCTGCTCTAGGGGGTCCTCACCTCCTCTAGGAGGCTCCTCACCTCCTCTAGGGGGGTCCGGGGGCATGCTTCCCCGGGAAGATTTTTTTTTAAATATTGAAGTTAAAAGCATCAATCTGGTGCACTTTGAGAGCAACATTAAGAGATCTATGGATCTATGTGCTCTTTGCTTGATTCATGCCTTCCCAGTCCCTTATCACGTACAAGAGCATGGCGCCAGTTGTTGTAGCCAGTTGTGGTGAAGGCATCTGACTTACTTGAACCGAAATGTCTACATGCATAGCAGAAGATGGCATCTTTTTTACATGAATATTCCAGCCAATCTCTGTTTTGAAACCATGAGCTGCAAAATGAGCGCCTTACCCCACTGTACAGGCGAGTTGGGTACTTTTTTAAATATACCTGTGCAGGCTCTGTTTTGCCGAGGTCCTCTGGCACTTGCGGGTAGCTGAGGGGTGTTTGGGGTAACGAAGACCGCTGCGGCTGCTCCGCCTCCGTGGGCGAGGTGGGCAAAGCCGGCGAGTCGGGCGTTAGTGTCCACGACAGTGGCCGCGGGTAACGTAATGTACCCATGATCTGAACTGTTATTACCTGCAGTAGATGCAGTGTTACTGCTGGCGATAAGGGCTGGTTGTTTTAACCATTTTCTGATGTCCATCATTGACTGCCGTGTAAGCACCTTGCAGATGATGAACGCGCAGCGGCACAGGTCACGCGCACCTGACATAACGTTACTTACTGTTTAAATTGACCAAATAAATGCAGCAGACAATGTTATTTAACCACAATTACAATTTATTTTATTTCAACTATATTCTTCTTATTATTATTATTAGGCTACTATTATTTTTATATATTTAATATTTTTGACATTTTATTTTTCAAATGAGGGTGCATAACGACTCAACTGAGGGTGCAATGCACCCTTATGCACCCCGGTAGAACCGGGCCTGCATGTTATAAGGGACCCACAATCTATCTTTATGCAAGGAATAATGTGCAGCGAGGCGGTCTCTATGGGGAAAAGAACACCTGCATCGAGATCCCTCTGCAGGTGGTACTTTAAGTATATTTTGATGCAAATACTTTTGTACTTTTACTTGTACAATTTTGATTGCAGGACTTTTTATTGTAACCGAGTATTCCTACACTCTGGTACTTTTACTCAAGTACAAGATCTGAACTTCTCCCACCTCTGACAATAAATTCTGAGTGGTTACCAAAGAGAAAACCTGCTCTGAAGGTTACTTTCATTTTACAAATCCTGCACTCAGCTTTGCTTTCTCCAATATCATTGAAATGCAGCCAGATGCTGCTTCTTTTTTCGATTTTCGCAAATTTCTTGACTTTTTCCGACGCGCTTGCATTTAAATCCGTCTCCCCGTCGCTCTGTGCAGCTGGCCTGTACCACTACACCTGCTGTGCCCCCCACCCTTCTTTCACATAATGGTATGATCCTAGTGTGTCCTCGCATATGATTGGCCGCATGTTGGCCCAGCTAAATAAAGACCCGCTCCTGCCTGCAAGGATTCTCAGCAAGAGTAGAAGCAGCTGAAGATTCTGCTCTCCCCGACAGGAGTCTGCTCTTCTAGCAGCATCTCGCGATCGGCGTGTTGGAGACCTCTGAATTAAATTATCAAGTCACCTCAAGTCAGAAGGCTCAAGTCCAAGTCAAGTCCCGAGTCATTGGTGTTCAAGTCCAAGTCGAGTCGCAAGTGTTTTGTGATTTTGTCAAGTCGAGTCTCAAGTCATCAAATTGGTGACTCGAGTCTGATTCGAGTCCAAGTCATGTGACTCGAGTCCACACCTCTGCCTGTCTTTATTATGTTGCAGCTCAGCTGATTTTGGATTGATGGCAAAGGGAGAGGGACTTAAGTGAGAGTGAAAACACAAGGTACGTTTAAAATAGGTCAGCAATTTCCCATCCTATAGGTTGCTAGATGTATCTAACCCTTTCTCCTGTCTCCCTCTCTCAGCACAAGAACCCCAGGGGGATTCAATGGAGCTTGAAGACCTGCAATGAGACCTCACCCTGAGCCTGAGTCTCAACTCCCAGAGTTTTGCAAGCCTCTCCCTGTTCCTTATTTTTAATTAAACAGACATTAAGCTTCCCAATGGTGTGGTCTTCGTTTTGTGAAAAATACGATTACCTCACATGTTTTGTTGCTGTTGTTGTCTTTTGTGATAGTTAAATTGCTCCTGCTGACTTGAGCCAGCCATTCTTTCCTCCTCTCTGTGTCAGTGGGGAAGCCGTACATTCATACTCCTTTCTCTGAGCGATTGGAGCATCCCCAGGCAGCACAGCAAACCATGGGGGAAACGATATGCCAGGACAACACGGAGGAAAAGGCACAGACAAACTGCATGATATGCTATTTAATGTTTATTGCATTCCATTTATTTACAATGGATGTTCCTACACACACATTTAACATCATCATGCTGCTGCTGCTGGTCCTTTGACTCATTGTGCTGTCAGTTGACAATCATTGATAGGCACCTGTCGGTCTCCTGTCCTTTCTGAAAGTCATAAAGATTGCATTACTCATTTAGATGACTTATGTCCTCAATTACCATGGGATTACTGAACCCACCATGAATTAAAGAAAATGATAGAAATTATTCTAATCTGAATTTTGAAACCTTCCTTCCCTCCCTCTAAATATATCAATACACATTAGGATGTGATGTTCTTGACTACCATACAAGTTTAAGAAGATACTATTTGTTTTAAAGAATTCAAAGCAATAAGCAACAGGCTCTGTAACCAAGGCAACGTTAGCCTAACATGTATATGTTAACAGGTAAGATAGCTGTTCACACTATGTATATTTTCTACTTTTTGTAATGCTATGTTATTTCTATTTAAGATGTTTACATTTTCGATTGTTTAATTCTAGTATTTTAACTGTCTAATGTACAATGCCTTGTCTTTTGCTGCTGCAGCGTAAACATTTCCCCAATTGGTATCAATAAAGTAGGCTACTTCTTATTTTATCTTAATCCTCAAATATTAGCACATTTTACTTAAAAAAAACAAAAACACATTGATGTAACTACAATCGAGTGGCCCATGGTGATGGTGGTGGGCTTATGGTATGGGCAGGCGTATGTTATGGACGACGAACACAGGCCACTCGATTCACAACATTACCCTAACCCTACCCCTCACACCAGATACTGACTGGTTTTTGGACCCCCCCAATAAAGCAAAACTACACGTTTCAGAGTGGCCTTTTATTGTGGCCAGCCTAAGGCACACCTGTGCAATAATCATGCTGTCTAATCAGCATCTTGATATGCCACACCTGTGAGGTGGGATGGATTATCTCGGCAAAGGAGAAGTGCTCACTATCACAGATTTTTTCAGATTTGTGAACAATATTTGAGATAAATGGTTATTTTGTGTATATAGAAAATGTTTTAGATCTTTGAGTTCATCTCATGAAAAATGGGAGCAAAAACAAAAGTGTTGCGTTTATATTTTTGTTCAGTGTAGGATGTCATGAACTATGCAATTGATTATTTCTTTTGCGTTTGTTAATTATGGGGAATGATTGTGTTAAGAGGTAGTTAACCTGTTTATGTGTTGGTCGGATTTTTATGTTGACAATGTAGTTTTGAGCTAATTGTGTCACCTGTTGACGGTAAGCCTGTGAGAGGGGCTATGGGTTAAAAAGGGATGGTTTTGGCCCTGGAGGATGTCACTCGGAAGAATGTTGCAGTGAAGGCAACAGCTGGGACGTGTTCGGGAGATTGTTGCAGAGAAGGCAACACCAGGGGCCTCATTTATAACGCCGTGCGTAGGATTCACGTGGGAAGGTTGCTTACGTAGTAGAAATCCAAAAAATAGGTACAGAAATGTTCCGACATTTTCCGATTCACCAAACATTGCGTACCGGCGAGGAAAGTGCATACAGCACTTCCTACGCCGGTTTCCTTTTATAAATCACAATCGACTCGAAATGCGGTGCAGCTTTTGCGGGCTTCACGTAACGCCCATATTTGCCTATAAATAGTCAAAGAAACGCCCATTAATTCATTCATTTTTACTGACTTTATGAAGAAGATCGCAGGAAATGACGACAGAACAGCTAAAAAAGACATCTCACACCGTGTCAGATGTGGGTTATTTTTGGGAGGTAGAGATAAATCATATTGTTTGGTGGATGCAGTTTGAACCAGAGTAGCAGCATGCAGGTCGGATCGTCACCAAAATAAATAAATAAGTGGTCCGAAAAAGGTTCATGACAAAAATAATACACATAGCCTTCCTCTGGCAGTGTGTTTGTACCGGGGACAGGAGACACCCCCTTGATGAGAGACTGTAAGAAATGATCGGGGAATCCCTCCGGAGTGGAGTCATGACGACTGGATCTGAATTATGTTTTTGTATTTGGTGGTTTGTGTTCCAGCTGTCGATCAGCTGTGCGCAGCGTCTCCACTGCAGCCTGTGCATCTAACCCCCCTCCCAGCAGCAACTCTATATCCACCAGTTAAAGGAAATACAACCAATGTGTTGTGTTATATTAGCTGTACAATTTACCACATATGGTGTTCTTAGTTTCCATACCTCCTGTGTTTTACGAGCGACTTATCAAGTCTTGGCAAACGGCATAAAACACGATTAAACATGATAGTATATAAAACCATGCTCGTATCTACAACCTATAGAAATGCAAAACGGCGTCAGTTTAGACGTAATTCTGTCCTCCTGCTTACCGCATCATTTATGAGAAAACATTTCATAACATTAACACAACATATTAAATAAATAACATATCCGTATTTATTTCTCCAAGTTATGTTTTTGTGTGCACTGAGGAGTCGCAAACAGGCGTTTGTTAAATCATTTTAAGATTGGCTTTAATCAATGTTTGAAAATGAATTCTTCATATATGATAAATGAGAGGTAACATTTTATTTATGGTATTATTTCCACATATTTCTCTCCATTCTTCCTTCTGCCAACGCGGTGTCGCAGTATTTTTTGAGCGTATATCCCTTTATAAATGAGGCCCCAGAGCATGTTTACTCTCCATGATGAGTGATGGACGGCCTGATTTGGTCTTTTATTTTTGTTTGTTTAGGTTGTGCTGTTCCGCTATTTGTTTTTGTTGCTGTTGAAAATAAAGTTTTGGAGCTTAAAAACAACCGACGAAGCCAATGTTTCGAAGGGACAAATAGAACCCCGTCACAGTACGCATTCAAACACTTTTTCTTTTACCAGCTGTATTCACCTTGCAGGTGCAACTATGTGGCTTTTATCCTGGATAAAGTGTTTAAGTCATGGATGTTTAAAGTTTAACTTCTTCATATGTCTAATATTATAGTTGACTTTTCATTCAGGAAGTATGACGCTACGCTGTCAGTACGCTTGTCCATGTTTGTGATTGGTCGAATGCTCCAAATACCACCCCTTTCATGTGAACGCACACCTAACTAGATAGAACATGGCTGGCTTGAGCGATCCACTTGATAACCCGCGTCGTAGTACAGTTTAGCGAGAGCGCGTATGTTTTGGATTAGGCCAACCGGCTAACTCAAACATATCCAGGTTATGTTGAACCAGCTTCGTAGTACAGGCCTCTGTACAGTTTACGTCTCCTTTTACGTTATCATTAGCTTACGGACTACCGTTACACGTAAGGGGTGAAGTAACGTTTCTCTTGTCAAAACAGCAACAGTTCTCACACAGTGGAGAGAAAACAACTATTTAACAAACACAAACTGATTCCGTTTAATTCTCACCTTCTTTTCGGTTCAAAACAAACCTCTTCTTCTTCTTCTTCTTCTTCTTCAATTCCGGCAGACTGGAGGCCTTGTGGACCATTGCTGCCTCTCACAGGTCGGAGTGAATATACCTCCATTGCAGTCGTTGCAGATAATTCAAGACTGCTCTCACAGATTTATGTATTCTCGGTTGGATTAGCAGAGATGGAAGAAGTACTCAAATCGTGTTGTATTTAAGTAAAAGTAGAAGTACCAGAATGTAGGAATACTCTGTTACAAGTAAAAATTCCTCAGTCAAAATGTTACTTAGCCTAAGTAAAAGTACAAGTATTGGCATCAACATAGGCTTAAAGGAACACAAGTAAAAGTACTCATTATGCAGATTGGCGCATTTCAGAAAAAAATATGATATGTTTTGATTATAATCATTGATGCATTTAAACTGGTAAAGGTGCAGCTAATTTTAATTACTTTAAGTGCTGCAGGGTAGCTGTTGAGTTTGACTCATTTAAGTGTTGATCCTATTTCTTGTCATTTTTCAATTTTTTTCTTTTGAAAGGTAGATTATTTATATGATGAGCTGTGCTCTTATCCCTGGTTGCTTAGTGTATGTATGCTGTTTGTTTTTATTAATACTGCTGGCAGCTATGCTCAAACAATGTCGTAAGTTATTTTGAGTTCAAGATAAATGTCCCCTTGAGTCAATAAAGTATATTGTATTACTACAAAATAAAATGTCAAGGTCCAGTTTAGAAAAGGTAAAACATTTTTTTCTTATTTTTGTTGGGATCTTGGACTCTTTGTATTCTCAGCACCATTTCTTATACTATGAGCAATTTGATGGCTAATTTAGCCGATTTTCTGGGTGGTACCATGGTCATTTGGGGATGACACATCATTCTACCAGAAAGTAGGTGCTTATTTTAGGCACCTACACCATATAATTCATTATTTAATTATTTTGAATGCAGGCACTGGGGAATAAAATAAAATAGGCTATCTTTCTTCCAGCACGACTGACTCACTTTTTTTCAAGTTAGATGTTGTGGATGTTTGTGTGCTATACTTCCTAATTTAGACTTCTGATGTGATACATCCATTAAACACTTATCATTTGTCAGGAACATAATCAGTTCAGGCTGCAGATGGAGACTTCAATAAACGCAGTGTTTTATTACTTTTTAAGATTGCTATTTTTCGGTTGCTGTTGCCCTTTGTGCGGCATATGGAAATTGTTGAAAGAGAGAGTGAGAGAGAAATGGCAACATCGAGCAACAGAAAAGGAAGGCATTAGTACATCAGCAAAAAGTGCACTCACTGTTCAATTACCATGGCATAGTGGACAGATAATATACATCTCAATAAACGCTACGCTGCAGCTCTGTTTGTCTATTTAGCCTCTTAGTATTCATATTAGTTCATACAAACACAGGACTGCAGGGATTTATTGATATACAGCCTATTGAACATGTTTTTTTTATTATTAAAACGTTTTTTTGAATTACAAAGCAATCACAGCTTAATAATAACTTTGCTTTGTTTGTACAGTGCTCATATTGTCAATCTGTCTCTGCTTAGCCCCCATAGCAGTCCAGGAGTAACAGTTCACTCATAAACCTTAATGTGCACAAATAAGATATGAAAGTCCTACAAACATCCACTATTGTTTGCATTTCATTTAAGCATCCTTCACAGAAGCACATAACATTCATAGTGAGAGAAACCAACAAAACATTTAAAAAATACTGTACACATTATTTTTTGAAAGCTTGCAGGGAAAAGACAACTTGAACATTTGTACATTACATTACATTTCATTTGGCAGACGCTTTTATCCCAACCCAACATACAAAGTGACTTACAATAAGTGCATTCAACCAGGAGGGTACAGAGTAACAAGAATCATGTAGGTACATTAGTTTGAACTATGCCAAACCATTCGAAGTGCAAGTACATTAGCTTAAACTAAGCCAATCCGTTCTAAGTGCTAGTACATTATTAAAATATGTATAGTATAGAGATTTCCTTGGCCGAGGTGCAGTCGAAAAAGGTGTGTTTTCAGTCTGCGACGGAAGATGTATAGACTTTCTGCTGACCAGATGTCGATGGGGAGGTAATTCCACCATTTAGGAGCCAGAACAGCAAACAGTCGTGTTTTTGTTGAGGTGTAGCCGGGTCTTCCACGCAGTGACGGAGTAACGAGCCGGTTGGTCGATGCAGAGCGAAGTGAGCGAGTTGGGGTGTATGGTTTGACCAGGTCCTGTATGTAGGATGGGCCAGGGGCCTGATCCATTCACGGCACGGTAGGCCAGTAGCCTACCAGTGTTTTGAAGCGGATTCGGGCAGCCACTGGTAGCCAGTGAAGAGATCGGAGGAGCGGTGTAGTGTAGGAACATTTTAAATGCATTTAATCAATGCACACTTCAGCAAGACAATACATCCAAAATGAGTCACAGTATGAGCCACATCTTCTGTCTTGGTTGGATACGAGCATTATAATAAAGTGTCTCTGTTGGTGTATTATTGGTTCGAGTATGAGGTGTAAAAATTGTGTTTCGTAGTGTTTCTGATGTTAAATCTGAAAACAGCATCAGGTGTTCAGTAATGAACCAGAGGTTGTGTGGCTGTTGCCGTAAAGAGGATCCCTGTTAAGCCCATGTCATATTGTTTTCCCCTGCTTGGAGGATTGTCAGAGCTCAGACCCAGCATTAATATTGGACATAACAATGGAGTCATTGTTGTTAGAGAATCACAACAGGAATCACATTGATGTTAGGCCATTGTCCTTCAGGGAAGTGAGGGATCTCTGTAAACACTTCTGTCTATCACCTTGTACCAAAACTGAATTATGAAGTATTATCTTGGGAACATTGAACACATAAAGTACTAAATCTGATGAGGAAGTATACTTATTTGCTGACTGAATCTCATACAGGGGAACAATCCGGGATACAGTGTGCAATGTGGAGGAGAAAATAATATGTTATCCTTTGTTTCTTCATGCTGAAAGAGGTAATGTCGCTTGTTGATGTTCAAGATGGTTCTAACTGACATTCCCAAAATAAACACTGGGGTGGTTCATATGCCCAACAATATTGATTTGGAAAATCCCAAAATAACATCATTATGAAAATGATAATAATCTTTTTTATAGACGTTTTTCTGAAAATAAACAAGCAAGATATAACATTTTAATTAGAATATTCTGTGTCCATCAACAAAGCGAGGCAGGCTGTTTGCCCCACCTTCCAGTCGTTGTACAAAGTTACGCTTATTTTTAAACATGAGTGGTTAGGGACTTTTCATTTCAACAAGATAATGATTTAAAGTTTTCCCAAAATGTCAAACTATTTATAAAAGGTGATGAAAGATATTAACTTGGCCTTGATCAAATAAGTAAATTCCGGTATTATCAGATAAGACATGAATAATTATAAGAAAGACACTGTCAAGATAAAGTAAGTTAAAAGATGAAACTAACTCAACCAGCTTTGTGGTAAATAATGTATTAGATACATTTTTTGTTAAATAAAGTCTTTACAACATCAATACAATAACTCTGATATATTGTACGTCATGGTAGGGCCTGCAGACTGATCCAATGAATGGTGTATGTCAACCTGTTACCGTTTTCCTATGAGACAGGCCCAAAAGGACATTACACAGATTTGGTGTTACATATAATTATAAAAAAATACTGAATTATTGTCCTCACACTTTCCACTACCGATTAATCATCATGAATCACTTTAGCAGGAATTAAGAAAACCGGTAACTGTTATATTCACTGCTTTTTGTATGAATTTTCTACACCAATAATTACTTGGCATTGTTTAAATGTCTGACTGACATTATAATAAAAGTAATGACTGATGAATTTAGGGCTCTTGAGTAAATAATAAATGTTCTTTTTCTTCACATCATGTTCACACCAAAACCAATGTTCATAGTTACTGCAAAAAACTAAATCCAACTCATTTTCCACACCAGGTGGCAGGCAACCAATCTAAAGTCTGACTAACCAACCAACCCTAACCAACCATAACCAATGCTGCTGAAGCAGGTTTGTGACATTAAACGTGACGAACCAGAACAAAAACAAACTCACATTGTCAACTGTTAATTTACTCTTTGTCCCTCTATTAACATTATTGATTCTCTGTTTATGAAATGTTATTCCCATTTACCTAGACGATGAGTAGAAAAATCAAGTAATAGCAAAAAAAGTGTCATATGGTTCCTCATACATTTCAGGTAAAGTGGAGAAAGGTCAGACCAAAGATGTTATGAAGTGCAACAAATTTGAATTTGATCGAAACGAAAGCAAGCTCCTGAATATTTAATCCAGGCTTTTGAGGACCCCCTGTGGATTTACCCACATTACTTTATATCACTGTATTTCAAAGAATTTCTGCCTGAGCTGATTGTTATGACTCAATAACAGAGACAGGGACTGCAGGAACACAGTGTGGAGAAAAAAATATCTCACACACACACACACACACACACACACACACACACACACACACACACACACACACACACACACACACACACACACACCGTTTTTCTTCAGACTCATAGGCTGCCAGTATAGGGAACTCCACAGTTTGACATCTCTCCACTTGCCAAAGGCATGAAAGCAGGGTGGCTAACTTTCCAAACATCACAGCACTCTGCTCACACCCTGCCTTGTAGACCCAGCTAGACCTTTTGGAAATCAATACGATTGGACAACAAAAGGAACAATAGTTCTCCACCAGAAATAACAAAGGCTTCAGTCTCACTTTGTGTCCAAAAATGTGCCTCTCGCTTTTAATTTATTTGCATGACAATTATAAAACGTATCTTGATATCAAAACAGTAACATTAGCAGTAAAGCAGTTACAAAATTCAATAAATAACATCAGAACAATTGTGTTGTCTTCACTATCATAAGCTCTGTGAAGTTTTGGATCACCAAATCAAATTATACTAATGAATATTATTCTCTCTCACCCTCTATCCCACCCACCCATCTCTCTCTCTCTCTCTCTCTCTCTCTCTCTCTCTCTCTCTCTCTCTCTCTCTCTCTCTCTCTCTCTCGCTCTCTCTCACCCCCTTGTTTCTCTGGTTTAAAACTGAGTGGCATTACACAACTTGTTGCTCATGCTTCGGCATCTGCACAGGTGCAGGACGAAATAAATGTGAAGTTTGTAGATGATATTAATAATAATAATAGTGGGAAAAGCTCAGTAAACAGTGGTAAAATGAGAGCTGTGTGTTTGTGTGTGGTGCTCTGGATGTGCAGCCCTCACACGGCAGCAGCGGCGGGACACATACTCAACGACTCCTCACTTCTGGGAAAGGAGATGTTGTCTTACACGGACCACTTACTAAACGTTTCGGGGCATTTGGATAACCGGACCTCTGGGTTTTTCCTCCTGGACTTCGATGAGGGGATGCTGGAGGACTGGCGCTCTCTGGCCAGCAAGAAGCGCAGCGGAGCGGAGTCGCAGGACGCCGGGATCAAGGCGCTGCTGGTGGCCGCGTACTCTCTGATCATCGTGATCTCCCTGTTCGGGAACACTCTGGTGTGCCATGTGGTGGTGAAAAACAAGCGCTCCCTGTCCGCTACCAGCGTATTCATTATGAACCTGGCCGTGGCTGATATCTTCATTACTGTCCTCAACACGCCCTTCACCCTGGTAGGAGCACATGTACACTTTGAAAATGGTTCTCTTGTTTCTACACTTTTAAGAAACAAAGTGGGAAAACTTTCATGTATTGGTTAAGTTAGGCAGGTGAAATGTTTAAATGAGCTAGTGTTGCCTTTTTTAGACGCGTTTCTTCATATAATAACAACTTGTTAGGGAAATATATTCTGTATTCCATAGTGTCCTCTCATTCTTTCTTATCCGAGTCATGCTGTGGTCGAAAAAGAAGAATGCTTACCCTAAGTAAAAGTAGCAACACTACAATGTAAATATAAGTACTGTATTTCAGTATGATACAATTATTATTATTATAGATGCATTAATTTGCTTATCACTTTAATGCTGCAGCTGATAAAGATGGAGCTAATTGTGGACCCTGCTTTAATTGCTAGCATCCTCGCTTACAATGATGTCCACCTTCGGAGTTATATCTGTACTGCTCAAAGTATAGGCTGTGTGTGTGTGTGTGTGTGTGTGTGTGTGTGTGTGTGTGTGTGTGTGTGTGTGTGTGTGTGTGTGTGTGTGTGTGTCGAGAGAGACAAGTAAATCAATAATTTATGTATGTCCAGGTCCTATTTGTTCCCTGGGTTTATTAGTCACTTTGGCACTGACTTTTCTGAAGGTATATTCGAGTTTCCAATTAAATAGTAATCAGAATAATTATTAGTATTCATAACACATTCATTCAATATTCATCGCAGGAACTGAACTTTACACTGTGAGATGGACGGGGTTGGTAAGGCATATCTGATCTGTGTGTGTGTGTGTGTGTGTGTGTGTGTGTGTGTGTGTGTGTGTGTGTGTGTGTGTGTGTGTGTGTGTGTGTGTGTGTGTGTGTGTGTGTGTGTGTTCCCTCAGGTCCGGTTTGTGAACAGCACCTGGGTGTTTGGGAGGACAATGTGTCACATCAGTCGCTTTGTACAGTACTGCTCCCTGCACGTCTCCACTCTCACGCTCACTGCCATCGCTCTGGACCGTCGCCAGGTTTGTCTTCATCGCTAGAGAGCATCATGCTTGATCCCACTACTGTGTGATATAGAGAAACACTGTACCAATACTAGTATTCTGGCAATTTAATAATAAGCCTTGACAAGATGGGGGTTAAGTCCTTTTTTATGAAGTTGTGTCCTAGGCAGACGTGGAAAGCCACCAATGAAAAGCAAAACTTCTCCTTTATGAAATTCAATCCAGTGGTTCACAATCTGTTTGGCTTGTGACCCCTCAAAAAAGTATCGTTGGCTTGTCAAGGGCAGGTAATATATCGTGTCAGGCAAGTAAATCTAACAATTCACCTGTCTGAAATTAATTTCAACTTGCAATATGTTAAACAAATCAGACCTTTCTTAACTGTCAATGCTGCAAAGTCATACCTCCACTGTATGATTCTATCTCATATTGAATACTGTTTGACAAACTGGTCGTTTGCTTGTGCCACAAACTTGAAACCAATAGAACAGCTGTACAAGAGAGCTATCAAGGTGTTTGACAGAAAGCCACATTCATACAAAATCAAATCAAGTTTTATTTATATAGCACATTTATAAACGATTTTTGGTCGAGCCAAAGTGCTGTACATATAATAAAAATAGCCTACAGTAGAGACACTTTACAGCAAATACAACAGCACAGATTTTTCAGAATATCAGTATGAGAAAAACGACACCCTCTATCCTTAGACCCTCACATCATAAACGGAAAAACTTCCAGAGAAAACCTACAGTTTAAGGGGAAAAAATGGGAGAAACCTCAGGGAGAGCAACAGAGGAGGGATCCCTCTCCCAGGACGGACAGACGTGCAATAGATGCCGTGTGTAAATCGAAGAGATAATACATTTTACAGCATAGGTAGTCCAAATGTTAGGAAATGCATGTGTCTGTAATAAGAAGATGAATCTACGAAGATGTCAACTACAATCCTGGGGGAGCCTTCAGGGAGGCAGCAAGACGAGACCCAGGCAGGACCGCAGAGACAGGTTTAGCCACGACCCGAAGTCCACGACTTAATCCAGAACTCAGGATAGAGGATCCAGGACCACAGCAAGAAGATCAGCCTCGACTCCGGATCCCGGCGTAGATATAGACACAAAACAAGAAAAAATGTGGCTGGGTTAATCGGAACAAGAGAATACACAGACACAGACAGACAGACGGACAGACAGACAGACAGACGGAAGAACAAGCACTCCCTTAGAATATGTTGAGGGCAAAGGGTATAGCAAGTAAGAGAGTTAGAAACATAGGTGGAGAGGCACACTCAGGGAACAAGGTCCCCACTGGAGCCTTAGTTGGAAATTGATGAGAGATAGGGAGGTACACTGTGTCTACGAATTGTAACACTCCCCGGCCTGTCTAAGCCACTCTACAAACCGTTTCCCTCTAATAAAACTCAAGAGATTAGAGAGGGAAAAGGTCTTGGGTAAAAGTTATTCTTGATAAGAGAAGCCTAAAAGGCCAGAGAGAAAAAGTGAGTTTTAAGTATTGATTTAAAAACCCCCAGGGTCTGGGCCGACCCAACCCAGTCTCACAAAAAAACGTGTAATAAAAACGTTGGTCCACAACGTAGGAAGAAGTATTTCTACAAAAACGCCTCTGAAATTGTAAGATCCCTACGTTTTTTTTCACCATTCATTTCCAATGTGAACACATTTCACATTCAAAAGCTGCTTGGATGTAGTATGGAATTACTACGCTGCCACAGTGTGCTCTTTCCGGTGCTGTCCATGGTGCTGAATGTGAATGGAGTGACGGTTTTGAGGTGAAGAAGTGTCATTGTGGTGTGCCTGTGAATGTCAGGCTTTGATATGTTATTTACTGTCAGATAAGGAACGAGGCCAGGGGCAAGTCTATGAATCATCTGTGTTTAACGGGAGTTTTAGCCTTTGGATGCCATTGTGGTCACAACCAGACAAAATTGTCCAATAGCATTGAAAGGACATGCTTACAGCTTCATTGCCTTGACAAGATACAGCTGCTTTGATGTTTTTCTGGACTGTATCTTTCATATTCCTCGCCTTTTTGTGACTATTATATGACCTTCCTCTGCTGTACTTTAGTCTCAGTTGCACAAATACCCACAAATGTCATTCAAATGCATTTGAAGTGTTTGCACTGCGCTTTTCAAATGCAATCTATTTTCCCTCCTCCATAATGCATACACTCTAATTCACCATACAGTATGCAGCTAAGTTATAATCATGCTAAGGAAACATCTCACGCCTAGACTACTGCAACTCCCTCCTGGCTGGTCTACCTGTATGTGCCATCTGACCACTGCAGCTCATCCAGAATGCAGCGGCTCGTCTGGTCTTCAACCTTCCTAAATTCTCCCACACCACCCCGCTCCTCCGCTGCCTTCACTGGCTTCCGGTAACTGCTAGAATCCACTTCAAGACAATGGTACTTGCGTACCATGCTGCGAATGGATCTGGCCCTTCCTACATCCAGGACCCCACATGGAAGGAATATATATGAACCTATATATTTTTAATATATGTCACATATATGTTTAACATATATGTGACATATCTGAAATTGGATCCCTACATATATGTCTCTGAACATATATGTACATATATATCCATATATGCACACACATATATGTACATATATGGGTGCAGTGTATATGCACATATATGCACATATAGGTTTCACATATATGCACATATAGGTTGCACATATATGCACATATAGGTTTCACATATATGTAAAACATATATGTGCATATAAGTTTCACATATATGCGCATATAAGTTTAGCCTATATGTGCATATATGTTTATTTACACCTATGTTCAAGGTTTATACATAGCCTACCTACATAAAAAAATACAGCACACAAAATGTATAAGTCATTAACATACATTTATTGTCAATAAATGTCAATTATTTTGTCTGCTTTTGGCGAGCCCTGAGCTCTGTCAGCTTGTTGTTGATGGCTGTACCCAGCTGGCCCTTCGTTGTGTGTGGCCACTTCTTCATTGTTGCCTCTACAGAGAAAAGAAAAGGACATAATGAGATGACTGTAAAAATGCTCCAAGTCTTCTACAGACTCCAAGCATTCCACTCCAAAGTTTTGCCAAACCACCTGGTGTAGTGTACACGAGCTCCCCTGTGAGTTTATTGGCAGATAAAGCCCAAAGCCGGGAGCGGGAGCTGCCTGGACGCTGCAATCATATTGCGCGCACTATCCGTGCTGAGTGTGCTGACTTTTCGTACAATGTCCCACTGTCTGGCTTCCTGCATAAAGTCAAGTGCTCGGCGCAGTTGTGGCGAAATGTCGCTCCCCTGTTTTCATTGAAACAGCTCCTTATACCCGTTAGCGCAGCTAGCTAGCACCAGATGCTAACAACAACAATACACGTAAGGTCTCTCTCTCGCTCGCTCGGGCCACACATACACACACCCTCCCGGTCCTCCCGATGGCCAGTCGGTGCCTGGCTGCCGGTGAGCGTGGAAGTGTGGTCTGCCACAAGTGGGCGGCAGGAGCGGGGCTGTCAGCATCAGCTTGTAGATGGTATTTTAAACTCGATGCGCTCTGAAAATACGGGGCGGCCGAGGAAAACAAATACACATGCGTTAATCGCGTTAAAATAATTAGTGGCGTTAACGCGTTATTAACGCACTTATTGTAAGTCGCTTTGGATAAATCTTCAGCTAAATGCAATGTAATGTAATTTTCCTGCTCATGATGTAGAAGCTGTACTTCGACTTGATACATTGTTTCACCATAAAAAATAAATGCACATAGCGTCTCAACAACCCTGGGTCCAATTGTAAATGGTAATTCTGATGTCTAATGTAACCTCGGCTTCTGCTGAAAACTACTTTGAGCCATTATTATCATTTCAGGAAGATGTCCCTGCATAACTCTCTTATCACAGATGATGCCTTAGAGCAGAATTATGATTTATGAAATAGGCCCCACTGGTTCATGAATTAAGGTCTTCTTGTTATTTTAATTGATGTTGATGTGCATGAATGTAGGCCCCTCAATTGAGTGTGAAGGCTGTTTTATTTGTACCTCTCAAAACACCTTGTTCTTCTTCTGCTCCAATAATTGGTACCAGCTGTGGAGCTGAAATATGATCTTATGTGAAACAAAAAACCCTGAACATAATTTATGCATTTAAATCTGAAGTGTGTTAAATTATGTTGATCTTCTTATAAAGCCAGACATTGGTAAGAACATATATATAGATGCTTTCAAATAAAGTATATTGCATTTTGTCCGATTTAGCTGTTCTTAATGTACCTTATTTACTACACTGGATGTTCTCCAGTGGGGATAGAAGTAATCAGACCCTTTACTTCTGCAAAATTAATACGTTTTACTTTAGTACTGAAGATATATCAGCAAAAGGTAAAATACTCATTGTGCAAAATGGCTTCTTTCACAGTGTTATATTAAATAAATTAAAATATTACTAACAAGTACATGTCAGAGCTATCTAAGGAAATGTGGTGGAGTAGAAGTATAAAGTAGAGCAAAATGGAAATACTCAAGTACGACAAAACAATTGATAGTAATTGAGTAACTGTATGACATATCACACTTTCTTTCTGCCACTTAAAGGGGGCCTATTTGATTAATTTCAGGTTCATAATTGTATTTTTTTGCTTTACTGTGACATGTTTGCATGCTTTAATGTTCAAAAAGGTTTTTACTTTTCTCATACTGCCTGTGCTGCAGCACCTCTTTTCACCCTCTGTCTGAAACTAGAGCCCAGTCTCTGGCTCTGTTGTGAATGGTCATAAAAGTGTCAGTATTACATAGTGATGTCACTACGTTACAGAAGAAAACCAAGGAGTCCAATGGGGTTGTTTTAGGCGGGTGGGGGTTGAGTATGTGACAGAGAAACTCCCTCTGACTTGAACTTGAAACTATGTGGATTTTTGACTTTACAGACCGTTGACATGCACAAAAACATATAACACTACAGGAAATGAAAAAAACCCAAAAAGCATAATGGGGCCTCTTTTTGCTTAGTTTGTTTGTTTAGTGTTGGTAAATGCTCTCTCTGTCCCTCTGCTGAACTGTAGATAAAACCAATATGTGGTCTAGATTCCAAGTGATTTCAAAAACTGCACAGAAAAAATAAGCTACAAGCAAGAAAAACGTTTATCTGGTCCAAGATTTGACTTTGAAAAGTCCTTTAGAAAATAACATGGTCTTGGGTTTACACTCTGCTTCACACATTAAATCAGTCTAAGCTCCTATAATTACTGCCATTCAAGAGAGTTAGATCAAACTGGAGCTAATATGAATAGAAGACAGATTATCTGTAAGTGTGTGTTTGCACTGACCTTGATATGTGTTGTTAATTTGTTTCAGGTGATTTTGCACCCTCTGAGACCTCGCATGTCCCCGGCACAAGGCGGTGTCTGGGTCGCTGTTATCTGGTTAATGGCCAGCTGCTTCTCTCTACCTCATGCAATCTACCAAAAACTCCTCACTTTTACATACAGGTAAAATGATTAACACTCCAGTGGAAGTGTATAATAATATTTTTTGGAGGCAATAGAGGAGAGCTTGGTGAGTCTACTCCATTGAGGTGGAAGGGAGGAAGTTCAGCCAGTTTTCAAACTAACCTTTCAGCTGTTTAGTTGTGAGGATTTGCTGTTTTGGTCAATTTTAACTGAATATTTTTCGGGGTTTTTTGACTGAAAAACTAAGATTTGATTGTGTCACCTAGGGAGAAAATAACTGTATCACAATTTCAAAACAATTGATCAAGAATCAAGAAAGTTTTCAAAAGTATAATCACTAATAATATTTGTGGCGTTACCCTCACTTATGACCTAATTATTACTAATCTGACTTGCTCGTATCTCTCCTCCCCAGTAAGGAAAAGGAGCGCAGCCTGTGTGTCCCAGATTTCCCAGAGCCATCAGATGTCTACTGGCAGTTTATTGACCTCCTGACCTTCATCTTACTTTACATGCTGCCACTCATTGTCGTCACCGCCTCGTACACCACGGTGGCCTGCCGGCTGTGGCACCACAACGCCATCGGTGACACAACGACAGCTCAGCACGCTGCCCAGAAGAGAAAAAGGCGGCGGACGTTGGCCATGTTGCTCCTGGTGGTCGGGGTGTTTGCTGTCTGCTGGTTCCCACTGAACTGCTACGTGGTGCTACTGTCCAGTCAGGCCATCCACTCTTCTAACGCCCTGTACTTCTGCTTTCACTGGCTGGCTATGAGCTCCACCTGCTACAACCCTTTCATCTACTGCTGTCTGAATCCCACCTTTCGCCAGGAGCTGAGGCTGCTCTTCGCCATGTGCAGGAGGAAACGTCGGGCGGTGGTCGGGTTGGAGCCGGAGCTACGCCCTGTAGCTGCTCCTTGCCGTCACAGGACTGCCTGGCCTGACACCAACCAGTCCTCCAGGCCCGGGCGTGCTCTGCCACACCCAGGCAATTCCTCCTCACAGCAAAGTCACGCCTCCTCCAGTCAGTCCCAAAACCTCAAAGACACTCATGTGCTCTTCATCGCCAGGCAGGTCCTCACAGGAAGGACTGACATTCTCTCCGTGGAGCCCATTGTGGCTGTGAGCTGACTTGAAAAACACTGCCACAATGTGATGCAATTACTGTGTCTGAGGTTGGGATTTGCCATGTTCGAAAAAGAACAAGACATCTGAAAATCTCAGAGATGTAAGCCTGGGCCTACAATGGATTTTAACGGCAGTGGAGCGAGATGATAATGGGCTTTTGTGATGGCTTTAAATTGAAGAAAATAACACCATGTTCTTTTTCCATCAGATACTGTAATAAAAACATGATTGTCTTTGGTTTCACCTATCATTTTTTCTCATCCCAAACTGTTTTTCACTCAATTTAGGCCTCAGCTCTTCACGTATAAACAGCTACTAACCCTAACCCTAGATCTTCTATTCCAGCATATGTGCAGTTTTTGTAGTTTCCATTTGTGTCCTTTGCGTCAGGCCGTTGTGTCCTTGGGCAAGACACTTCACCCGAATTTGCCCCTGTTGGTATTGTCCACAGTCGATGACCATTACATGTATGATCTGTATGTGTAATGTGTATTTGTAAAGCGCTTTGAGAGTCATTGATAAAGCGCTATAAGGATATAAGGATTATTATTATTATTATTATATATGATGTACAAGCAAAGGTTGCAATGTGATGAACTTGGCTCAGTCATGCACATACAACACCTTCGACTGAAATGTCGTAATATTATATTGCTGTGAATGCCAAAAAAACTCAAAAATATCTTGTAAAATACAAGACTTTGATGTTCTAATTTAAGTCTATCTGTATTTGTTCTCATGGCAACCTTTTAGAGTGATAGGATCTGCTTTGAATGTACTTTTCCTTTTATAACTTTGGTTTGCTATTCTGCTCACTAGGACAAAGTCTCGGTGGATAACGCTGAACATCTTCAGAAAAAAATGATAACTCTATACAGTATTTCTCATTGATTCACATTCAGCCGGAGGCGTTATGTACTGCACAGGAAAGGGAAATATGCCAACAAAATACAGCAGTAGTCTGAGACTTATTTTCTATATTGTGATCTCACAGTATAACTCTGTACCATAGACTCTATTATCGTCGTAGATGCTTTAAAAGCCTTTACACTGTGTGATGTTGGCCTGCCCAGAAGAAAAGTTTGATAATGTTGAGAGAAAAGAACATTTTGGTTCATCAGTCGATGTTCTGTTTTGCATACCAAAAAGTACTGCCGTGGCTAAATGCTGTGTTTTCACTGCTGTTTCGACCCAATGATGCAGAATAAATATGACTGGTTCAATTCTCTCTGTTTAACAATTGCTAAAAAGAAAGTTTTCAGTTGCATTCCAATTCTCAGTTCATTTAACATTGCCTAAGTGGAATTTATTTGTGTTTATATTTTCTCATACATCAGAATAATCATATATCTGGAATATCTAACATATCTTTACCCTGACCATTTGATAGGCTGCTTTGAAGCTCACTGTGCTACTTTAAATGCCTCAGGGTACATTTCAACACGGCTTCAGGCTCTACATTGCTGTGTTAACATTGTTATACAGTTAAGTATGTGTATTGCAAATGCTTGTGTGTGTCAAACTCTAGGCTACAATAACAAAACAAAAAGAAGATCAACCATATGGCAGAATGGTTTTATACTAAAACAGCTTGAATTTCCTACGCTGCATAAAAAACAATAGATCGTGTTTTTCTGTAAATTAGATCTTTGTTGTTTACAAAATTCACATTGAAGGAACAATGTTGCCAATCAGTAACTTCAGGGAAGCAGGAAGATTTTTCAGTTCTGTTGTTTTTACGACGTAAAACTAAAAGATCGGCGTCTCTCAACAGGTTGCCCATCACTGTGGCGTTAGCACAGGCGCCGTGGGAATTGTAGTCCTTTATAGTGCGTTGACTACAGACGTCACAATTAGGTGGCCTTTCTTATCAAATCAAATTACTGGCTCTAACAATGCTGATAATATATTGTTGGAAGTGTTCAGTGTTTCATGTGAACAAAATATGTTTTATGTATTAGAAGTGAGAAAAGTAAAATGGTAGAGTGTAATTGTGCTGTGTAAAAGACTCTGTTCTGTGTGATTAATTCTCAATTAATAAGTTGTTGTTTTTTTGGTTTGTTGGTTGGATTATGGTCTACAGAGGAAATGATCAATATTCCACAATAAATGTTTTGCAACGTCATGTCTTCTCTTAAAGTAGTTTTGATTAATTTATTAAAAAAACGCAATTGTTCAGGATTGTGAGAGTGTTGGTTATATCACTAAGAATAAAGTGGGTATACTACATACTACTGCGTTTATTTCAATGTCATTTAGCTAAAAGGTGACAATAGTGTGAATTGTGTGGGCATACTAATATATGTGTAGTAGATTTAATTAAAACTTCTTAACCTTATTCTATGGCTTTAGATGTTCAGACATTATTATCTAGTTTCTGAAAATATTTAAAGGCACTGGTGCAATAACTGCTTTGATTCCTAACACGCGATTGTGGGGGATATAATGAAAACCATACCTTCAAAAATATGTCAGAATTGGCAAACTTTTAAGATTAAAGATTAAAGAGACAAACTGCTGCTGTACATATCAGCAGAATCACAGTACAAACTGAATAATTCAAGGTGCAGAAATGTTTTCCAACACCCATGAGACAAGGCTCACTTTTCTCTTGAAATGATTCATATTTGTCCAAGGGGCAGTAAGCCTGAGTGACAGCAAAGATAATACGATGTCCCAGATATGCCACCTGTGGGACAGACAGCTATTTGTCGGACTGATTGGAGACCGCACTCTAATCCAGTAGGTCATAGCACCACCATGTGCAGTGCACCATGAGACCATTAGGATACATCTACGGCTGTGGTTTAAGAGCAGTGTGCTTTTAATCCAATTTAAAAGCACAAAACACAAAACACAAAACACAAAAACCAAAACCAATTTAGCAACTTTTTGGGTTATGGGAAATCTAAAAAAGGTTAAGTAGTAATTGTGAATTAAAGTTACTAGATTTAAATGAGAGAACACATATAACTATAAATAAATTAAGAAATATTGCCTTCCAAAACAACTCACATTTCAACAACTTCAATAAATGTTTTAGATTTTTTCATGGTTAAGTTTCACTTTGTTGGGGAGAGATATTTGTTATGGTTTGAAAACCAATACATGTAACTGTTTGGGTTCGCTCTCACTTCTCTCATCGGCCACAGTGGGAAGCTATTTTTATAATCAAATAGCATTAATAAACCCACTTTAACAGCAAACAGACATATTTATTAACACAGTGGAGCGTTGAGCAACCACACAGAGACCGTCCTCTTTAAAAGAAGGCATCTTTAGCAGGTATAATGGTAAAAATGTGCACTATTTTTTGTTGAATGTGTTAAGCCCTTGTCCCACTGTAACATAAGAATAATGAAAAAAAGACAGGAGACCAGTTTAGTCAGTTTAATTCAGTAGATGATTGCCATAAAAGTCTATACACATTGTCATGGTAATCCATTCAAAGGTTTTTGGTCTGGTATTAATTTTTATTTATTTACAGTATTTCTTCAAAATAGTCTGAATATCACAGGAAGGGGAACATGAAAAAGAAAAGGGAAATGCATTATAATTGTTCTGATTTGATTTTCTAATGAAAGCAGTGCGAGCACACATTCAACTAAAGAGACTCAGAACATAGAATATAATTCCTTTATTGTCATCAACGAAATAAAAAAAAGCAATCCTCGCAGTGCATTTCCACATAATACGAATACATATATATCTATATAAACATATACACACATAAACATATGCTCACACATCCATACCAACATGCATACATGCCCGCACATTATTTAAATACAGTTTACAATATAAAAAACACAGGGATGATATTTTGCATCTCTGATGTCGATCAGTTAATAAGTTAATAAAACTATTAAAAAGTAGTGCAGTTGCAAGTTGTAACTGTTCAGTTCAGCGTTTGACGGTGTTCAGTTCTCGTATGGCTCTGGGGTAGAAACTGTTTTTCAGTCGGTTTGTCCTTGATTTAAATTGACCTGTAGCTCTACCGGAGGGCAGAAGAGCAAACAGGAAGTGTCCAGGGTGTGAAGAGTCTGCAATTATTTTGCCTGCTCTGTTGAGGCAACGTTGGCTGAAGAGTTCCTCCAGAGAAGGCAGTGAGCAGCCGATGACCTTCTGGGCTGTGTTGATGACCCTCTGAAGGGCTTTCCTGTCCTTTTCTGAGCAGCTGGCACACCACGTGGTTAGGCAATATGCCAGCACACTCTCTATGGAGCAGCGGTAGAAAGACACCAGAAGCTTCTCCTCCAGGTTGTTAACATAACACACTCTTCTCTGGATATACTTCAGAAAATACTTCTAAGGGACAACACAAAAAGGGAAGGAAAGTTGTTTGAGAAATAGATCTTATTTTTTACTTTCTTTTGGAGGGGAGGTGGCACGCCTCAGCCTTGCAACACTCGGATGTTCCCACTTCCACAAAAGTGCAGAGCCTCATTGAACTGCTTTTATATTATGGAGGAGAACTACAGGGACTCACTCAGCCTTACAATCTGTTTCAAACTATTGTACCTTTCCTTTACTGATGGAGGACCTTAACAAGGAGTGGAAAGATGGATGATACCAAATAGCTTGTCTAAAAGCTTGTGAATCTGAAAGGTCATCCTGAGCAGCAGGGGGTCAATGCGATGCTGTTTAGTGAGCATCACTTTACTTCAGGAGTTGCATATTAACACAGGGAGGATGAAAGTAGCATGAGTCAGCATTCATTTGATTCTGCACACACTGACTTGCAGACAGTGCATTTGGCTATTACTCAAATGCCACAAATAAGCTGTTTAACATAACGTTTTAAAAAGCCCAATTTTTCCCTTATTCCTCCAGACCGGATCTCACATAGTGACCTGCATTAACCTCTCACTGACTTCCTGTCTGTAACCAACAGCTGCCCCCAATTTTAAAACAAGACAAGAGAAGAGATTATAATGCAAGAGTTTCTATTGATTGGGCTTTTTATAAAGGTTATACTAAGGTTGTGTCCGTCACAAAATGAGATAACTGCGACTTCTCACAGCCTGTCAGCGTGATGAAAGCCTAACTGACTTAAATATTTACGAAATGTTATCTTCTTATTCGGGCAAGGACACATATATTCATCAATCAAATTATTATTTTCTTGGGTAGGTACTTTAACTATTTGGGTATTATTTTTTGACCTTTTATTACAGACATGCATAAAACATGCAACATCTTTTGAAAAATGCTATTTCATGATACTTACATTGTTTGTGTTCTCAGGGGAAAACCCATGTGGGGTTTGGGTCAAAAGGACTGAGGCCTCTGGGGGCTTCATTACGCACAGGGTCGAGCCAGGCACTGCCTGTACAACCCAGTCTCACGGCATTTCGTGTTCACCAACACGATTTCAAATCTATTGATTCGTGTTCACCAACACGATTTGCCCCTTTTTTCGTGTTGCACAGCACGATTTTAAAAGCAATGTATTTCTACTGCCTGCAGCACGTCTTTTTCTCCGGTCGGGTCGAGGAAGACCGGAAGCTGTGTGGTTCATAAAAACATGTTCTTACTCAATATCAAGCCACAGTTATTGCTTTTATTTGAAATCGTATAATTTCGGACTTTTGTTGCCGTCTGTGAGGAAAATAAATGGGGCTCAGAGCCTCAGAATACGGAAATCTGTATTTAAAAAAAAAATGTTCCTTCTAATTCGATATTCTTTTCAAAATAACACACTGTTATTTACTCACCAATAACACACAATTATCCTTGCTTTTATTTATTGGTTTAATTCCATAATCTCGGGCTTTTTTGGCGACCGTCAGGAACTGAATTTCAAAATAAAAATAACCGGAAACAGACGTAGGCCTATTAGGGACATTTCGAGCATCATTGCGATTGTCAACATTTCTGAGTTTAGGATGGCCGAAGACACTACACTACCCATAATCCCCAGCTATCGTTTAGGACTACAGTCCCCGTAAGGTTACGCAGAGCGTCAAACAGCTGTGTGAAATGGAACGAAACCACGCCAGACTATCCAAAACTGGAATCGAACGCCCCCCCCAGAACTACACATGCTGGCTATTGTGTTTCGCAAAATGTTCTATGGGACATCTCTACTGAACGTTTTCGTTTTTCCCACAATTAGAAGTTGTCAGTATTAAACACATTGGTGTTATCAAATGTAAAACATATAATTAATAAATGGGTGAAAATCGCTTGTGTCCATAATGCGCAGCATTAATACCCACATGACAGCTCATTGTTACTTTGTAATTCTACTCCACTACAATTCAGAGGTTAAACTGGTATTTTTACTCCACTGCATTTATTTGAGTTACTTTGCAGATTCTGATTAATTATGTGAAATATAAACAACCCTTAAATCAGACTTTAGTTACACCTGAGTAAAATTCAGGTAAGGTGATTGTCAAGTGCCAACAATCAGGAGAGATATTTGATAGTTGGTGCTTGAGAAGATTAAACATGTATCTGCAATTGACATGAATGGAAACGAGTAATAAAGTATATTCATTACTCGTTATTCTCTACTAGTTAATTAAAGACTGTATATTATGGCTATTTTGCACATCCCTTTCAAGATTTTCAAAGGTTTATTGACATATCATATACACAACTACGGTGTATGCAATGAATGAAACACTTGGGTCGCAGGTTCCTCAACAAGACATCTATCAATATGTGTGTACCTCCACCATCAAACTGTCATATTCTGCACATTCCTTATTCTATCTACATACATAAGAGTATAATTCATATGTATAATATCAGTTAAAAATAAGTGCTTCAACATAGTTAACATTGCAGGAAAGCAATATATTAGACGTTAAGTACTTTGTCAGGCTTAATATTTACCCCCAAAGATTTTTTCTTATTTAAAAGAAGACCTTAATCTGTTATTTAATGTTTAAATAAAGGTTAATTAGTTTTTCTGTTTTGCACCTCCTCCTATTAATATCTTTGTACATTCTGCACTAAACTGTTTTATTGTAGAGATCACTTAGAGTATCTTCTTGATTTTTTACATTCTATATTTATACTTTCCCCCTATGAAAGTATGTACTCTTAATATTTTTTTAATCAAATATAAAAATAATTCAATAACGTGCTTTAACCACTAGGAGGTGCACACAAGGTACACACAGCCATAATAACTTTGTATTATAAATTTACACACTGAAGATGTGTAGTTTTATGCATGCTTTCACATAATTTTACAGCTTATTGCTATACTATTTCAGACTCAGTATTTACATTCTTACATTCAAAGAAAATCAGTAATATCTTTAAAAACTACAGTCCTTTTATATCAGCTGTGCACCGTTATGGTTAAAATATAACCTATCTGTGAATTAGATCAAATGTAAAAGTCAGCCGAATTAGTGTTGATACTGCAAGGAGACGTATTGTGTGAAGATAAATTGAAGATGTTGTTTAAATTGTTGAATATATTTATGATCCACGTCAAGTATTCAGTTTTGGCGGCATTTTCTCAGTTTTTCCAAAGGTCTTCTCATCAGGGCTCTATAAATAAAGAACTACGGCAGATCTGTAATATACAATGCAGCCGAACCGTGTATTACAATGCCGTTATGTGATGACTTTCAAAGAGAAAAGCAAGAGCGTATTATTTTATTATTTTAAAATGTTTTCCGGATTTCATATCATATAAACACCAAATCCCAGCATGCATTGCGGCTGAAACATCCAATAAGCGAGCTTAAACCATAGCTGAGGATCTTGGGTAATCGCTCGAAATGCCTACGTCTGTTTCCGGTTATTTTTATTTTGAAATTCAGTTCCTGACGAAAAGCCCGAGATTATGGAATTAAACCAATAAATAAAAGCAAGGATAATTGTGTGTTATTGGTGAGTAAATAACAGTGTGTTATTTTGAAAAGAATAACAAATTAGAAGGAAAAAAAGATTTAAAAAATACAGATTTCAGTATTCTGAGGCTCTGAGCCCCATTTATTTTCCTCACAGACGGAAACAAAAGTCCGAAATTATACGATTTAAAATAAAAGCAATAATTGTGGCTTGATATTGAGTAAGAACATGTTTTTTTGAACCACACAGCTTCCGGTCTTCCACGACCCGACCGGCTGTGCAACACGAAAAAAAAGGGGAAAATCGTGTTGGTGAACACGAATCAATAGATTATGAGACTGGGTTGGTCATTGGCTGAGATAAATCCGGCCGTGCGTCACGCCTCCACCGTTCCCGGAAATGCATCCGCGGAGGAGCCGTGGAGGAACCATCAGTGTATCCTCGGTTAGAGCTCCTCCAGAGAGCCTCCTCCACGCTCGATCCTCGGTCCTCGGTGTGCATTTAGAGAAATGAGACGTCCTTCAAAATGGCACGCTGAAATTCATTTCCGGGTCACTACTGGAGGACCGAGGAGTCGAGGAGGGGAAATTTGAGTATTGAGAAGCCTCTACTGACTCTGACAGCCTGTCCTCCTACAAAAAACGACAAAATAGAGAGGCGAAGTCCCTCCCTTTCCGGGGGAGCTCCATGGGACCTTATTTCGGAAAAATGATGTATTGAAGTCAATGGGGAGAGAAAGATTATCTTTCGATTCCGTTTGAATTGTGCCACGAATTACGCATAGATGTTTGTCAATTTAAAAGATAATTTTGCAAGTCAAAAAAATTAAAATGTGTCATAAAACTGTGAAGTAACACTTTTTTTGTGTGAAACGCTCAATGAACTCCTGTCCCGCACCAACACAAAGGCGGCCGTCACGTTGGCACATTTCACTTCTTTCTTTCAGAATGAGGCGAAAAGTATTAAACGAGGGGAAAATCACTACAAGTCTGGGCATGTTGAGAGCTGTACATACACAAAACAAGTCCTGCTCCAACTCATACGACCAAATAGGTAGAATGTTCAAGCCCTTATTATGACCTAATAGGTTGTTTGTTCAAGCGCTTAGTACGACCTATAATCACGTTTTAAAGTTTTCGACCTCTATTGCTCCCGTTGATTGCAAACGTTACGGAGGGTCGTTTATTCACAAATAACCCTCTCTGTAAAATCCTAAATGCTAGGATAGTTTGGCCATTAAAATGCTTTTTGATTCGATTTCTAGCGAGAAGTGTATATTGTACTTTTAGAATCCACGTCCAGTCGATGTGTAGGATCTATAACCCGCAGGTCCCCACCAACCTGTTCACGTATCTAACAGATATTCCCCACTCAGCGAGACACCCGCTGAGAAGCCAACTCTGGTTATTGGTAGCTCTATTATGAAACACGTGAATTTAGAGACCGAAGCCTCCACAGTCACATGCATTCCGGGGGCCAGAGCGGGCGACGTTGAGGCGCATCTTAAACTGCTGGCTAAAAAAGATTAAAAAATAAACGTAAATACAGTAGGATTGTTATTCACGTCGGTGGTAATAATGTCCGTTTACGCCAATCAGAATGCACCAAACTTAATGTGGAGTCGGTGTGTAGTTATGCTAAAACAATGTCGGACACCGTAATCTTCTCTGGTCCCCTCCCCAATCTGATCAATGATGACATGTATAGCCGCATGTCATCATTTCAGCGCTGGTTGTCTTGGTGATGCCCAGCAAACAATGTGGGCTTCGTAAATAATTGGACAGCCTTCTGGGGAAAACCTGGTCTGATTAAGAGAGACGGCATTCATCCTACTTTGGAAGGTGCAAATCTCATTGCGGCAAACATTTCAGGGCTTTGTGGACTTAATCCATGACAAAGTGGAGTTGAGACCAGGAGGCGGAGTCGCAGTCTTACACGCTTCTCTGCGCTCTCTCCTAGGCAGTCATCCATAGGAATCCCAAACCCAATAAAATACCCAATATTAACGGTGTGTGTGTCTGCCCAAGGACAATTTAAGGTAAAACCTAATAGAGGTGTCATACATAATAACCTAATAAAAGTAAATGTAACAACTACTACAGTGCAACAAAACAGGAATATTAAATGTGGTCTCTTAAACATAAGATCTCTAGCATCTAAAGCAATATTGGTAAATTATTTAATATCAGATTATAATATTGATATATGCTGTCTCACTGAAACTTGGTTGAGACATGAAGAATATGTTAGCATAAATGAGGCCACTCCACCCAGCCATATCAATACTCATATTGCCTGAGGCACGGGCCGAGGAGGTGGAGTTGCAGCAATCTTTGACTCAAGTTTACTTATCAATACTAAACCAAAATTAAATTATACCTCCTTTGAAAGCCTCGTTTTTAGTCTTACGCATCCGACCTGGAAAACTTTGCAGCCAATCTTATGTGTACCGTGCACCAGGTCCTTATTCAGAATTCTTATGAGAATTATCTGAGTTTTTATCAACTTTGGTTCTTAAAACAGATAAAGTAATTATCGTAGGTGACTTTAATATTCATGTTGACGATGATAAAAATAGCCTTACTGTTGCATTTAACTCTATATTAGATTCTGTTGGTTTCTGTCAGAGTGTAAATAAACCAACCCACTGCTATAATCACACTCTCAACCTTGTTCTGACTTATGGTATTGAAATTGAGCAACTATTAGTCGAACCGCATAATCCTGCTTTATCCGACCATTTCTTAGTAACTTTTGAAGTACTGTTAATAGATTACAAAGCATTAGTCAAAAGCTCCTGCAGCAGAAAGCTATCTGTTAGTGCTATCGCCAAATTTAAGGAAGAGATTCCACCAATACTTAACTCGATAGCATGTCTGCTTGTAAGGGAGGAAACTTATACAAAATGTACACCACCCCAAATTGATCATGTTGTTGATAGTGCTATAGATGCGCTGCGAATAAAATTAGACTCTGTTGCTCCTTTGAAAAAGAAGAAAATAAAACAACATAGATTAGCTCCATGGCATAATGCCGGAACCTGCAAAATAAAGCAAAAGTCGAGACAACTTGAAAGGATATGGCGTTCCACTAAACTTGAAGAATCTCGTTTAATTTGGCATATTACTCTCAATGAATATAAGAAAGCACTGCGTAAAGCAAGAGCAGCCTACTACTCTTCATTAATAGATGAGAATAAGAATAATGCAAGATTTCTTTTCAGCACTGTAGCCAGGCTGACAGAGAGCCATAGCTCGATTGAGCCTTCTATTCCCATAGCACTCAGTAGTAATGATTTTTTGTGCTTTTTTTTTTCATTGTATCAAGATTTACTTTTTATTTTTAATATTTTTATTCACATGTAAAAAAAGAAAAAAAAGTGTAACAGTGCATTACAGCAATTAAGGCATTTTCATTTTTTCCCTCCCAAAAGAACCCTTACTCACTTTCCCTTAACCCCGCCCCATCCCAACCACCCCTCTCCCGGAGCACTGAGGCAACAGTACATCAATACAATACAAAATGATAGATACAATAATATACATATACATACATACATACATACTAACACATATCCAGGGATGTCACATGGTGACACCACTGCTATGTGGTGGACAGGGGAGTAATCATATCAGAATTATAGACGGATAAATAAACCACTGCTATGTGGTGGACAGGGGAGTAATCATATCAGAATTATAGACGGATAAATAAAGGGAGAATCCCTACAGCGACACCATATCAGGGGGAAGACGGTCTACATAGCTGATCAGTGGCCTCCAATGAGCGTAAAACTTATCTGAGGAACCCCGGAGAGTAAACTTAATTTTTTCCAACTTTAGAAGAGACATAGTATCACTCAGCCACATTTGAAAAGAGGGAGGTAAAGGAGATTTCCACAAAAGAAGGATTTTCCTACGAGCAATCAAGGAGGTAAAGGCGATGACATTGGTTTGAGTGTTTGTAATGTTGATTCCATCTGGGGGCCTACCGAAAATAGCTACATGAGGGGATGGAGAGATTTTTAGACCTACAATTTCAGAAATACATTCGAAGAAAGATTGCCAGAAGCTAGATAATTTAGGGCACGACCAGAACATGTGAGTCAGGTCGCAGGGGGCCTGGGAGCATCTATCACACCGGTCATCCAATCTATCTGGATAAATCCTGGAGAGCTTAGCCTTGCTATAATGTAGTCTATGGAGAACTTTAAACTGTATTAGGCTGAGTCTAGCGCAACTGGAGGATGAGTTAACGGCTCTCAGGGCCTTCTTCCAAAAGTCATCAGAGAAGGTGAACTGTAGTTCCTTTTCCCAATTAGTTCTAATCTTGTTAATGGCAGATTCATCAACCGGAGAAAAAAAGATCATAAAAGTAAGAGACATGGCGCCTAGACAAAGTTCTTGCTCTAAGTACAAGATCCACTCCACTGGGAGGCAGGGATTGAGGGAATTGTGGAGAGTGGGTCTTAGCAAAATCCCTTAGTTGAAAGTATCTAAAGAAATCAGATCCTCTTAGATTAAAGGCAACCCGTAGTTGGTCAAAACTGGCAAACAGGCTATCAATGTATAACTCCCCTATGCAGCGGAGGCCTTCCCTCTTCAAGTGAGAAAATCGGGGGTCAATTGTGGCTGGTAAAAATAGATGGTTGTTACAGACAGGAGTTGCTTGAGGAAGAGTAAGCCAACCAAAGTGACGTCTAACTTGTGCCCAGATCTTTAAAGTGCCAATTACAACGGGGTTAGATGTGAATTGTGAGGGGGAAAGGGGCAGAGTGCTACACGCGAGGGCTTGAAGTGACGTGGATCGACATGAGTTGGCCTCCACAAGACACCAGTCACTCTGGGGTGAAGTGAACCAGAGCATGATCTTGTGTGTGTTTGTGGCCCAGTAGTAACCCATAAGGTTAGGTAAACCAAGCCCACCCAGGAACCTGTCCCTCTGCAGTAATGGTCTACTAGCTCTTGCATGTTTACCAGCCCAAATAAATGAGGAAATCATATTATCAATAGCAGTGAAAAAAGATTTAGGCAAAAAAATAGGTAGGCATTGGAACATGTATAGATATCTGGGCAGTACATTCATTTTTATTGTCTGAACTCTTCCTGCTAAAGAGAGTGCCAGATGGCCCCACCTCTGCAGGTCAGATTTGACTGTTGCCGTCAGGACAGTAAGATTTTGTTCCCGTAGCGCACTAAAAGACTGCGTGATTGCAATGCCCAGATATTTAAACCCTGAGTTGGATATTCTAAAAGGCAACGACAACGGAGGTAATTCTATAGCCAATTGGTTGATAGGGAAACATTCACTCTTTTGGATGTTTAATTTGTATCCTGAAAATGAACCAAAAGTGGTCAAAAGTGAGAGAATGTGTGGAGTACTAGCTATAGGATCGCGCACATACAGAAGGAGGTCGTCAGCATATAACGAGACCCTGTGTTCGATATCCCCTCTCTGAATCCCCTTAATTCCTCTCTCTGCTTTTAGAGCAATCGACAATGGCTCGATAGCAATTGCAAATAGTAGTGGGGAGAGCGGACACCCCTGACGCGTCCCGCGAAAAAGAGGAAAGAATTTGGAGCGCTGGGTGTTCGTACATACAGAGGAGTGAGGAGAAGAGTACAGAAGTCTAACCCAGGAGACGAGGCCTGGACCAAAGCCCAGCTGTTGAAGGACAGAAAACAGATAGGCCCACTCAACCCTGTCGAAGGCCTTCTCAGCATCAAGAGATATGACAACCTCCGGTTCAGCAGGAGAAGGCGGGCTGTGGATGACGCTGAGAAGTCTTCGGACATTTGTGAAGGAGTGCCTCCCCCCTATGAATCCTGTCTGATCTTCCGAAATGATGGAGGGTATAATAGATTCCAACCGGCGAGCAAAAATCTTCGCAAGTATTTTCACATCTACAGACAGGAGCGAGATTGGGCGATATGATGCACAGCTCAACGGGTCCTTACCCTTCTTAAAGATCAGAGAGATAGAGGCTTGCATAAGGGTAGGCGGCAGTGAGCCTTGGACGTACGACGAATTAAACATATCTAATAATAATGGGGAAAGTTGATTTGAGAATTTTTTGTAGAATTCTACCGGGTATCCGTCAGGTCCCGGTGATTTGCCACTATTCATGGACTGTATTGCCTCTTTAATCTCAGCAAGCTGCAGGTTGGCATCTAGTGTCTGTTGGTCGTTAGTCGAAATCTTGGGCATATCCAATTTATCCAAAAATGTATGTAGCTGATCTTCATTATCAGGGGATTCAGACGTGTAGAGACGAGAGTAGTAGGTTTTAAAGATGTTATTAATCTCTCCCGGGTCAGAAGTGAGAGAGCCCAACCCGTCCCGAATCTGGGTGATTTGGTTCGAGGCCACCCTAGCCTTTAGTTGGTGGGCCAGGAGACGGCCAGCTTTATCACCATGTTCATATATAGACCCTCGTGAGTGTAGAAGGAGTCGTTCAGCCTCTCTTGTTAGGAGAAGGTCAAGTTCTGTTTGGAGCCCCATCCGTTCTTTAGATAGATCAGGTGATTGAGTGGAAAATAGTTGGTTGTCTAGATTAATGATAGATTCTTCCAGTTCTCTTTGGCGTGCTCCACGAAGTTTATTAACATGAGACGTATGCGAGATGATCTTACCCCTAAGAAAAGCTTTAAGGGTTTCCCAGAGTAGGGACGCAGAGGTCTCTTCATTTTGGTTGGTCTCACAGAAGAATGCAATTGATTCCGAAATACACTCACAAAAGGCTGCATCAGAAAGTAAAAGAGGGTCAAGACGCCAGAATCTAAATTCCTTAGGCTTATGATCAAAGTGAAGGTCCAGGATCACAGTTGAATGATCTGATACAGTTATCGGTGAGTATTGAACGGAGACAATCGACGAAATAAATGTTTTATCAACAATAAAATAATCTATGCGAGAGTATGAACGATGTGCATGGGAAAAGAAAGAGTATTGCCTAGCCGAGGGGTGTAAAAATCTCCACGGGTCGACGTAGCCATAGTGGTCCATAAAAGCAGAGAGAGTCTGTGCCGTTTTAGAGGGCGCCACAGTTCTGGAACTAGATCTGTCTAGTGTTGGGTCTATAACACAATTCATATCTCCTCCCAGTATCAATAGATGGGAATTCAAATTGGGGATGGTGGAGAATAGCGATTTCACAAAATTATGATCATCCCAATTGGGAGCATACACAGAAACTAAGATGACCGGCTTCTGATAGAGAGTACCAGAAATGATGACATAACGTCCATTTGGATCTAAAATTGTATTAGTAGGGGTGAAATTTACTTTTTTCCGAATTAAAATGGCTGTGCCCCTTGTCTTTAGGTTAAATTGTGAATGAAACATTTGTCCAATCCACGGCCTATTCAGCTTTCGCTGATCAGATTTACAGAGATGTGTCTCTTGTATAAACATTATATCCGCCTTCAGGTTTTTAAGATGTGTCATAATCTTTGTGCGTTTCACCGAAGCATTCAACCCACCAGTGTTCAAAGAGAGTATCCTGACCGCCTGTCCACCACCAGTCCCTGTACCAGTTATATTAGCCATGACACTGCATACAGCATCGAAGGTGTAAGATCAGCCTTAGAACATCCACAACTAAAAATGGAGAGAACAGTGTACATAAAGATGACAAAAGAGAATGTAAATGAAACAGCTGCCTCAAACAAATGGAAACCTGTAGCCCCATCAAGATAAATGCCCCACCCTCTCCCGCCCTCTCCCTCCCATCCTCTACTCCCTCCCACCTCCTCCCATGCCCTAGACCCCCTCCCTCCCACCCCTGAGCTCCATCTGCCAATGAAATTGGCAATAACTTCCCTACCTGAATCATCTCTCCTTCTTCAAGGTGTCTCAGTACCCACATCATGCAGATACAACCTCCTTAGTAAGTGTAACAATTGTGAACAGCAAATGTTAACAAGAACATTGCAAAAGTGCAAGAACATCCCGGGTATAGTGTAAATACAAAAATGAAAACAATTAAATTAAATTAAAATAGATGTAAACATGTCACATCGTCTGCTGACTTGGCCGAGCAACGTTAGTTATAAAAGAAATGACGTCCCAACAGAACGACGGCTGTAAAGTGCCCAGAAACAATTGTGAACAGCATGAGTTAACAAGGACATTCGAAAAAGTGCAAAAAACACCCCGGGTATATAGTGTAAATATACAAATGTAATCATACAAAAAATAAATGTAGACAACATGTCGCATTGTGCGCTGTCATGGCTAGGTAACGTTAGATTATACAATCAATTGTGTCCCAACATAACGGTTGTAACGTACCCAGTCCACCATCAATGCAGCGCCAGCGCGGTTTAGCCTAGCCCAGCTTAGCTCAGCCACCACTAGCCTAGCACAACATCAGTGGTTAGTTAGCCGGCTCGCGTTCATAGCCAGCTGCAAAGGCTACAGCCTCCAGGGGCGAGGGGAACCTTTTCTTAGCCCCACTTCCAAGTGTGATCTGCAGGCGAGCAGGGAACAGAAGAGCCGGTCTGAGGCCTAGGTTGTACAGCTTTGACATGATGTCTCGGTATTTCGCCCGCTGTTCGAGAACCTCCTGTGTGAAGTCCTCGTATATCTGCACTGGTGTCCCACGGTAGCGGAGATCCCCTCGTCTCTTGCGGGCCTCCCGGTCAATCAGGTCCTTTACTTGGTAGCGATGCAGCCGCAATATCACAGGTCGCGGTCTCGTCCCTGGCTGCGGCCTAGCAGCCGGCGCTCTGTGTGCACGGTCCAGCTCGGGAGGGGATGAGAGAGTTTCATTGCCTAGTAGCTCCACCAAACATTCAGAAAAGAAGGTTGTAGGCCGGGGTCCCTCAATAGACTCAGGAAGTCCAATGATTCTAATGTTATTTCTGCGGCTCCGACCTTCCAGATCTGCGGTCTTCGCAGCTAGCTTAGCATTGCTATCTGCTAATACCGCACACTTCTCCTCGAGTATACGGAGTCGCTGATCTTGCAGATTGGCATTGGTCTCAAGAGAGTCTATTTGTTCCCCATGTTCTGCTACTGTGGTCTGCGTTTGGTTCAGATTCGCCTCCAGTACCGCAAAGGCAGCTTTGAAATCAGCTGAAATGCTAGCTCTGTGCTCTTCAAGCAGGCTAATTATGCTAGCCATGTCCGCGCCAGCAACTTCACTTGCACTTGAGACAGCAGTTTCGGTCTTTTTTGCCTGTTTCGTCTCCGTTTTCAACGCAGGTTTCGGCATCACATCGGATTGTTCTGATTTATAGTCCAAATTATGTTCACATAATACGGGTTTAACTCAACTTCGGTGGTTTTAAATTAAATGTAGAAAGTAAAATCGTGGGAGAACGAGACAACGCAGCCCTCACATGTTCGTCCAACCGGAAGTCCCTTTTTGTGCTTTTTTAACGATACAATTGTTACTCTCACGGCCCCGTCCACACAGCGGCGTGCGTTGAAGCTTCCAACGCTTCTGCCCATTCACTTTGAATGGGGTGACGTCACTTTTAGCAGAACTGCATTTTGGGAAGCGACGTGAAGCGTTGCTGGCGTTGCTGGCGTTGCTCGCTTCAAAAGTTGAGCAATGTTCAACTTTTGGCGCCTCGGCAGAAGCGTCAGCCAATGAAATCCCGTTTATGCAAATCTGCCAGTACAAGCGCTAGCCAATCAAACCGCGTGTATGCTGGGAGAGACTACGCAGGTCATTTCCTCATATTCCAAAAAATGGAGGGAAAATTCATTATAGCAGTAGTGAAGCGGTGCTGTATGATCAGTCTCTGTTCATCTACCGGGATACAAACCGGAGGAGCGAGGCATGGAGGGAGGTGGCAGAGACAGTGGGTGAAACTGGTAGGTTTTCGCCTGTTTGGGGATTTTATATCCAGTTTACTTCGTTTTAAACGGGGGCGGGAGATTCATGTGATTGGTTGTTGGTCGCGTTGCTCGCAAAAAATCCCCAAGCTTCAGACACACCCACTGCCAAGCGTCAACGCACGCTGCTGTGTGGACGCTCCGTTAGAAACAAAATTAATGACCTCTTGCCTTTGACCAGTATTGTCACGATCTGTCTGTGTTGTGTTTTGTCTTGTTTAGATCTGTCTTTGGTTTCCTGTCTGTATGTGTTCCCTCCTACCTGTTTACTTGATTGTGCTCAGTTGTTGCCCCTGTGTTTTCTCCTCCCTCCTCACCTGTCTCTTGTTTCGTTGATTAGTCTTGTGTGTATTTAAGTTCTGTTTTTGCTGTCTGTCATTGTTGGTTCGTCGTTTGTCTGTGACTGTGTTCACCGGAGTGTTCTGGTTTTTGACTGTAGCCTTGAAATAAAGGATTTTTTCAGTGTCTTCTGCGTTTGGGTCCTGCTTGCTTCACTCACCGTAACAGAACGAACCAACCAAGAATGGACCCAGCAGACCGTTAGTACGAGGTGAAGTACAATTTAACATGCTTGAGGAATGACTTTAGATATGCCTCCAGTACTGAAGAGAGGCAGTCAGTTATTTCTGCGGCACGCCAGGAGGTAACCTCAAGGCCCTGGTTGAGGGAGTTGCTACCCGAGTGGGTGGAGGACTTTTTGGGCAGCCTTGAGGTCAAACCTGTTTCCCGGCCTGCTAGCTCCAGTCATGCTAGCCTCCTGCCTCCCAATTCCCAACCTGACACCATATGTCTCGGCGTGTTCTGTCTGGAGTCAACCTCTGCTTCTTCCCCAGTTCCTGCTCCTGTCCAGGAGCCGTTCTCTGGAACTCGTCTGGCTTTTGGAGGTCCACGGAGCCTCTTGAGTCGTGGCTGTGGTCCTGGATCATAAGTCCTGGATGGATATCCTTGTGGATTCATCTTCCTATTATACACACATGCATTTCCAAACATTTGGACTACCTATGTTGCAAATGTATTATCTTTTCAATTTACACACGGCATCTATTGCACGTCTGTCCGTCCTGGGAGAGTGATCCCTCCTCTGTTGCTCTCCCTGAGGTTTCTCCCATTTTCCCCTTTAAACTGTGGGTTTTCTCCGGAAGTTTTTCCTTGTACGATGTGAGGGTCTAAGGACAGAGGGTGTCGTATTGTCATACTGATATTCTGTACAAACAGAAGTCCACTGAGACAAATGTAACATTTGTGATATTGGGCTACATAAATAAACATTGATTGATTGATTGATATAGTTTGATAGATATTACGAAGATGATTTGAGATTTCGCCAGGAGAACGTGTATATGTGGCAGCTTCCATGTAAAGTTAGCGTCAACCCTCACAGGGTGAAAACAGTAATTCCGGTCTCGACGTTTTCATAATAAAACCAATGATCAAATAATTTAACAGTGATATCTGCAGTACTCATCCACTAAAAAACATCAGTTTATCCTTGTTAATTAGACAACATAGATTTTTCTCTTTAGATTCTGAGAGACACATTTCTTTTTTCAGAGGTTTTGAACTACACCCATAATCCTGGATGTTTTACCCCCAATGCACGTTGGGATATGGTGTTTATGCGATATGAAATCGGAAAACATTTAAAAAAAAATAAAAAATACTTTATTCAGAGTGTTCTTGCTTTTCTCTTTGGAAGTCATCACATAACGGCATTGTAATACACGGTTCGGCTGCATTAAATATTACACATCTGCCGTGGTTCTTTATTTATAGAGCCTTGATTAGAAGACCTTTGGACAAACTGTGGAAGAAATGCCTCTGAAACTAAATACGTGACGTGGATCATAAATATATCAGCAATTACACAACATCTTCCATTTATTTTCACACAATACGTCTCCTTGCAGTATCAACACTAATTCGGCTGACTTTTATATTTGATCCAATTATAGGTTATATTTACACCATAACGGTGCACAGCTGATAGAAAGGGACTTGTAGTTTTTAAAGATATTACTGATTTTCTTTGAATTAAAGAATGTAATATAAACATCATGTGAAATTCATGGCAAACATCATATGTGTAATTCGTGGCACAATTCAAACGGGATGGAAAGATACATTTTCTCTCTCCATTGATTTCAATACATAATTTTTCCGAAATAAGGTCCACCGGAAGGGGAGGGACTTCCCCTCTGGAGCATTGTGCTGGCATACCTACCAAACGTCATCTCATAATTCAGAGAGCTGAGTTTTCACCCTGTAGTGAAGAGGAGACGAGATAGAGGAGCGTATAGCGATTAAAATCAGTAAAACGGAAAGAAAATGAACTTCAGCTTTGGTAAGTTTATTTTATGTCATGTAATTTGTTGATCTTCTGTGTTTTGCCTATAGGCTATTGCGCTGGATCGATTGATCAATTGTGACCTCGGTTGTAAGGGAAACTTCTGTCTAGCAATGCAGTGGGAGTCACCGACTCATGAAGGAGACATGGGATGAGCAGGAGCTTTGATGTCAAACACTGATGGTTCATTTGGAGCTTCGGCCGGAGAATTCACATCACAAGTCACAGCAGCCACGATCTGACTGCACGGTAGAGTTGCCACGTCAATTCTGAAGAACTCTACCCCAGAAGACCCATGTATTTAGCTAGTTCCGAGAGTATCATCAACATGCTGCATAACAAGATAAAATCATAACCCCTCTATCAGCTGACGCCAACAGGCAGGAACAGGGAGACAGAACACTGAGAGCACAGCAGCCAATGTTACGAGGTGCGTGTGCTCAGTCAGGACAGTTTGAACTGATAAACTGGGTCAAAGTTATGGGCCCTGGAAAATATTTCCTCAACATCGGTGATGAGTGTCTGTGTTTTCCTTATACCCGGATCCCCCCCTTCTCTCTATCGGAACCATGGATAGCCTAGCTATTTGTTTACGTGTTTAAAAAAGCACCAGAAGCTATACACTTATAAGTTGTTCGTGCCCCACCACTTTAATACATACAAAAACGCCACTGTCGGTGATGAGTCTGTGTTTTCCTTATACCCAGACCCCCCCACCCCCGCGCCCTCTCTCTATCGCAGTGGTTCCCAACCTGGGGGGCGCCAAAGATCGCAGGGGGGGCGTCAGGCCTCAGATGATTTGAGGCCAAATATCATATTTAGACTTTTTTTTCTTTTTTTACATTTTTTTTTGTTTACATATAATTGTAACTCAATACATGATTGTCACTAAAAGCCTTGTCTCTTCATTACAATACAATATACAAAATAATTGATTAATTCATTTGAATAAAAATTCAAGTTAGTAGCTATTAAAGGCATAAAAATACAAAAATGTATAATTTTTTCTTTGATAAAAATGTTTCTTCTGCCCGTAAAGTGTCCAAACCAGGCTTTGCTGGACAAGCGCATTTTTAAAACATAGTCATTGTCCATGCAGGTTTACTTTGAGCATGTGTTTTAAACAGTTTAATCCCTTTGTGAATTGTTTCCACTTGTGCCGTCCTTTAATTTCTTCATACAGCGGGAATCCAAATGAATTAATCCTGAGTCCAATAACCATCAAAGTCACTCCTTAATTACGCTTCCATCCTCCTTTAACAAAATACTTCACATTCATCCAGTTTGTGACAGTAGCTGTAGCATTTTTGAGACTTTTAAACTTTAATTACCAACTTTAATTGCGCCCCCCCCCCGTGAGTGTGTGTGTGTGTGTGTGTGTGGGGGGGCGGCCCTTCCAACAGGAGTCATTTGGGGGGGCTCTTGGGAAAAAAGGTTGTGGTTCCCAACTGCTCTATCGGAACCATGGATAGCCTACAGCTATTTGTTTACATGTTTAAAAAAGCACGAGAAGCTTATATATTTATCTAAGTTGTTCGTGCCCCACCACTTTTGTACATATAAAAACGCCACTGGTTGGCCTATAATATCTTATAAAATATATTATTAATGAAAACCTTCATAGTTAAAATAACTGATGTTTTAGCCACTGGGAGGCAGCAGAAACAAGCTGTGAACATAACATTGACTTATCACCTTTTAAATTGACAGCAAACAGTTGCCTGTTTACTAGAGATGTTAAGATTCACCGATTCGCATCGGTGCACCGGCATAAACGTTCAAGATGCGAGTGCACCGGTTGAAAGAGTGCACATCGGCTACAGTTTGGGTTGAACCGGGTTGAACTCGCGATGCATCGATTGCGTAGCGTCTTTGCATCGGTAAAAAACCGATTCATCATATAAAATTCCCTCATCTTGTCAACGCTCAGCAGAGACGATTTTTGATATTTGCTTCGCCACTACGGAGGCCGAGAGTCTCAGTTATCAACACACACGGAAGTTGAGGGGAAAGAGAAACACAGCGCACCAAAAAATACCTACAAATCAAACGTTTGGCAACACTTCGGATTGTTCAAGAAAGACGGTGTAATAGTCCTTTATGCTATATAGTTGACCGCAGGTCATGGAGAGTAATAAGGTATCCGTAGACCTTTGTATGAGGTATCTTTATTACTTAATAGGTCTACAGCCATGATACATAGATCCGTCCTAGATGCGGGCTTGCATACACACAGTATCACTCCGCAGCCGCACCCCATCAGTAACGTCCTGATGGTATATGTGCGCGGCACTATATACTACAGACGGTCAACTTGAAAAATCGCTCGCAAATTGTTAACGATTCCGAGCCGCTTTAAAGTACACAAGTAGTACGAGGAACTTAGCGACGCACATAAAGAGGCGACATGGGGTCTGCGGCTGAAAAGAGAAACATGAAAGTTAGACATACGAGTTAAATCAATCAGTGAGGTGTTCTGTCAGAGAGAGTGGTGTTTAGTTTACAGCAGCCTGTGACGGCCAATAATAATGTAAATGTCTTCCTTACTGTAAGCAGTTATGAAATACCTGTTTGTGAAAGGTTATTTGTATTCTTTATTGTTCATATAGAACCCACTGCTTTCTGCTCACTGGTGAGTTAGCCTATGAATGAGTGTTAAGCACATCAGGCTGGCAGCTGTATGGGCATTGCACTATGGTAGCTGTTATTTTCACATTGTTAATCATGAGCAATGCATCCTTACATTGTTGGATGTGGACTGTGAGGTGTTATAGAATTGTACTCTGGAAAGCTTTTAAAGGCAACAAAATAAACGGCATGATGGGATGTGCAGTACCAAATATGTAAAGCACTTTTTTGTTAATGTATGATTTGCTGCATATAAGGAATACAACAAAAATCCTCTGTCGTACCATATTGAAGTATCATTATTTTTGCATCGTGTTGAATCGCATCGTATCGCATAATGTTGAATCAAATCGTATCGAACTGTATCGCAACAGGGGTGAATCGTATCGTATCGCATCGCCTAGTGTTTCAAATGTATCGTTAATGTATCGTATCGTGGCAACATATCGAGATGCGCATCGCATCGGCCTCAGTGATGGAGATGCACATCCCTACTGTTTACACATGGTGCAGTACAATAGCAAGATTAACATTTATATGGAGGTGTGTTTGTATCCGCCTTGTGAATGTTGTTCCAATATTTCCGCATTTTAGCTCTTAAGGGAATTATCTTTCAAATATTCTATGTCCCCGAGCTATACGCCAGCTGTTACTGTATGCTGTTAGATGTTTAGCACGGGTTTAGAGTGTTACTTCTGCCTCATGAGGCTGACAAGAACCCAGAGAGCAATGACAGTAAATCAGAACACAAAGTTGCGGCATGGACAAAGCTTACATATAACAGTTAGCTTAAACGCTGTATTATAAATTTTCTTTGCTGTAGATTCTTTATTGAGGCGGCGGAGGGGAGGAGAGGAGTAGGCTGAGGAGGCGAGGAGAGAGAGGAGTAGGCGGAGGGTTAGGAGGCTGGGGAGGCGGAGTAGGCGGAGAGTTTTGTTCTCTTCTTCGGCTTATGATTCTGTATTCTTCTTCTTTGCGTATCTATGTCTTCTTCGTCTTCTTATATTCGTCTCTTCTTCTTCTTCTTCTTCTTCTTCTTCTTCTTCTTCTTCTTCTTCTTCTTCTTCTTCTTCTTCTTCTTCTTCTTCTTCTTCTTCTTCTGTAGATCTGTGGTAGTTGCTGATTTTGGTGATTCTTCTCTGTAGGTTCAAATCACCAGAGACCCCTTCCATTTTCACATTATCATTTTATGGGCTACATTGTACTTATAAAAACGTTTTATTATGAACGCTTCCTCATAGCAACAGTGAACATAACTTGCTTTCTAAACATTAAACCAAATAATCTGTCCAGTCTTTTAGCAGCTTTCACAAGTCTATTAAATAAAAGACTTCTAGATCAAATACAAAAATTCACAGCTCGTCAGAGGGATTTTAAGGTTGCTTTGGTAGCCTTGGATACCAGAGCTAGAACAGCCAGAAAGCCTGACTTTTTCATTATTTATTGCTTTTTAAAAATTATGTTATTAACTTCAGTCGTTTCTTAGAAGTCCTCCAAATGCAGACAAATCCAAAAATAAAGTCAATTCTGACACCATTTAATAAGAATGATATATTAGACTTACTGTATGATTCTAAGGACAAACCTACTCTCGAGACATTAAGTGGGTTTTTCTTCGGCAATTTTTCAGTCTTTCCCCATGCACCTACATACAATTGTTCTACCTTCCATACTTATAATATTTATACCTGCCTAGTATATGTATGACTGTTTTGCTGTAGTTTATTTTTATTAGTCTTTAGACCAACATCTTCTTGTTATCTTAAGGTATCAAGGTTATTTTGGTAATAATAATAAATACATTTAATTTATATAACGCTTCTCATCTGCCAAGACACATCTCGAAGTGTCCTTTTACAACACAGGGTTGCACAATGAAAAGCAGTTATAGTCTTTTTATGATAACAAAGAAAATCAAACACAGTAGAGACCATCTTACAATGGGAACACATTTTATTTTCTTGAGATGAGAAGATTATTTTCCATTATCATGACAAACATTGTTATCACAAAATCAATATAACTAATTTGTTACCTCGAGAAAGTGTTTCCATAAGCAACCATACCCTCGCTTCTCTCGTAGATACATGTCAGCAAGAGAAGCTCGCCTAACCTCCAGCGTCGTTGGAGGGGGTGCATTTTAAAGGTCCTGGCCCCAATCAGGCATCACAATCACCTTGCAGCAGAATGTGCAGTTCATCAGGACTTTTTCATGGACAAAACCCCTTAGAAGTGACAGGAAAAACATAACCCGATGTATCACTTTGACAAAACATGAATACCTGATGTGTGTTACAAGGTTAAAGAAGCTAAGTTCCTATAGCTCTCAAGAGTGATATAAAGAAGTGGACATCCTGATCGATGTATCTTGAGTGAGTCATACAGTACATGAAGGTGAACGAAGGCCTACTGTTTGTGGGTAAGGCACAGATCTCAAAGCTTGTCCTGCATCTAAGTGTTTGCAGAAATCCTTCTCTTTTCACCTGCTTTGGCAATGTACGATGAAGGTATTCAGGCTGAAGTCTTTTCAACCGAAGTGTTTTGTTATATTGGAAGTGGAAAGCATCAAAATGACGCTGGTTTGAAATGCTGCCTCTTTTCTAGCCGCACTATTTTTAAGAAAAAACAACTCAACATATCCAGGATGTTTTACCCAGTGTTGGGTTATGTTTCTAAAACGAACTTGTCACAGTACAGGGTGATTGAGGAAGAGAAGGTGGATTATTGCATGCCGGGTTTAATTTGAATGTAAACATTATGTTACTAGTTACAACCAAAAAAGTAATCTGAGGAATAAATAAACTTACTGTAACACTTTATGCTCAACACTTGACATGGAATTGTTGTGTCAGGCACTCAGAGGTAATCTATCAATGTGCAGAATAGATTGATCATCAATGATCTATTTATAAATGCAATGAAATGCTACAAATGTTGTACTAAATTTGAGAAACGTAAAGAGAAGTTACATCTGGAGGAGTTCCTATGAGGGGGGGAGGTAAGATAAAGTAAGATAATTTACATATTACTATTGCTGTTGAGCAATATGTATAGTCATGGGCGTAGGAAGCATCCTGAATGTGGTTTGGGGATCCCCCCCACGAAAAAAAATAAATAGATTTCCTGTATTCTGGTGCATTTTAACAGGTGGTTTGATACTTTTATGTGGCTATACTAGCATGCGGAAAATGATGGGTACATTTTGTAATTTCATCCAGTAGTAAAGAAAGGAAACATATTTGATTATTAATTCAGAGCCATCAAAATTCTGGGATGAGAGTCCACATCACAATTTACTCTAAACTGTCATTTCCCTTTCATCACTCACCTCAGCAACGGACCTCTCTCCACTGTCCCTGTATTCTGACTCTGACTCACTCTCAAGTGCCTAGATGTCAAGAGAGTTGGTGAAGTGATCATTATTTATTGAGCAGTAGCCTATACTCTTTCAAATTGAATCATAACAAGTCATACTGAATGTAAATACAACTGACTCTAAAGTAAGTCCCAGTCTGTGACATTGGACATTTTGAAGACTCAAAGTCCCAAGCAGTAGGTAGAATATTAGCTATATGTAATGTGCACAGAAAATAAATACTTAACTGTATACTGGGATGGAAATTGCCTATGCACTCAGTAAAACATAAACACACACAAAAAGCTTCTGAATGATAAGAAGTATAATTAAAACATAATGCACATTACCATTTTGAGAGAGAACTCAGAAAATAATCTCTTATCGAACTGAGGCTCCAGTAAAATACACTGACTGCGGGCCCAGTCCAATAGTCCATTTAGCTTAGGAATCTTCCTAACCAAGTGAAATGACCCGGAAGTACGTCACTGGCAGCCATGATAAGTGCCGTTGTCAGTACCAGGGCTGCTTCTCAGGTCGATTAAATGAAATCCTTGCTTCCCTCACTTGCGTCGTTTCCCTGCGTTTAGTCCCTCCCACCAGGGAAGCATGGAGGGACGCAAGGAAACCACGAGAAGCAGGGAAATTAGTTTTAAGAGCAATGGGACGTCCTTTCCTCCGGAGCGTCACGTGAAGCGACGTCCGTTTGTGATGACGCTGCACAGCTGATCGTCTGACAGCAGCCAGCTCTGTCCCCGTTATTTCCACACACACCCCCGCCTCTGTTAGTACACATTTACTGACACAAACATTTGTATCATCTGTTGTAGATCCCAATAAATAAAATAAAATAAGAACTCATTCTCAAAAAAGATAAACGCCATTCTTAAAATGTATAAACGAACAATAGTTTGATTAATATTGATTAAAGTGCACAAAATAAATAAAATAATTGAGAGAAGAAAAAGAGATATGTTAACTATCAAAACCCAGTTAGATTAACATTCATTGGATTGCACACTTTGTTTGTTTGTTTGTTTGTTTGTTTGTTTGTTTGGATATGTAGCACATTAACATTTTAATAGCACTTAATGACTGACTGAATGGAAATGACAATAAATGAAAATGTAAAACGAAAAAAGCGATCATGAAAATGTTTCCAACAAATGAATAAAATGATTTTTGACCACTTTGTTGTTCAGATATATCACATATTTGTAACTAAATGAAACATGAATTGAAACAAAACACGGTATAAACTGAGGAGTGACTCCCGTGAGGTTCATGTATTTTCTTCACTCTGCTCTCATGTCAAGAAGCATGAGATCAGTGCATGCACTGCATCGTCCAATCAGTGAGCGATACACAGTAAGGGGGCGGGGCGAGTATCTGAGGATTTCATCTGAGGATGGTCTGGTGGTTCCTCGATTATCGCTCCTCCATTATCGCTCCTCGCTCCTCGATCCTCGGTCCTCCGGCAGAAATAAGAGCCATGGGACGGTACTCAAGATGGCGCAGGCAAATCAACTTCCGGTGAGACCGAGGACCGAGGAGCGAGGAAATGAAAATAGTCGACCTGAGAAGCAGCCCTGGGCTGCTTCTCAGGTCGATTAAATGAAATCCTTGCTTCCCTCACTTGCGTCGTTTCCCTGCGTTTAGTCCCTCCCACAAGGGAAGCATGGAGGGACGCAAGGAAACCACGAGAAGCAGGGAAATGAGTTTTAAGAGCAATGGGACGTCCTTTCCTCCGGAGCGTCACGTGAAGCGACGTCCGTTTGTGATGACGCTGCACAGCTGATCGTCTGACAGCAGCCAGCTCTGTCCCAGTTATTTCCACCCCCCCCCCCCCCCCCCCCCCCCCGCCTCTGTTAGTACACATTTACTGACACAAACATTTGTATCATCTGTTGTAGATCCCAATAAATAAAATAAAATAAGAACTCATTCTCAAAAAAGATAAATGCCATTCTTAAAATGTATAAACGAACAATAGTTTGACTAGGCTACTATTGATTAGAGTGCACAATAGAAATACAATAATTGAGAGAAGAAAAATAGATATGTTATCTATCAAAACCCAGTTAGATTAACATTCATTGGATTGCACACTTTGTTTGTTTTTTGGATATGTAGTAAATTAACATTTTAATAGCACTTAATGACTGACTGAATGGAAATGACAATAAATGAAAATGTAAAACGAAAAAAGCGATCATGAAAATGTTTCCAAAAAATGAATTTAATGATTTTTGACCACTTTGTTGTTCAGATATATCACATATTTGTAACTAAATTATACATGAATTGAAACAAAACACGGTATAAACTGAGGAGTGACTAACGTGAGGTTCATGTATTTTCTTCACTCTGCTCTCATGTCAAGAAGCATGAGATCAGTGCATGCACTGCATCGTCCAATCAGTGAGCGATACACAGTAAGGGGGCGGGGTGAGTATCTGAGGATTTCATCGGAGGATGGTCTGGTGGTTCCTCGGTTATCGCTCCTCCATGATCGCTCCTCGCTCCTCGATCCTCGGTCCTCCGGCAGAAATAAGAGCCATGGGACGGTACTCAAGATGGCGCAGGCAAATCAACTTCCGGTGAGACCGAGGACCGAGGAGCGAGGAAATGAAAATAGTCGACCTGAGAAGCAGCCCAGATATGTTCGGCCTACCAGATATGTTCGGGTGTATTTCCGTCGCATCCGTCGTCCGTCATATCCGTCATATACTCACCTCCCTCTGCTCCCAGCGCTATGCTGCCACACACCGGCCGTCTGCGGAACTGCAGCCGGAGGAACTCGGTACAGCTTGTTATGTGTGAACGATCTAGATCCCTCCGCTTCCCCATAATTACCGCGAACATTTTAACTTTCATGACAGAAATGGAGAGCTTTTATGCTGAGATAAAGCAGTACGTGCTCAATGGTGGTTACCACAATCTCACCATCGCCGCTGAAAAGCCTGATAAAAGGAAGGCGTTCATTCGGAGGGCATCCAAACAATACCTGATCAAAGGTAAGTAACAGAATAAGACCATGGTTAAGTCACGAACATACGTTTTTATTATGAGGTATAAACCCCCTGTACATGTGACATCATCACATCCCTTTACTTATAGGGATCAATAAAGTATATATCTATCTATCTATTTATCTAATGGTGTTTTTTGGTGCAAAAGTGATCATACAATCATCAATGGTTTATCATATTGCAATTCCAACATTTTTCAGTAAATCGCAAGGACTCCACAGCTTGTTTCTCCTTTTTCTTTTTATACACACTTTACATTACTGTAGTTGTTACGTCTATACCACATTTGCCACTGGATTTCTTGAACAGCTTTTAGTCATAATGTCATCTCTACACATGTCTAAATGATTGTTTTTTTGTTCCTGTTGTGCCAGCTGGAGATTTGTACTACACATACAAGGACAATGAGAGGATGGTTGTGTGCACCAAGGACTAAATTATCAATGTCCTGAAGGAGTGCCATGATAACCTGGGTTCCGGAGGTCATGCAGGGAGAAGGCGCACCACCGAGAAGGTTTTGGCAACGTACCACTGGTCCACTATGCGGGAGGACGTGAAGAAATGGGTGGGAGTTTTTGACTGACTGACTGATTATTGATCTACAGAAATGTGTTGTATGTGTACATTGAAACAGAGTGAGACAGTTTGAGCTCCATCAGAGCAGAGAAAACATATTTCAGAACTTTAACAGTTTAATTCTGTCTCCTCTGAAAGTTTTCTCTGTTCTATCATTTTTATACCTAAAGTTTTTTGTTTTGCTGATTGAAAATGTATGATATTTGCTAAGGTTGATGAGTGTCCCCGCTGCCAGCAACACGAGGTCATTAAAACGGTTGCACCCGTACTGCATCCCATTCATGTTCCCGAGGCATGGACTGTCCTTGGTGTGGATCTCATTGGCCCACTTCCCTCCACTGCTAAGGGCAAAAGGTACTATCATGATGGGCTGAAGCATGTGTAACCTCCTTTAAAGGTTCTAAACGTGAAGAATCTGGTTTAAAAAGAAAGGAAATCATTTACAGTGATTCTGTATGTATTTACAACATTCTGCATTTTATATTGCAGATACATTCTAACAGCGACTGATCTGTTCACGAAGTGGGTGGTAGCAAAAACGCTCTACCACAAAACAGCTGTTGAGGTCTCAAAAAAGATTGTAAATATTCTTCTCGATTTCGGTCTTGTCGAGAAGATCATTACCGACCAAGGACGGGAATTTGTCAATGAGGTACAATAATCTATCTAATACAGTGTATGTGTTATGTGTAACAATGTAATACGATTTTTCAGGTAATTTGGTAATTGGTGTACACTAAACCATCTGCAGGTCAACCGTGGTGTTTTTGATGCACTGGGTGTAAAACACTGCATCACTTCAGCGTACCATCCCCAGTGCAATGGCCAAGATGAGCGTACAAACCCAAACATAAAAAAAGCACTTGCAAAGTACTGTGGAGAGGACCAGAATGACTGGGATTTACATCTGAGGGGCATTGTGGCGAGCATTAACACCTCAAAGCAGGTACAATGTTGTAACAAATGCAGATGGAAACAATACTCAACAGAGATACTAAAAGGAATTTTTATGCTTTCAGAGGTCAACCAAGTGCACGCCCTATTTTGCCCAGTTTGGGAGGCACCCTCGCGTCCCGGGTGTTATAAATGCTACAGTCAATGACAGGGATGATACCTCTGTTTTGGTGCCTGCTGATGAGGCAGAACAGCAGCTTGAGGCAAAGGCTGCAACCATTGCAGATTTGCACTCGAAGGTGAGAATAAAATGGCAATATTTAAAACATAATAACTCCTAAAAAATGCAAGCGTATGTTAAGGACTGTAAATGATAACTGTTACATATCTTTCTCAGATTTACCAGAACATCCAAATAGCACAACAGAGACAGAAAATCTCTTTTGAAAAACGCAAGGGAAATAATGTGAAATCTTTCCTGATTAACGTTGGAGATGAGGTCCTAAGAGCGAATAAGAGGAAGGAGGGCCGAAAAGGTGGAAAACTGGAGTGCAACTGGTTTGGCCCTTATGTGGTTTCCTCAATCACCAACAAGGGTGTGGCAACCCTGTTGAGCTCAACAGGAGCTCAGCTGAGACAGAGTGTGAATGTGTCTCAGCTGAAGCCCTTTATCAGGCCTATGTTGAGAGGTATTTTGATTATCAATACAAGGACACATTTTAGGTATACTTCATGTGTGGTACTTCAATAATACTGTTTATTTTTTGTCTATCTAATAACAGCTGAACCGAAGTTGGATTCGGAGGGGTCTGTTGCTGACCACCAGTATGCCCTCTCTGGTGCGAAATACGCAAAGGATCTACATCCGATTCAAGACAAGCTGGTAGATATATGTTTACTTCATGCACAGTGATGGAGGTGCATTGTTTTGATTTGAATTTTTCTATGTTTTCTATTGGCTTGAAGTATGTTTTGCAATCTGTTATTTGCAGCTCAGCTATGTGCTAGACCACAATAGGCCTGGAGCAGAGGTCATTGTGAAGGAGGGTGATGTGTGCCTGACCAGAAAGGACTTTTGGAGCCTGGGTCTTCCTCAGTGCATGGAGTCAAATGTAGGTATACTTGAGCTTTCCTCCCAACTTCATCTTGTCTCAAATAAATGGCACAGGTAACTTACTGTTGTTACTGTTTCAGATTGGAAACCCGTGCCTGAAGATGGTACAAGAAGCCACCCAAAGACATGTACGGTTTTCAACAGACATCATTGGCCTGCTTTTTTCTTTTGAATAACACATATTTTCTAAATAGCTGTTTAGTGGTGAAACTCCAATCTCGTGAAGTGTGGTTGTCTCTTGTTGTTGAACATACTTCTAGGAAGATTTCATTTTTTTTGAAAAACTATCAATATAGGGCAAAGATATATACATCGTGGATATGTATGTGGTTCCTACCTGGAAGTCCAAAACAGCTGACGCGTTGGCCAGTTTTCCAGTAAGTTCCTGTTGCTTGAGACCTATGTTTCTTGAAATTGATATACAGCAACTTAAAATCCCTTGTTTAAAATACTAGGCTGACCAATTGGCCACCAAGGACATGGTTTTCATCCCTGCCTGGAGTCGGCAGCAAGGAAAGGCAGATCACTATTTGCTTTGCGTGAGTCTGTTCCAAATGATCTCACCAGCATGTACAAAATGAACATAAGTTGTGCTGTGTGGTTTTCTTCTGGTGTTTGATTATGTCTAATTTCAGCTATTTTGTCAATGGTTGACAGGTGATCAAGCCAGCAAAGAGAGAGTTATATTTGCTCGACCCTCTTAAGCCAGATGGCTTTGGGGACAATTCCTACAAGGACATATTTAGGTTTTTGTAACATGATTACCCCCACCGTTCTGTGGCTTGTATGGGAGTTCTAAATAGTTTATAGTATTCTAATACTGCAGTAACCATCTTGTAGACCAGGGGTCTGAATCTGATCAAATTCATTTATAATATATCTCCATTTCCACAAAGTCTGGAGTGTCCTTAGTGGAACCAAAAGAAAAAGAGTCTGCAACAGGATGCTATGAATTATAATGTACATTTTGTTATAAGCCTTGTTCAAAGGTTGTTTTCAAGTTCAGCTTTGTTCAGAGGCTGGTAAACGTATTTTTGTTTGTTTTATTTTAGCCCCGTTCAGTGGCTTTCATAACTTTCCTCTTTTAAGGCATGCAATAGTTCAATGTAAGGAAATCCAAAAACATGAATTATATTGAGTATAGCGTTCCTTCACCAAATCAATTCCCATGTCTTATCATTTCTTTTGACAGTGACCTAGCGCACCGCATTGCTCCAGGTCAGTGGACAGTAAAGTTCGGCAGAGACGTCAAGGTACATTTCTCCACCATCTCATACACCTGCTTTCACATGTCTTTATTTTCCATTTGACCATGAACATCACTGTTATATTCCAAATTCTTACAGGGTTTGCCTCACCAAACCACGGGCAATGACTGTGGTGTCTTCATACTGATGGTAAATTCCTCCCTTGACACTTTTTTTTAAGGGGTTTTGTTAGTTTTTGAAACTCATAACTTAACAGATCTTTATCCTTTCACAGTATGCACTCAACTTCAGCACAGATGCTCCACTTTGGTTTACCGAGGTCAGTATTTATCCTCTGAGTTAGTATTTCAGGGGGAAGAGGGGGCTAACATTGAGTAGACAAATGATGAGGTTCCATTCATTTTCAACTTTATTATTGTTACATTTTCTTTTAGCGGGACATAGCACAGATCCGGAAATGGTGGTGCATTATGCTCATGGAACGGTACCAGATTGAAGGGTAAATCATACATTTTAAATGTTACTTTATAGACAACAGTTTCTTTGACACTGATTTACATTTTCATCCTGATATTATGTGATTTTTATAGCCACGGACAGAGGTTTTCTTACTGGACCAATGAGGCCGAAGAGCTGCTCAAAGGGGCACTGGAGCCAGTGTACAGGGTCTCAAAGAAGCAAAAGACAGAACATGAGGTCAATAGGCACACTCCTGTTTGTGATAAAGAAATGTAACAATCCAGATTATTTAACACATGCATACATATCAATATTGATAATTGTATACACATGTAATTAAACAATCACATGACCCACACCTTATATTTTCCTTCAAAGGTCCAGTTTCAAAAGTCCGACATGTGCTTCATATTGGAGGTAATATCTTTTCAGTGAAGCAGCAACTGTTTTTTGTTTAAAAAACGACCTATGATCACGGCAGAATTTCCAACTATTATGTCTCACTGCTTTTTTTAACTTTATTGATAGCTGTTTTTTACCTCAAGGAGAAGAATAACAAAACATAAGAAAAATGTGTGTGATATATTCAACATTAATATTAAAAATGTGTATTTTTGCTACCTGAAGCCCAAAGAATCTTGGTATTTTGATTGTGCTGGCAACAGTCTAGTCAATGTGTTGTTAAATATGTTTGATCTAGTCTGACCAATACTTCACAGCTGCCAAACTGTCTTCTCTCGGACCTTCTGATGGAAGTGGTTCTCCAGGAAGGTGACAAAGCGTACTCATCACTCACTCTAGTGTGTACCACCTTCAGAGACACAATGTCCACTGTGTCTTTCAGAAGAGGGGCCCACTTTCGCTGGCTTGAGAGTAAGTGATTCAGTGAAGGTGCAGCAGTATACGACAGCTGTGGTGTCTATGCATATTTGTAATGGCTCTATTGAAATGCTTGTTTTACACAGGTGTTGCTACATGGAGTTTGTTCTCTGCTTCATACAAGCAGGATTTCAACGTCATGTACACCATTGACACCTGCCGTGGATGCTTGGAGCCTTACAAAAACTGCAAACCAGGTAGACTTCTTATTCTGGATAATAATGTTTATGTGTCATTACATATTTAGTGTGTTGTGGTCCTAGTGTGATTCAATTACAATATTTTCTTTTTCTATTCATAGGATATGTTGGGAAAGGTAAAAGAGGAGAATTGCAGGGCATCTACTCTGATGACCAACATCCAGGCTATTGCAGTCCCTTCTGCAACCAGATATCATAGGTAAAGATTAACTCACACAAACAAATGTCAGAATAGACTAAATTGTCACTGCAATTAATGAAGATCATCCTTTGATATCTTACCTTCAAGTTTGGTTTTCCCGGACGCTGCCTGTCATGGACTTCGGGTCGTGGACTTCGGGTCGTGGCTGAACCTGTCTCTGCAGTCCTGCCTTGGGTCATGCTGCTTCCCTGATGGCTTCCTCATATATTCTGAACAATCTGTGCTGTTTTCCTATCCACATGTAAAAGGAACTAGAAGGATTTCTTGATACTAAGGGCTGTAGAGAAAAGTTTGGAGCTTTTTCCATTAACGTTGAAGTTCAAATTCTCAATAAACACTTGAATGCTGTGCTGTCTTTCTATTTACTTGAATGTGTGAATTCATTCTGTTGGGTAGGTAAGCTTGGGATGGATATATTAAATATATACATACAAAAAATTAGAGACTCTTTCCAATGAAAGTAGCTAGCCGCAATAGCTCCAAGATTGCTATATCTAGTTTGTAGGTCGCCAAGTTGGCATCATTGACAGTTCGTCTCTTAAAGCCTCTAAAGCTCTGCAACAAAAAAGGATCATTATGAATGTAAATACTATACATGGTAATGCAGCAGGGCATAGTGCGATGAGGCAGGCAGGCAGAACCAGATTTATTTCTAAATATTTGTCGATCAATATTAGGCTACACTAATATAAGGCTACTAGTATTATAATATTACTGCAATAATATTCCAGTGGTGGCTGCTTAAGGTTGTTTCTGGCTCGTTTGATCCAAACATTGTCCAAAGCTCAAAATGTATTGTAATAGATGTAAGAATTCTCAAAATGTACAATATGTTTTGATCCAACACAATATTCTGATTCAATCCATATATGTTAGGGGGTTTTTTTTCACCAAAAATAAATAGACTGCCTTCTCTCCAGCTCACCGCACACAAAAGGGGGGGGGGGGGGGGCATCTGTATTAACGGGTCAGTCAATAAGCACTCTAACAGCACCATAAATTACATTTAAATAACCACAAAAAGACAATTATTGTTTCCGATATTGATTTAACGAGATGCTGTTATAACATGGAAACGGCTTAATTTAAAAAAATAAGCTTCAAAAATGTTTTATGAAGCACACTGGGTACAGCCCTGTAATACATGTGTTCCGTGTGTATATAGTCTTACGCAAGAAACACATAGCATGAACAGACTGCAACAAAACCAGTCTTACAAAACAGACTTCTGCTAAACTGGTGCAGAAGCAAAGCATCTGCCTTAGATGAAGTTCACACAGAACTGTGGAAAAGGGAGAACATCTGTACTTGCTTTCAACGACATGATCAGGCTTATATATTATAAAAGTGTTGGCTAAAGTAACGCAGAATATATATATTTTTTAATTGTAAATAATTAAGTACACACACATAACAAGCTGTACCGAGTTCCTCCGGCTGCAGTTCCGCAGACGGCCGGTGTGTGGCAGCATAGCGCTGGGAGCAGAGGGAGGTGAGTATATGACGGATATGACGGATGACGGATGCGACGGAAATACACCCGAACATATCTGGTAGGCCGAACATATCTGGTACTGACACCGTTCCAATTCTCTAAATGAAAGGAAAGGAGGTTTCAAACTTCCTTTATAACCTCCTTTAGCGTAGGAACCACTGGACCTCCCTAGCCGAAAGGAGAGGAGAAAATGCTGCCCCACAATGCATTGCAGCCGCAGCATTTGCCGTCACTCAACAGTCGGCCGTTCACGGACACAAACGATAATGGGAGAAATGATATCATGAAAGTTACGGTGCTTATTAAGCATTTTAAAACGTATGTGGTAAGTTGCCAAAGTGCTTTGTTTTGAACGTTCATCAGTATTATAATCAAAAAGAGAAATATTAACGTTAGTTTTTACTGAAATGATCAAATAAAGTCAACATCTCACTGAGCTGTGTGGGGTTGTTCAACTTTTAAAAGATGTTTGAATGGTGATATACACAGTGATAGATGTTAAGGACTAACGTTTATAATAAATACGTTTGTATTTATTTTAAGATCTTTTAATAGTTCATACAATCATATGTGGACCGGAGGGAGAGGGTGACCAGCATAAGTTTCACTTTCCTTTTTTATTTCAATTCCAACTTTGGTCATGAAGAATATGTTTATCTGTTGTCCACATTCATAAAGCATAAAACAACAGCATCAGAGCACGGTGCAGAGTCTCTAGATGAGTTTACAGTAGTCCCTCCTTCTTATTGAACATCCATGTTGTAGTCCGCTGTATAGAAAACTGTAGTTTCCATAGTTTCCCCCAACACATCCTCACTCCCAGGTCGGCCTATGTTGACGTTATGTCAAGTCCCCTGTCGGCTTTTTCCAACGAAAGGGGGGGGGCCTTAGCGTCCATTTTCAACGCAAGGGGGGGGGGCCCTTAGCGTCCATTTTCAGCTTTCCGGGATGTCCATATGCTTCTATAGACGCTCATGGAAGCACGGCATTCGTTTGTGTCTGCTGCCCTTAAAGGCAATGTGAGCGTCCATTCTCATTGGATAACGGAGAATTGTACACCCGGAAGTAAGTATTCCCCTTACTGTCGATTGATTTTACAGTGATATCTGCACTACTCATCGACTAAAAAACACCAGATTATCCTTGTTAATTACACAACATTGATTGGTTTAAATTGTGTGCAATGCTTTTGTATTTTTCCCCTTCGATTCGGAGAAACAAATATGTTTTCGGAGTAAAGGATGGCAGAAGACACTACACTACCCAGAATCCCCAGCTATCGTTTGGACTACACCATGTGCTCTGTTTGACGTCACATGATCTTCAAATTTCTCCCTGAAGAAAAAAAAAACATGGCCGAACTTCGTTTTATTCTCGATGGAAAATGCCTATTTTAAAGTTAGTTTGGCCATTAAAATGCGTTTTGATGTCATTTGATGCGAGAAATATGAGTTGTTATTTCAGATTATGTGTGCAGTGGATGTACATGATCTTTAGTTTGCTAGTTATTACGAAGATTACTTCAGGAAATTGCGTCCATAACGTTTTCATTGTTACCAAGGTGGTTGCTAGGGACGCTGCTATCGATATTATTTCTGTTATGTTGTGTAACTGTTTAATGGTGTTATCTTTATTGCTACCCCCTTCCCCGTCAATGTATAGTGTTGGTCCACAGCGAAAACATATTAGTTTAACAAAATCCGCATCTAAAGATAGCCTACGTTATTTTCCCCTGTGCAATTCCAGTCTCACATCTCACAGCACATCGTCATTAACAAATAACGGAAACAGACCGAAAACATTGAATAAAAATACAATAATACTTCATTCCGAGTGTGCTTGCTTTTCTCTTTGGAAGTCATCACATAACGGCATTGTAATACACGGTTCGGCTGCATTAAATATTACATATCTGCCGTAGTTCTGTATATATAGAGCCCTGATGAGAAGACTTCTAGACAAACATGAGGAACTGAAAACGTGACGTGGATCATAAATATATCAGCCATTAAACAACATCTTACATTTCTTTTCACACAATACGTCTCCTTGCAGTATCAACACTAATTCGGCTGACTTTTATATTTGATCCAATTGGTAGATAGGCTGTATTTACACCATAAAGGTGCACACCTGATATAAAGGGACACCTAGTGGTTAAAGCATGTTATTGAATTTCATTATTTTTATCATTAGATATTAATAGGATCCCTATAAAGTATATTAATTACTCGTTATTCTCTACTAATAGTTCATTAAAGACTGTATATAATGACTATTTTGCACATCCCTTTCAAGATTTTCTAAGGTTTATTGACATATCATATAGGCCTACACAACTATAGTGTAGTGAATGAAAAACTTGGGTCGCAGGTTCCTCAATAGTGCATTACAAGACATCTATCAATATTTGTGCGTACCTCCAGCAATGTTAACTATGTTGAAGCACTTATTTTAACTGATATTATACATAATGTATTATACTCTTATAAGATGTATGTAGATATTTCATCTCCGACCTTGTCAGGTATTGAACAATCAATAAATAAAGAACACAGAATTGTTGAATATAAAACACAGAATTTGTGTGATTATACTAAATGATTTACAAATAAACACCACTGCATATTTAACTGTAACACATGCTGATGTAACGCAAATGTTCCAACTTGAGATCAATAAAGTATATCTTATCTTAAGCTGATCGATGGCTATACTGCCATATTTGCAAAATGTGCCTCTGAACCTTAACAAGTGCATATTTCAGGCTTATCAATTAATGTCATGTAATGTAATGTTATCAATTAACAACAGGGGTCACAAACATAAGACCAGCTGTTAAATAAAGCTCTTCTGACCTTAGCTGGCATGTGTGTATATATATATATATATATATTAATGCTGCCCATTATGGGCACAAGCAATTTTCACCCATTTATTAATTATATGTTTTAAATGTGAGTGTTTCCTATCCCCTAAACCTCCAGGCAGTGGCGGCGCCAGAGATTTTCTCTAGGGGGTGCTGTGGGGTAGCTTGACGTTTCATAGAGGGTGCTCAAACATTAAGGGTTTCCCATTAATGCACCAGCGCTACAGTTGAATTTTCTACTGCAACACTCCCCACAGGCACACACAGTGTACCCGCGACAGTTACAATGAAGGCTCGATAATCAGCCTAGGGCTGCTTCTCAGGTCGATTAAATGAAATCCTTGCTTCCCTCACTTGCGTCGTTTCCCTGCGTTTAGTCCCTCCCACCAGGGAAGCGTGGAGGGACGCAAGGAAACCACGAGAAGCAGGGAAATGAGTTTTAAGAGCAATGGGACGTCCTTTCCTCCGGAGCGTCACGTGAAGCGACGTTCTTTTGTGATGACGCTGCACAGCTGATCGTCTGACAGCAGCCAGCTCTGTCCCCGTTATTTCCACACCCCCCTCCCCCCACCACCCCACCCCCCCCCCCCCCCCGCCCCACCCCCCCCCACCCCCCCCCGCTTCTGTTAGTACACATTTACTGACACAAACATTTGTATCATCTGTTGTAGATCCCAATAAATAAAATAAAATAAGAACTCATTCTCAAAAAAGATAAATGCCATTCTTAAAATGTATAAACGAACAATAGTTTGACTAGGCTACTATTGATTAGAGTGCACAATAGAAATACAATAATTGAGAGAAGAAAAATAGATATGTTATCTATCAAAACCCAGTTAGATTAACATTCATTGGATTGCACACTTTGTTTGTTTTTTGGATATGTAGTAAATTAACATTTTAATAGCACTTAATGACTGACTGAATGGAAATGACAATAAATGAAAATGTAAAACGAAAAAAGCGATCATGAAAATGTTTCCAAAAAATGAATTTAATGATTTTTGACCACTTTGTTGTTCAGATATATCACATATTTGTAACTAAATTATACATAAATTTAAACAAAACACGGTATAAACTGAGGAGTGACTAACGTGAGGTTCATGTATTTTCTTCACTCTGCTCTCATGTCAAGAAGCATCAGATCAGTGCATGCACTGCCTCGTCCAATCAGTGAGCGATACACAGTAAGGGGGCGGGGTGAGTATCTGAGGATTTCATCGGAGGATGGTCTGGTGGTTCCTCGGTTATCGCTCCTCCATGATCGCTCCTCGCTCCTCGATCCTCGGTCCTCCGGCAGAAATAAGAGCCATGGGACGGTACTCAAGATGGCGCAGGCAAATCAACTTCCGGTGAGACCGAGGACCGAGGAGCGAGGAAATGAAAATAGTCGACCTGAGAAGCAGCCCAGGTGTAAGCAGGGGTAAAGTGCTATTTTTACAAGTGGGGAGTGGACCTCACCTCCTCTCCTGGGGGAAGGTTTTTTTTTTTAAATATTGAAGTTAAAAGCATCAATCTGGTGCACTTTGAGAGGAACATTAAGAGATCTATGGATACATCTCTCAACACCCATATGAAACAGAACTGTAAACAGATTTTCTATTTCTTTATAGATATTTTACAAATCACTTCCCTTTTAAAACAAACCGTTTGAGACCCACTGAGATAACTAGACTAAAGTTAACTATCTAAACACTGAGAGTCCTTTACTTCACCTGAGCTGAGGTTATCTGAGACTCTCCGTCTGACAGGAGAGAGTTCTCCCTCCACCTTGTTGTTGAAAAAGCTCCTTATATCCGTTAGCTTGGCTAGCTAGCACCAGATGCTAACCACAACGATCTCCGGTAGATACCCACCGGTGCGCGAGCTCTCTCTCTCGCTCGCTTGCGCACGCACACAAAATGGCTCGTGCCACACACACACACACACACACACACACACACACACACACACACACACACACACACACACACACACACACACACACACACACACACACACACACACACACACACACACACACACACACACACACACACACACACACACACACACACACACACACACACACACACACACACACACACACACACACACACACACACACACACACACACACACACACACAGAGCAGGGCTTGAATGAAACAGACCCAGAAGTAAGCTACTTGTACTCACGAGGCCTATTATGTGCAGAATTCCTCTCGCTTTCAGGTGGTTTTGATTGAGTGTCCACATGTGGACGTTTAAGGACTAAAAAACGATCCATTTGTCACTTTGCTGTTAGCAAATAATTTGGGGCTCCAGCTAACAGGAAGTCACTCAAGTGTCACAAAGTAATTTAGCCTATGGGTAGGTCAAAAATCTAATGGGTGCTGGCCATTGGCCTAATCATATCACCTGTGTTGGCTTTATGTTTTTGGTCAAACATTTGTTTGTTACACATTTGCATTGATGTAATCAATAATGTTTCTAATTTAATTTAATAAAAATAATAATAATTTTCGAAAAAAAAAAAAAAAACACATATTTCTTGGGGGTGCTTAGGGGGTGCTTTGGCAATCCTGGGGGGTGCTTCAGCACCCCCTAGCTCCCCCCTGGCGCCGCCCCTGCCTCCAGGGATGTACACAGTTTAATACTGGCAACTTCTTATTATGGGAAATACGAAAACGTCTTTTAAAACTACAACTCCCAGTAGAGACGTGCCATAGATACAGAACATGTTGCGAAACAGAATAGCCAGCATTTGTAGTTCTGGGGACAGGGTAGGGGAGGGGGGACGCGGTGGACCCGTTCAAATCCAGTTTTGGACAGTCTGCGTGGTTCCATCCCATTTCAAGTGCTGTTCGAGGCTCGGCGTAACCCTCGGAGCACACTCTCCAATCACAGAGCTTGAGGACTATCACGGGGCCTTCTAACTGTCAATAGCACCCTTCAGTGAACTGAATGAGAGTCACGGCTACATTTGCTTTCAAATCCTGCTAAAAGGTTTTTTTTCTGAATTTTCAAGAACAAGTACATGCCATTTTGGTATTTTTTTAAGGTTATATTTCTAAAGGCTTATTATGAGATTAAAGGTTTTTCTCGTCAGGGAAATTATACACTCACAGCATAGACGGTGCGCGAGGCACATTTGGGAAGGCTAAACTACTAAATGTAATTGTTTCCTTTATTAACGCTACAACATAGCGTATTGTGAGGCAACACACTCTCACTCCCTAAACGTACAGGAGCAACGATTGGTCAGGGTCCAGTGGCGTGCAGTTGGGACGCGCCGAGGCTCCTTCAGCTTCATAAACGGATGCAAAGAGCTTTCAACTGATTGCAATGTATTCCCATCGGCGGCGGTATTTGACGCTCATTGAAGCACCGCATCAGTTTATGTCGGCGGCTCTTAAAGGCAATGTGAGCGTCCATTCCCATTGGATAACGGAGAATTGTACACCCGGAAGTAAGTATTCTCCTTGCTGTCGATTGATTTGACAGTGATATCTCCACTACTCATCAACTCAAAAACACCATATTATCTTTGTTAATTAAACGACATTGATAGGTTTAAATTGTGTACAATGCTTTTGTGTTTTTCCCCTTCATTTCTAAGAAACAACTTGTTTTCTCTGAAATGTGGAGGGCCAAAGAGACTACACTACCCACAATCCCCAGCTATTGTTGTGACGACGCCTGCCCGCTTTGCGACAAACCTTGTGATAAGTCAACAAGCTCTGTGATTGGATGAAACATAAATTCATACAAAAAAATCCAACCCTGTCTCCTAAAAATTACGTTCCCACAGAACTAAACTGCATTCCCAATTATGTTTAGCGAGAAACGTATTTTCTCCCACGTTACGTTTGTTATGAACGTATCTCAAATATGTTATATCCATATATCCATATCATTACCATTACCAATATCCATACCATTACTTTATTACTTTATGTCCGATAGTCCGAGTTTAGCTTCGTCTCACTGACTTGCTAATTGTGCGCGCATTTTTTTGAAGTAATAACAACAAATCAAAGGCCGGGGTCATTGGTCAAGAAGCACACCAATCACCAGTGAGCACACCTCAGGCTGTGTTTTTTAGCTACCCAGGCTATATTCAATTTTCAATTTTACAATATTCTTTATTTCTGATTTATTTCACACCAAAAACATTTAGTGGAAACGTTTTCACTTATAATATGATAAATAAATTAAAAAAACGGCAAAGTGGCAGGGCTTGCCTGGCCTGCGTTAGGGGGGGCACAGTGACTCATTTGGGGGGGGTATGGCCCGCGAATGCCCACCCATGACGCCGACCCTGACTGGGCCCACATGTCTGTGCTCTCGTGCCATCCTGGTGTAAAAAGGACCATGTTCAGGATCAAGCAGCGGTTCTGATGGCCAGCCATGAAGAAGGATGTGGCGGAGTATGTAGTGGCTTGCTCTGTGTGTTCTCGGAATAAAACCTCGTCCCAGGTCAAGATGGGCTTGCTTCAGCCGTTGCCGGTTCCCCAACGTCCCTGGTCACACATTTCCATGGACTTTGTGACAGGACTCCCATCATCCAGAGGCAAAACTACGGTCCTGACAGTGGTGGACCGGTTCTCCAAGGTGGCTCATTTCCTTCCCCTAACCAAGCTTCCCTCTGCCAAGGGTACCGCAGAGGTCATGATGAACCAGATATTTAGGATCCAGGGATTCCCTAATGACATTGTTTCCAACAGGGGTCCACAATTCATTTCCGCCTTCTGGAAGGAGTTTTGCAGGCTCATAGGCGCCACTGTCAGCTTGTCATCAGGTTATCATCCTCAATCAAATGGACAGTCGGAGCGTCTGAACCAGGAACTGGAGACTACGCTACGTTGTCTCGTCTCCCAGAACCAGACCACCTGGACCACCTCACATGGGTCGAGTTTGCCCACAATACTCTTCCCCCGGCGGCCACAGGTCTCTCTCCTTTCCATTGTGCCAATGGCTACCAGCCTCCACTGTTTTAAGCCAACGAAGGAGAAGTACCGGTACCATCAGTCCATGCCATGATCAGACGCTGTCGCTGAACCTGGGCAGGTGCTCGCCAGTTACTACTCAGAAGTTTGGCTCGGATGAAGGCTGTAGCAGACGTCCATCGCAGGGCCGCTCCCCTCTACAAACCGGGTCAGAAGGTTTGGCTTTCTACCAAGGACCTACCGCTTCATGTTGCCACCAAGAAATTGGCTCAGAGGTTTGTGCATGGGTCCATTCCCGGTGTCTAAGGTCATCAACCCTGTATCTGTGCGCCTACGACTTCCCAGGACTATGAGAGTACATCCCACCTTTCATGTCAGCAAGATCAAGCCCGTGCATGAGAGCACACTCGTTCCCACCTCCAAGCCTCCTCCACCGCCCCAGCTTTTTGAAGGTGGTCAAATTTATAAGGTCCATAAGCTGCTGGGGGTCCGCAACAGGGGTCGGGGCAAGCGATTTATGGTGGACTGGAAAGGTTACGGTCCTGAGGCAAGATGCTGGGTAGCTGCATCTTTCATTGTAGACAAGACCCTCATTCAGGACTTTTATGATCAACCTGGGCCATCAGGAGTTGGCCCTATAGGGGGGGGGGGGTACTGTTTTGTCCCGTCAAAAATGTTAAGTCCAGTCATGTTTCATGTTTTCCCACTTCCTATCCTGGTGTGTGTCTCCCGCCCTCATCAGCATCAGCCCCGCCTCTGATTGTTTCCACCTGTGTCCAGTTACCTTTTGTTTATAGTCCCCAGCTTCCCTTTGTTCCTTGTCAGTTCGTCTTGTCCTGTCTCTATGCAAGTAGTCAGTGTGCCTGCGATTACTCACCTTGATTTACCGTTCACCCACACACTGACCTCCTTTTCCCCTCTCTCTCCAAGCGAGGTTCTTACCCTCATTACCTCTGCTCTACCACCTGTCCTCTGGACCCTATCCCCTCAAACCTCCTTCAGACTATCGCTCCTGATATTCTACCGTCTCTCACCCATTTCATCAACACATCTCTAACTTCTGGTCACTTTCCAAACAGTCTCAAGGAGGCAAGAGTAAACCCTCTCCTAAAGAAACCCACTCTCAACCTGTCTGATGTTATAAACTACAGGCCTGTCTCTCTCCTCCCGTTCCTGTCTAAAACACTTGAACGCGCTGTCTTTAAACAACTCTCCTGTTATTTCCATCAGAACAACCTTCTGGATCCGCACCAGTCTGGTTTCAAGGCAGGTCACTCCACAGCAACTGCTCTCCTTGTTGTCTCTGAGGAACCGCACACTGCTAAAGCAGCCTCCCTCTCCTCGGTCATCATCCTTTTGGACCTGTCTGCTGCATTCAACACGGTGAATCATCAGATCCTCCTTCGCACTCTCCAATAGTGGAGTTTCAGGCTCTGCACTTTCCCTCCTCACCTCATACCTCAAAGACTGCACCTACAGGGTAATTTGGAGAGCGTCCGAGTCCGACCCTTGTCAATTAACTACAGGAGTCCCTCAGGGCTCTGTTCTTGGTCCCCTCCTCTTCTCTCTGTACACAAACTCGCTCGGATCAGTCATTAGCCCGCATGGTTTTTCATACCACCGCTACATGGAAATGCAGGAGAACAAAAAATGTCAGATCTGCCAAAAGACAGAATTACACCAGACCCACCACCATTCACATATGTTGGAGTGGATTACTTTGGTCCACTGGAAGTGAAAAGAGGTCGAAGCATTGTGAAACGATATGGAGTTATCTTTACCTGTCTAACAACCAGAGCGGTGCACTTGGAAGTAGCTCATTCGTTAGATACAGATTCATGCATTAATGCCTGCAGACGTTTCATCAGCTGATGATGGTCGCAGCGTGAGTAAGGCAAGGCAAGGCAAGGCAAGTTTATTTATATAGCACTTTTCAACACAAGGCAATTCAAAGTGCTTTACAAAAAATGAAAGAGATTAAGAAAATGGCATTTAAAATCAGTCATTAAAAAGAAAAGCTAATAAAATAAACATTAAAAGAAAAAATACATGGATAAAAGTTACAGTGCAATTAAACATTAAAAGAAAAAGTACATGGATAAAAGTTACAGTGCAGTCTAAGATATGAATAGTTCAATTAAAAGCAGCGACAAAAAGAAAAGTCTTCAGCCTGGATTTAAAAGTAGTAAGAGTTGCAGCGGACCTGCAGGTTTCTGGGAGTTTGTTCCAGATATTTGGAGCATAATAACTGAACGCTGCTTTACCATGTTTAGTTCTGACTCTGGGGACAGAAAGCTGACCAGTCCCTGAAGACCTGAGAGATCTGAATGGTTCATAATTTAGCAGGAGGTCAGAAATGTATTTTGGGCCTAAACCATTCAGTGCTTTATAAACCAGCAGCAGTATTTTGAAATCTATTCTTTGACACACAGGAAGCCAGTGTAAAGACTTCAGAACTGGAGTGATGTGATCCACTTTCTTAGTGTTAGTGAGGACTCGAGCAGCAGCGTTCTGAATTAGCTGCAGCTTCCTAATAGATTTTTTAGTGAGACCTGTGAAGACACCATTGCAGTAGTCGAGTCTACTGAAGATAAAAGCATGGACAAGTTTTTCCAAATCCTGCTGTGACATTAGTCTTTTAATCCTAGATATATTCTTTAGGTGATAGTAGGCTGATTTAGTAACAGTTTTAATGTGACTGTTGAAACTCAGGTCAGAGTCCATGACTACACCTAGATTTCTGGCTTTATCTGTTGTTTTGAACATTGCACACTGAAGCTCAGCGCTAACTTTTATACGTTCTGCCTTGGCTCCAAAAACCATTACCTCAGTTTTATCTTTGTTTAATTGGAGAAAGTTCTGACACATCCAGTCATTGATTTGTTCAATGCACTTACTCAGTGTTTGAATTGGAGCATAGTCTCCTGGTGAAATTGTTACGTAAATGTGTGTGTCATCTGCATAGCTATGGTAACTTATTTTGTTGTTCTTCATTATCTGAGCCAGTGGTAGCATGTAGATGTTAAAGAGAAGAGGCCCCAAGATGGAGCCTTGAGGAACCCCACATGTCATATTTGTCAACTCAGATGTGTATTTACCTATAGAAAGAAAGTTGTTTCTGTCCTTTAAGTAGGATTCAAACCAATTCAGAACTGTTTCTGAAAGTCCCACCCAGTTCTCCAGTCGGTCTAGTAATATGCTGTGGTCAACAGTGTCAAACGCAGCACTGAGATCTAATAATACTAACACTGAAGTTCTGCCACTGTCTGTGTTTAAGTGGATGTCATTAAAGACCTTTACAAGAGCAGTCTCAGTGCTGTGGTTTGGACGAAAGCCTGACTGGAACACATCAAAACAGTTATTTAAATGCAAGAAATTACTCAACTGTTGAAAAACAACTTTTTCAATGATTTTACCTAGAAATGGGAGGTTTGATATGGGCCTGTAATTGTTCATTACTGAAGCATCTAGATTATTCTTTTTTAAGAGCGGTTTAATGACTGCAGTTTTCAGGGCCTGTGGAAAAATACCTGAGTGAAGAGATTTGTTTACTATATGAAGTAGATCTGAGGCCATGCAAGGCAAAACATCTTTGAAAAATCCTGTTGGAATAATATCAAGGCAGCAAGAGGAGGATTTCAGAAGTTGAATAATGTCCTCTAGGTTTTTATCATTAATCTGATGGAATTGTGTCATGATGTCTGAATTGATGTTAAGTGGAGATAGGGACAACACATTTGCTGTTCCTGATGCAGAGGCACTGACTGCTTGTCTGATTTTCTGAATTTTGTCAGTGAAAAAGGAGGCAAAATCATTGCACGCCCTGGTGGATAGAAATTCAGAGGCTACTGACACTGGGGGGTTAGTTAGTCTGTCGACGGTAGCAAACAAGGCACGTGCGTTGTTTTTGTTTTTGGTAATGATGTCAGAGAAGAACGATTGTCGTGCGTTTTTCAATTCCAAATTATAAAAGGCCAAGTCTCTCTTTATAGATTTCAAAGTGAACCTGGAGATTTGTTTTTCGCCACCTGCGTTCAGCTTTTCGACATTCTCTTTTTTCTGTTTTCACGGTCATGGCCTTTCTCCATGGAGATATTTTCTTGCCAGACACTTCCTTTACCTTAGTTGGAGCAATGGCATCTATAACATTTTTAATTTTTGAATTAAAATGATCTACTAGCTCATTTACTGAGATGTTGGCAGGGGCAAGTGTGGAAGAGAAATTCTGAGTAAACATTTCCCTAGTATTTTCAGTTAAATATCGCTTTGTGGTTACCTGTTTTTGAACATTTTTGTGAACAGAAATAGAGCTCTCAAAGAAAACACAGGAATGGTCAGAGAGTGCAACATCAGTCACCACAACCTTAGAGATATTCAGACCCTTTGAGATAATTAAGTCCAGAGTGTGCCCCTTATTGTGCGTGGGCTCCGTCACATGCTGAGTCAGTCCATAGCTATCAAGAACATAAAACAGTTCTTTAGCCCCTCTGTCCTGGGGGTTGTCAACATGGATGTTAAAATCACCAACAATGACTAGACGGTCAAAGTCAATACACACTATAGACAGCAGTTCAGTAAAGTCATCAAAAAAGCTTGCACAGTATTTGGGTGGTCTATAGATATTTAGGAACAGAGCTCGAGAGGAGCATTTCAGCCGAAGGGCCACATATTCAAAAGAATCAAAGTTTCCATACGATGTCTTCCTGCATTGAAGGGAATCATTGAACAGAATAGCAACTCCACCCCCTTTCTTATGCATTCTTTCCTGACTCATAAAACTAAAGTTGGGAGGGGTTGATTCGATAAGAACAGCTGCACTGTTATTTTGTTCAATCCAAGTTTCTGTTAAAAACATAAAATCGAGATTGTGCTCAGTGATTAAATCATTGATTAAAAATGTTTTTCCTGCCAAAGACCTGACATTTAATAAAGCTAGTTAAGTTTGTTAAACACACTATCAGTCATGTTTTTTGTAACAAGCTGTGGCTGACATGGAATCACTGCTAAATTAGATACACTCACACAAACGTTTGAGCGCTTCCTGTTTCTATGATTCACCGCTCTTAATCTATTACCTATCAACACAGATATCGGCAAAGCTACTGGCAGGCAGGGCCCCGACATGCCCTGGAAAGAGTTGAGAGTTTCATATGCCCTTGAGCCTGGACCCATCACATATCAGTAAGAGTTTGTTGTGTTTTGTACACACACATCCTTATCAGGCTTCGGAGACTGCAGAAGCCCCCTCGAAGGGAGGGGAGGTGGTCGACGTAGGCACGGTGATGGAGACGGGCTAGATGGTGCGGGGGTAGAGGACATGCTGCCAGGGGGGGGAGGTGGTTGACGTAGGCACGGTGATGAGGACGGGGGAGATGGTGCGCGTCTCCGCGGTGATTTTGGTGGGCGTCATTGAGGAGCGGGAGTAAAGGACATGGTGCCAGCCCTGCGTATCGCCTTCGTTTGGTCTTTGAACTCCAGGAAGGAATCGGTGCCAACCCTCTGTATCTCCTTTGTGTGTTCATCGATCTCCAGGAGGGTGGGCGAGGGTGAAAGGGTGAACGGAGTATCCTCAAAGGCGTTGATAGGGGGGGGGGCAGTGGAGACTCCTCCATGTGTCTCATATGTCTCCCATAATCAGAACATTCCTCAGGCGGGTGCAGTGATAATTCTTCAGGGTTTTCTGCACGATGTGTTGTGTCTTTCTCGTGTTTTGATTCCTCTTGCCGCTTGTCCTTGGCAGAGGCAACAGATTGATGACGCAGGCAGTTGAATATGTTAGAGATAAACAATTTCACTCCTGACTTGTTCAGGCAAACTCCATTTGCCTTGAAAAGATGTCTGCGATCCCAGAAAAAGTTAAAATTGTCAATAAAATGAACAGAATGGTCAGTACAGGCCGTTGAAAGCCAGGTGTTCAGTGCAAACAATCTGCTGAATCTCTCCACTCCTCTTCTGACTGGCGGTAGAGGGCCACTGATGAACACCTCTGCATTTATAGAGCTGGCAGTTTCCAACAAACATTTAAAGTCTTCTTTCAGCACTTCTGACTGTTGTTTCATAACATCATTTGTTCCAATGTGCAGTACCACATTCTTCACAATCGGATGTTCAGCCCCAATATGCAGGATCTTCTCAGCCAAGTCAGAGACCACATCCTTGGGAAAACAGAGTACTTTGGTGTTGTTCTTATTACACAGACCTTTTACATCTCTTACAGCAGAGTCACCCACAATCAGAGTTTCAGGCCCAGTCGTTAGCTTTCCCTCTAGCCTTTTACTTTTAGAGTAGCTATTGGTCCTTACCCTGCTGCGTGAAGAGGACAGGTTATCCAGGTCATCAGATCTCCGGTTCTCGGTCAGCGGAGCGTATCTGTTCTGGATTGGCACACTTGGTGGTTTAGGAGGATTGTTTGTAATTCTCCCTTTAGCAGCTGCCCACTGCTGTTTCCTAGTATGAATAGGGGTTGAAGAGGCGCTCTTCCTGGGTGATAACAATGCAGGCCAGCCGGTCGCATCACAGATTTCGGAGCTCTGGGCTCTGCCTGTTATCCGTCCTCCCAAATCCCATGGAAGTGATTTACTCTTAGGCTTTGCACCCAGAGAGTTCCAGGGAGGACTATCACTTGTAGATGTATTACCCGGTACACAGCCCTCCTGTTCCTTGGAATCCTTGTAGCTGCTAACTAGCTGTGAGTTAGCATACCCTTCTCCATTACTTTGCAACACTGGTAAAGTCGTGTCATTCCCACGACATAGTCCATTCACTTCCACGTTAACTTCCAACCGTTGCCTTTTCATTTCCAACACAGCCATCTTCTGTATAAGTTTCTGGAAGTCATCTGTAGAGAACGGAGGCATTTTGCTACCAACTAGCTTAAGCTAAATAGCAGTAGCCTACCAGGCTTTAGCTGTTGCTAGGCCACGCTATTGTAAGACTGACGTCGTCGTAAAAATGTTGAAATATGGCTGAAACCCTCCGTCTATTTACGAAGATGAACTGTCCCAGTGATAAGTTAATGTCCAGGAGCCGCTGCTCGAAGTTTTCAGAGAATAAGAATAGGAAAATCAGCATAAAAAGTAAGCAGAGGCAAGAGCAAGCAGAAAAGCGTCTGCACTGTAAGAAAGATAAGGAGGAAAGAAAGATAAGCGCATCTCAAGCCTGTCTGTTTGTCACTGTTAAATTAGCTCTTTAAAGCTTATGTCATTGATCCACATGATCTGAACCCATGAACATTTGTATAACATAGTAAAGCGGCTCACTACGGTCTCTGGATTAGTGTATTTTTTGATTTTGCAACTATGGAGGGAAACATGTCTCTGCAAACTTTGTGGGACGCGATTCAGCAAATCAAGACCGACATGCGGAGTCACATTGACTCAAAAATTGATCCCATTTAAAGTAGCTTGAGCAGGATACACAATTCCCTGTCTAATTTGGGAGACCAGGTCAATTTGTTAGAGCAGCATGTCGGGGCTAATGAGGACAATGTACACGAGTGTGTCGCTCGAGTCAAGCAGCTTGAGAAAGACAACTCCTTCCTAATGTCTAAAGTTGATCACTTGGAGAACCGGAGCCGACGTTCTAACCTTCGCTTCGTAGGAATCCAGGAGTCCGCTGAAGGCAGTGACATTATCGGCTTCATGTCTCGGCTCATCCCGCAGCTCCTGGGGCCAGATGCCTTCCCTACCCTGCCGATCATTGAGAGGGCACACCGCTCACCGACTGCCAGGCAAAACTCCCATGCCAGCCAAGACAAAGTGAAAATCCTTCGTCTTGCCAGGGAGAAAAAGTCTCTGGACTACAACGGGAAACACATCAGCATATATCCCGATTTCAGTCCCGAGCTTACCAGAAGACGCCGGAGCTTCGATCCAGTCAAACGCAAGCTCCGTGAACATGAAGTACTTTCTCCTCTACCCATGAACCCTCTGCGTGCACCCTCTGCGTTGTTGTTGATGGCACACAACAACGCTTCTCTACCCACAAAGACACAGAGGCAATCTTCATGTCTACCTCAAACTCTCCTGGGTGACGAACATCCCCAGAGATGAGGCTGCTGCTAATGGTAGCATGTTGATCCACTTCGATGGTGCAGCTAAGTGACTTTCTCCTCGGTTTCCTCTCTTCTCTTGTTTTTTATTTTTCTCATCTTCTCTAAAAACAGAGACCTGTTTACGTGACGTGTCATGACTGCTGAGACGTTGTTGACACTCTCTTTTGTGTTTATTATAACTTAATATAACAGGTGGGCACCCGCCTGGCTCTTGCAGTTGTGTGGTTTGTTTACATTTTACAGTGACGTTGACGTCACTTCTTCTTCTTCTTTGGCACGTTAGAGCCCACTACTATTGCAATACTGCCCCGAGTGGCTGTTATTGCAGTAGGGCTTGGCTCATTTCGTGGCCAGCAGGAGACGAGGTGCTGGAGTCGGGACCATGACTGCTGGAGCCGGTACTTGAGCCGGAACCATGAACTGGGGCCGGAACCATGGCTGCTGGGCCCGGTACTTGAGCCAGAATCATGGCTGGAACTCTGGCCGGAACCATGGCTGTATGGGCCAGCTCTGGTGCAGGGAACACAGTTGTAAGATCCAGTTCTGGAGCCGGAAACATGGCTGTAAGGTCCGGAGCTGAAGCCTGGATCATGGCTGTGTGGGCCGGTTTTGGAGCCGGAAACATGGCTGCTGGGGCCGGCACTGGAGCCGGAACCATGGCTGCTGGGCAAGGAACCGGAACACGGATCCATGGCTGTGTGGGGTGGTACTGGAGCACGGTACCATGGCTATGTGGGATGGTACTGGAGCACGGAACCATGGCTGCTGGGTCCGGCACTGGAGCCGGAACCACCTGTTGGGGCCTGTACTGGAGCCGGAACCATGGCTGCTGGGGCTCGGGGCTGCTGGCCTTGCGACGACTCCTCTTTGCAGCCTCCTGAATACTCCGTGGACCTCCATAAGCCTGACGAGTTCCGGAATACGACTCCTGGACAGGAGCAGGAACTGGGGCAGAAGCACGGGTTGACTTCAGGCGGAACCCACCAAGGCGTATGGTGCCAGGTTGGGAATTGGGAGACAGGGCGCTAGCATGCCTGGAATCACATGCTTGAAGGAAGTCCAAAATCCAGTCAGGTAAAAACTCAACAAAACATGGTTTCTCTGCTGCCAACCGGAGCGCCGCTACCAGAGCGGCCCTCTTCTGCCGAACACTGGACGCTCCCTTCCACCAATCGAAGCAGCAAGCCAGATCGAAGGTTAAATGCTGTAATTCAACCTCCCATGGATCATCCGCTGGGTCCATTTTGTGGTCGGTTCGTTCTGTCACGGTGTGTGAAGCAGGTAGGACCCAAATGCAGAATAAAGTGACAATTCCTTTATTTCAAGGCTAGGTGATAACAACGACAAAACAGAACACTCACCGACGAACTAGTCATGACAAAAGACGAACCGACAAAGACAGACAGAAAAACCAGAACTTAAATACACACAAGACTAATCACAGAAACAAGACACAGGTGAGGAGGGAGGAGAAAACACAGGGACACCAGGTGAACACAATCGGGTAAATTAGACACACCAGGGAAACTAACGACCGGGAACGACAGACAGATTTAAACAAGACACAACGCAGACAGAAACAGGCAAGACAGGAAGTGAAGACCTTTCAACATAAAACATGAAACAAGACAAGACAAAACACCATAAAGACAGATCGTGACAGCCATGGAGCTAACCTATGTTGTTTTATTTTCTTCTTTTTCAAAGGAGCAACAGTCTAATTTTATCCGCAGCGCATCTATAGCGCCGTCATCGTTTTATCAGAAACATGGCTAAACAAATCTATTTTGGCCTCTGACATTGCCTTAAATGGTTTTAATGTGTATCGTACCGACCGGCCTAATAAAGGTGGTGGCGTTGCCATTTATGTTAAGAATAAGTTCAGTGTTACCGCTGTAGTTTCCAAATCTATCAGTAAGCAATTTGAATTTTTAGCCTTAAATACAGAAGTGGCAAAGGGTCAACAGGTCATGGTCGTGGGCTGTTACAGACCCCCCTCAGCTGTCAAAGACTCCTTGTCTTCGCTAGCAAATCTTTTATCGCAACTAGACTAGAAGGAAATAGTGCTACTTGGAGATTTTAACTGGGACTGGTTAACTGCAGTGTCAGAGAATTTTAAAAACCTTTGTATCTCTTTAAATGTTACTCAGATTGTTGACAGTCCTACTCGCCCTAATATTAAGTCCCCAAATAAATTCTCCCTAATTGATCTCATTTTAACTAATGTTCCCTATAAATACTCAGCTGTGGGAGTATTTGCGAATGATCTGAGTGACCACTGTGTTGTAGCCACAATTAGGGACACTAAGGTCCAAAAGGTTAAACCTCGTATTATAATCAAGAGAGACATAAAACATTTTGTGGAGCAGGGTTTTGTACATGATCTGTTTGGGTTTGATTGGGGAAAAATCGATTTGTGTGCTGATGTTGAGACCGCATGGTCTTATTTTTATCTTGGTTTTATGGAAATTATAGATAGACATGCACCCCTGCGTACATTTAGAGTGAAGGGACGAGACAATCCTTGGTTTTCTGCTGAATTATCTATTCTTCTACATGAGAGAAACAAGGCCTGGGCAAAGGCTAGGAATTCAGGCTCAGAGGTAGAATGGCTGCGTTTTAGGCAGCTAAGAAATAGCTTCACTTCACATGTCAAAAGTGCTAAATCTAAGTATTATCTGTCAGTTACCACAAAGAACCTGAACAACCCTAGAAAATTCTGGAAAGCCATAAAATCGATATCCACCGGTGATATCCGTAATGAGCTACCTCCGTGCCTTAACACAGTATCTGGCACTATATTGGATAGGGCCACCATACTAAATTGTTTTAATGAGCATTTTGTGTCCTGTGGCTCTCTGTTTCATTCTGTTTCTAATTCTGCTTCTGTGATCACCACAGTCGGTGACTCAGAACAATGTGGTCTGGAAAACCCTTTCAGTTTTACTCCTTTTACTGTTGATGTTGTTCGTGAAGTCTTAACCAAGCTAGATCCTAAAAAGCTGGCTGGTCCGGACAACGTAGAACCTTTCTTTTTAAAGATAGCTGCAGATTGTATTGCTCCACCTCTTACTACTCTTTTTAACCTCTCTCTCAGCACGAACAAAATCCCAAAAGTATGGAAGTCAGCTTATGTTCTGCCACTACTAAAAGGAGGGGAGGCCACCTTATTAAACAATTATAGACCCATCTCTAAATTGTCAGTTCTGGCCAATGGTTCTTGAACGCCTAGTGAGTGAACAGGTAAAGGTCTTTTTATGTAACAATGACATCCTGTCTAAACATCAGTCAGGCTTCAGAAAGCAACATAGCACCATCACTGCCACACTGAAAGTGGTAAATTATATTATGAGTATTTTAGATAATAAGCAGAGTTGTGCAGCTTTATTTGTTGACCTATCCAAAGCTTTTGATACTGTCGATCATCGCATTTTGAAGCAAAGGCTGGTCAGTATAGGCATGTCCAGCCATGCAGTAGGGTGGTTTGTAAACTACCTCTCTGAAAGGTCCCAATGTGTTCAGTTGGATGGGCTGTCTTCTGAGTGGTTAAACATCACTAATGGTGTACCACAAGGTTCAGTTTTAGGTCCGCTATTATTCTCTATCTATATGAATAGTTTAGGTGAAAATGTCGAAGGAGCAACCTTACATTTTTATGCGGACGATACCGTTATGTACTGTGCAGGTCCCTCGATTAACGAGGCTGTTGTTAAATTATAGGCTGTTTTTAACATTATTCAGGCTCAGCTCTCTGAGCTTAAGCTTCTTTTAAATGTGGATAAAACCAAGGTAATGCACTTTTCGAAAGCTAAAAATACACCAGAGACTGCTTTGGATATTGTAACTACGCAAGGAATACAACTTGAAGTGGTTACCTGTTACAAATACTTGGGTATCTGGCTTGATGACTGTCTCACTTTTAAACTTCATGTCAATAACCTGCTTAAAAAGCTGAGGGTTAGGCTAGGTTTCTTTTACAGAAATAAGTCCTGTTTCTCGCTTGAGGCCAGGAAAAGGCTAGTCACTGTGACCTTTTTACCTGTGCTGGATTATGGTGATTTGTTATATGAATGCACCTGCCAATTACCTGAGCAAGTTAGATGCTGCGTATCACAGTGCACTGAGATTTTTGACAAATTGTAAAGCACTTACGCATCACTGTACCCTGTATACCAAGGCGGTTATGCCATCACTTACTGTACGGAGGCTCAGTCACTGGTACTTTTTCATTTACAAAGCCATGTTGGATAAACTACAATCTTATATCTGCTCCCTGATCTCTCTGCGAATTGAAAGTACTTATTGCCTGAGATCGCATGCTGTGGTTTTATTAAATGTGCCAAGTGCTAGGACTGTTTTAGGGAAGAAAGCTTTTAGATGTGCAGCTCCACTAACATGGAACAGTCTGCAAAAAGAATGGAAAATTACCAAGCTAGTACCACTACATGTTTTTAAAGCTCGGTTGGATGCTACAAAATCAGATGCTGTTGGTACCTGTACATGTGGTTAAATATGTAAATTGTAATCCCTGTACATTTTGCTGTATGATGTCCTTTTGTTGTTCTGTTGTTTATGTGTTTATGTCTTCTTGTGGAACCTACTGTTGCAGGTCTCCCTTGAAAAAGAGATCATTGATCTCAATGGGATTTTACCTGGATAAATAAAGGTTTTGAATTGAATTGAATAGCACTATCAACAACATGATCAATTTGGGGTGGTGTACATTTTGTATAAGTTTCCTCCCTTACATGCAGAAATGCTATCGAGTTAATCGATCGTTTTAAAACTCTTGATCACGGCAACTGCCTGACATTGTAATCACACGTTACTACAGCTTAAGCACTCACAACTCTCCTTCTCTTAGCGACTGTAACTCCACAGTTGCCTACACTCTTTTCAGGTTTGCTAACGGTAGCTACTTTAGCTTGATAGCTAGCCATGGCTCTTTCCCCACCCTCGGGTGCTATTTCCTGCTCTAACTGTCTCATGTTTGGTTACTTCCCTACCTCCTTTACTGGTACCGATACATGTGTTAAATGTAGTATAGTTGTTAGGTTGGAGGCGGGAATCATAGCCATAGAAGCCCGGCTCCGCATCTTAGAAAGTAACTCAGCTACAGTAAAGCCCATGTTAGCCGGTGCGGACCGGCAAAAGGTAGCTCCTCTTAGCCGTCCCCTGGCAACTCCCGAGCAGCAGGGAGACTGGGTGACTGTTCAGAAGGGGCATAACGCGAAACCCGCAGGTCCCCACCAACCCGTTCACGTATCTAACAGATATTCCCCACTCAGCGAGACACCCGCTGAGAAGCCAACTCTGGTTATTGGTAGCTCTATTATGAGACACGTGAATTTAGAGACCGAAGCCTCCACAGTCACATGCATTCCGGGGGCCAGAGCGGGCGACGTTGAGGCGCATCTTAAACTGCTGGCTAAAAATAAACGTAAATACAGTAGGATTGTTATTCACGTCGTCGTCGGTGGTAATGATGTTCGTTTACGCCAATCAGAATGCACCAAACTTAATGTGGAGTCGGTGTGTAGTTATGCTAAAACAATGTCGGACACCGTAATCTTCTCTGGTCCCCTCCCCAATCTGATCAATGATTGATCAAAAAGGCTCATGGAGGGATTGGTAAGGCAGGAAGAAGGATTGAGTTGGATTTACTATTGCGGTAAGCATGTTGTAACTTCCGGTTGTTGTCATCTCCGGGTATCCCGTGTGCCTGTTCTGCTGCTGATAGCTTATTATCTTAACTTAATCGATCGTTTTAAAACTCTTGATCACGGCAACTGCATGACGTTGTAATCACACGTTACTATAACTTAAGCACTCACAACTCTCCTTCTCTTAGCGACTGTAACTCCACAGTTGCCTACACTCTTTTCGGGTTTGCTAACGGTAGCTACTTTAGCTTGATAGCTAGCCATGGCTCTTTCCCCACCCTCGGGTGCTATTTCCTGCTCTAACTGTCTCATGTTTGGTTACTTCCCTACCTCCTTTACTGGTACCGGTACATGTGTTAAATGTAGTATAGTTGTTAGGTTGGAGGCGGGAATCATAGCCATAGAAGCCCGGCTCCGCATCTTAGAAAGTAACTCAGCTACAGTAAAGCCCATGTTAGCCGGTGCGGACCGGCAAAAGGTAGCTCCTATTAGCCGTCCCCCGGCAACTCCCGAGCAGCAGGGAGACTGGGTGACTGTTCAGAAGGGGCATAACGCGAAACCCGCAGGTCCCCACCAACCCGTTCACGTATCTAACAGATATTCCCCACTCAGCGAGACACCCGCTGAGAAGCCAACTCTGGTTATTGGTAGCTCTATTATGAGACACGTGAAATTAGAGACCGAAGCCTCCACAGTCACATGCATTCCGGGGGCCAGAGCGGGCGACGTTGAGGCGCATCTTAAATTGCTGGCTAAAAATAAACGTAAATACAGTAGGATTGTTATTCACGTCGGTGGTAATGATGTTCGTATACGCCAATCAGAATGCACCAAACTTAATGTGGAGTCGGTGTGTAGTTATGCTAAAACAATGTCGGACACCGTAATCTTCTCTGGTCCCCTCCCCAATCTGATCAATGATGACATGTATAGCCGCATGTCATAATTTCAGCGCTGGTTGTCTTGGTGATGCCCAGCAAACAATGTGGGCTTCGTAAATAATTGGACAGCCTTCTGGGGAAAACCTGGTCTGATAAGAGAGACGGCATTCATCCTACTTTGGAAGGTGCACATCTCATTTCGGCAAACATTTCAGGGCTTTGTGGACAAACTGGAGTTGAGACCAGGAGGCGGAGTCGCAGTCTTACACGCTTCTCTGCGCTCTCTCCTAGGCAGTCATCCATAGGAATCCCGAACCCAATAAAATACCCAATATTAGCGGTGTGTGTGTCTGCCCAAGGACAAGTTAAGGTAAAACCTAATAGAGGTGTCATACATAATAACCTAATAAAAGTAAATGTAACAACTACTACAGTGCAACAAAACAGGAATATTAAATGTGGTCTCTTAAACATAAGATCTCTAGCATCTAAAGCAATATTGGTAAATGATTTAATATCAGATTATAATATTGATATATGCTGTCTCACTGAAACTTGGTTGAGACATGAAGAATATGTCAGCATACATGAGGCCACTCCACCCAGCCATATCAATACTCATATTGCCCGAGGCACGGGCCGAGGAGGTGGAGTTGCAGCAATCTTTGACTCAAGTTTACTTATCAATACTAAACCAAAATTAAATTATACCTCCTTGAAAGCCTCGTTTTAGTCTTACGCATCCGACCTGGAAAACTTTGCAGCCAATCTTATTTGTTACAGTGTACCGTGCACCAGGTCCTTATTCAGAATTCTTATCTGAATTCTCTGAGTTTTTATCAACTTTGGTACTTAAAACAGATAAAGTAATTATCGTAGGTGACTTTAATATTCATGTTGACGATGATAAAAATAGCCTTACTGTTGCATTTAACTCTATATTAGATTCTGTTGGTTTTTGTCAGTGTAAATAAACCAACCCACTGCTATAATCACACTCTCGACCTTGTTCTGACTTATGGTATTGAAATTGAGCAACTATTAGTCGAACCGCATAATCCTGCTTTATCCGACCATTTCTTAGTAACTTTTGAAGTACTGTTACGAGACTACAAAGCATTAGTCAAAAGCTCCTGCAGCAGAAACCTATCTGTTAGTGCTATAGCCAAATTTAAGGAAGAGATTCCACCAATACTTAACTCGATAGCATGTCTGCATGTAAGGGAGGAAACTTATACAAAATGTACACCACCCCAAATTGATCATGTTGTTGATAGTGCTACAGATGCGCTGCGAATAAAATTAGACTCTGTTGCTCCTTTGAAAAAGAAGAAAATAAAACAACATAGATTAGCTCCATGGCATAATGCCGAAACCCGCAAAATAAAGCAAAAGTCGAGACAACTTGAAAGGATATGGCGTTCCACTAAACTTGAAGAATCTCGTTTAATTTGGCATATTACTCTCAATGAATATAAGAAAGCACTGCGTAAAGCGAGAGCAGCCTACTACTCTTCATTAATAGATGAGAATAAGAATAATGCAATATTTCTTTTCAGCACTGTAGCCAGGCTGACAGAAAGCCACAGCTCGATTGAGCCTTCTATTCCCATAGCACTCAGTAGTAATGATTTTATGTGCTTTTTTAACGATAAAATTGTTACTATTAGAAACAAAATTAATGACCTCTTGCCTTTGACCAGTATAGTGTTATCAACAGCTCCCGGAAACGTAAGTTCTAATATTACACTAGATAGTAAACTAGAATGCTTTTCAGCCATAAACCTTAAACAATTAAATTCAATGATTCTCTCTTCTAAACCATCAACGTGTATGTTAGACCCAATTCCAACTGAGCTGTTGAAGGAAGTTTTTCCATTAATTAGCACTTATTTATTAAATATTATGAATATGTCTTTATTATCAGGCTATGTTCCACAATCATTCAAAGTAGCAGTGATAAAACCGCTTCTTAAAAAGCACAACCTCGATCCAGAGGTTTTAGCCAATTATAGACCTATTTCCAATCTTCCGTTGCAGAGAAACTAGTCCATGCATTTGTTACTTCAAGGCTGGATTATTGTAACTCTTTATTATCAGGGTGTACCAAGAAGTCAGTCAAGTCGCTTCAGCTGATTCAAAATGCTGCAGCTCGTGTACTAACCAGAGTTAGGAAAAGGGACCACATTACTCCTGTTCTGGCTGCCTTACACTGGCTCCCTATAGAACACAGGATAGAATTTAAAATTCTTCTTCTCGCCTACAAAGCCCTTAATGGGCAGGCGCCATCTTACCTTAAAGAACTTATTATACCCTACTGTCCTACTAGGGCATTGCGTTCCAAGAATGCAGGGTTGTTGGTTGTTCCTAGAGTCTCTAAAAGTACAATGGGAGCCAGAGCCTTTTCTTATCAAGCTCCACATTTGTGGAATCAGCTTCCAGTTTGTGTTCGGACGGCAGACACCCTATCCGTTTTTAAGAGTGCGCTTAAGACCTTCCTTTTTGATAAAGCTTATAGTTAGGGCTGATTAGATTCAGCCCCTAGTTTTGCTGATATAGGCTTAGTTTGTCGGGGGACATCTTACTTCTTCCTTCTCTCTGTCTATACCTGTGTACTCTCATGTTCCGATTAACCCAGCTTCCCCAAATGTCTTTCTTTTTGGTGTCTATATACACCGGGATCCGGAGTCATGGATGATCCTGCGCTCCTCTGTCCTGGATTGCGAGCCCTGGATCTTGAGTCGTGGCTGTGGTCCTGGATCATAGGTCCTGGATGGATATCCTCGTGGATTCATCTTCCTATTATACACACATGCATTTCCAAACATTTGGACTACCTATGTTGCAAATGTATTATCTTTTCAATTTACACACGGCATCTATTGCACGTCTGTCCGTCCTGGGAGAGGGATCCCTCCTCTGTTGCTCTCCCTGAGGTTTCTCCCATTTTCCCCTTTAAACTGTGGGTTTTCTTCGGAAGTTTTTCCTTGTACGATGTGAGGGTCTAAGGACAGAGGGTGTCGTATTGTCATACTGATATTTTGTACAAACTGTAAAGTCCACTGAGACAAATGTAACATTTGTGATATTGGGCTATATAAATAAACATTGATTGATTGATTGATTGATTGATTGATTGATGACATGTATAGTAGGGTGACGAGACGTCCCCGTTTTCCGGGGACAGTCCCCGTTTGTATTGGCCTGTCCCCAGTTGAAACTGTCCCCGGAAATGTCCCCGTTTTTTTAATATACGTTAAAAACACATAGCAAGGTGAAATAAAACGTTTCATGTCAGGAAACACTGGGTAAACAGACTGTGGTCAAGCCAGCCCCCACTTCGAAAAACAGTCAAAAGCACGTTGTATTGCGGTGCGCGAATATCCTATGGATTACATATTCATATATACTGGAGCTTAAATTAAGAAATATGTACTATATAATGTGATCAATAATAATTTAAAACAAACTACGTATAACTACCACATTATAACTGAGTGAATGTAAAATGTAAGTATACAGTTATGACATATCTGACATTTCCACTGGGTGACTAATTTCAATTGATGTTGACACCATCTCACAACACTCCTAAAATAACATTACTTTCTGAAGCACAATTTAAAATGTATGCTGTTTAAAATCTCAAATTAGATATATTGTCCATCTATATTTTGATTATTATTTAATGGAAACCGTCCATAATCAAAGAGTCATTCGAAGTCAATCAAATACTTATTTCACTTCAGGGTGATAGCAGGACACCCCATCTAGTCAATCAGAGAAAATCAGGACAATCTGATGTAGAGTTTCAAAATAAAATACTTTTGAAATCTCATATATGGGCTATCATCCTTCTGTTTTTATACAAGAATAAATAAAAAACTGTCAAATTATCAAAGACTTATTTCACTCCAGGGTGATAGCAGGACACCCCATCTAGTCACTCAGAGAGAATCAGGACAATCTGATGTAGAGTTTCAAAATAAAAGACCTTTGAAGTCTCATATATGAGCTATCATCCCTCTGTTTTTAGATAAGAATTAAACAAAAACTATCCAGTATCAAATACTTATTTCACTCCAGGGTGATAGCAGGACACCCCATCTAGTCACTCAGAGAGAATCTGGACAATCTGATGTACAGTTTCAAAATAAAATACCTCTGAAGTCTCATATATGAGCTATCTTCCTTCTGTTTGTATCCAACAGTTCAAATTTTCGAATTACATTAAACCAGAATTGTTTCCCTTTTTTCTTTAACAGTGAAGACAATTGGATATGTTAATGATATATTGACCGCAAAACTCAAAATGTCCCCGGTTTTCATTTTGAAAGTCTGGTCACCTTAATGTATAGCCCGCATGTCATCATTTCAGCGCTGGTTGTCTTGGTGGTGCCCAGCAAACAATGTGGGCTTCGTAAATAATTGGACAGCCTTCTGGGGAAAACCTGGTCTGATTAAGAGAGACGGCATTCATCCTACTTTGGAAGGTGCACATCTCATTGCGGCCAGTGGCGGCGCCAGAGATTTTCTCTAGGGGGTGCTGTGGGGTAGCTTGACGTTTCATAGAGGGTGCTCAAACATTTAGGGTTTCCCATTAATGCACCAGCGCTACAGTTGAATTTTCTACTGCAACACTCCCCACGCACACTAGGGTGGCCATTTCCATAACACCAAAAAGGAGGACACTTTGGGATTATCTTTTAGTTTTTATCCTGGCTTCACTGAATCCTTCACACTCAAAACACAATGAGACTAGTGTACTAACCACAAGTTGAATGTCTATTTTCGATACTTTTGCCCTTTCCTGGCTGCTTCCAAGAGTTTTTTGTTTGTAAGGAGTCTCTGGTTCATGTCTGTGCACTCAAATGTGAAGTTGACACAAATGTGCAGCTCTGCCTTGACGCTGTCCACATCCAGACGATTTCTCTAATTTCTCCATGCTGAGGTCATCATTGAGAACACACGTTCTGTATGGGCATTGCTACATGGGATGGAGAAGATGTAGGCGCTGACCTTCCTCAGATTCACAAGTGGGACTTCTGCTTTGGAAAACAGTTTGAGATACCGCTCCTCACTGTGGCATCCTTCCATTTCTGAAGAGCTGAGAATAGCTTCCACCATGCCATATTCCTCAGAGTCCATCCATGTCAATGTCTTTCAGGCTGCAGGCTTGGACTGCATCACTGTATTCTCCATAGGACACAGCAGTTGTGAGGCCAAGCTTTGACACTTTACTATGAAAGCTGTTCTCAGAGAAGTCAAACCTTTCACTCACGTATTTCTTGACTCTTTCATAGAAAACAAGAAAATCAGCCTCACATTTCTTTGCGAGATCAGGGGTTAGCTGCTTGAGTTTGTTGTTCACAGCAAAGCCACAAAATGTGTCCTTTAACCTTCTCTCAAGTTTCCCTTTCAGTTCAGTCATGCCCTTAAACACAGAGGTTATGCTGAATGATTTGGCCTCAAGTGCTTCAATGCAGTGAATGCATGAAAACACTTTCAGAATGTGACTGAGGAAGAGAAAATACATCTCAGATACTTCGTTACCATCCTCTCCAAAGCATTTCCACAACATCTTGAAGCATTCCTCCTCACCTAGGCCCCTTCTCACTTCTCTTATTTTTCATTTCCTCGCTCCTCGGTCTCACCGGAAGTTGATTTGTCTGCGCCATCTTGAGTAGCGTCCCAATGGCCTTATTTTTGCCGGAGGATCGAGGAGCGATAATGGAGGAGCTATAACCGAGGAACCACCAGACCATCCTTCGATGAAATCCTCAAACACTCGCCCCGCCCCCTTGCTGTGTATCGCTCACTGATTGGACGATGCAGTGCATGCACTGATCTGATGCTTCTTGACATGAGAGCAGTTTCCCAGCGGAGTGAAGAAAATACATGAAACTCACGGGACTCACTCCTCAGTTTATACCGTGTTTTGTTTCAATTCATGTTTCATTTAGTTACAAATATGTGAAATATCTGAACAACAAAGTGGTCAAAAATCATTTTATTCATTTATTAGAAACATTTTCATGATCGCTTTTTTCGTTTTACATTTTCATTTATTGTCATTTCCATTCAGTCATTAAGTGCTATTTAAATGTTAGTGTGCTACATATCCACACAAACACACAAAGTGTGCAATCCAATGAATGTTAATCTAACTGGGTTTTGATAGATAACATATCTCTTTTTCTTCTCTCAATTATGTTATTTCTATCGTGCACTCTAATCAATATTAATCAAACTATTGTTCGTTTATACATTTTAAGAATGGCGTTTATCTTTTTTGAGAATGAGTTCTTATTTTATTTCATGTATTTGGGTCTACAACAGATGATACAAATGTTTGTGTCAGTAAATGTGTGACGGGGGGGTGTTTGTGGAAATAACGGGGACAGAGCTGCTGTCAGACGATCAGCTGTGCAGCGTCATCACAAACGGACGTCGCTTCACGTGACGCTCCGGAGGAAAGGACATCCCATTGCTCTTAAAACTCATTTCCCTGCTTCTCGTGGTTTCCTTGCGTCCCTCCATGCTTCCTTAACGCAGGGAAACGACGCAAGCGAGGGACGCAAGGAATCCATTTATCCGAAGTGAGAAGGACCCCTAGACTCTGAAAGTCGCTGGTCAGGGGTCTCCAACACTTCAGAATTCTGTCAATAGATGGCAGCAGAGACAACCATCTCGTGACAACGTGCCGCAGCAGATTGCATTCCTCCACTTCCACAAACTCGCAGAATTCCTTCAACTGCGCCGTTCTGCTAGCTGAGATGCTAACATGGCTAAACACCTTAAGCACAACATTTTCAATGTCAATATCCAAGTTGCTTGCTACGTGTCTGGTTGCATTGTGCAGAATATGGGCTAAACAGTTTGCAGCGAGCACGTCTTTTTGAGCCAGTTTCAGTTTCTGATAAACACTGTTGTGTCTTCCATAGTTAACGCTGGCGTTGTCTGCTGCATATGCTAACATGTTTTTCACATCCAGTCCAGACATCTCCAGTTTAGATAGCAGCTGATTTGTTACAGCTTCTGACTTTTCGTTGCTATCACTGTAAAAACCCAACAGTGCACGTTTCACGCCCTCCTCAAAGTGAACATATCTCAGTACAACACTTGATCGTACCTTTGTTTGATGCATCACTTGCCACTGAATAATGCAGGTCATTTTCTTTTATATAATCCACATGCGTCTGGACAGAGTAGGGTGCTAGGACATTTTCGCACAAAGCTTTGGCCTTTGTTTTTCCACAGGTCATCCCTTTGGCTATTGATGAGTCGTTGTAGATTGTGCGATCAACTTTTATTCCACAGTCTACACTCCTGTATGACTGGTGATGCTTGACGGCATGATACACTTTACAAAGTTCTGCAGCAGAGATGTTGTCATCTTGAGGCGATGAAGCTTCACGGAAAAACGATAAAAGTGAAGAGGCACCTGCGCTTTGATCGTTGCTTTTGAGCTTATCTGTGTTAGCATGTCTGTCGACAGCACCTTTTCCTTTGCTGCTTACGTCCACATCGCAACGACACAACGTGCAAAAAGCACTTTCGGCTTTTTGTGAGGAATCCATGCTCTTTCGACCATTCAGGATTAAATGAAGTCTTTCGTTTCGGCATGTCTGCGGTTTAACCCTACCGCTAACTAGGTGGAGTTGGCTCGTGAGCTAGTCGGCTAGCGCTAACGTCACTCTGTGCCACAGTGCCCTGCGGTGAACGTGACGTCAAGAAGCACATGGCTAATTGTTTACGTTTATGAACCAATGAAATACAAGATATTTATTTGACATCGCATTCAGCCAATAATTTGTAAGACCACAAGTCTTACGGGGGTATATACTTACACATAACTTATTATTTGTATTTCTTTGTATAATTGTCTATTTTTTTTAATACCCTAAAAGTATAAAATAGGGATGACCTCAAAAGGAGGACAAATGAGCGTCCGGCTCAAGGCTGCGCCGGCAGACGGACACAGACATTGAAAACCGGACTGTCCGACCTAAAACCGGACGTATGGCCTCCCTAACGCACACACACACAGTGCACCCGCGACTGTTACAATGAAGGCTCGATAATCAGCTCACGGCATATAGGCAGGGGTAAAGTGCTATTTTTACAAGTGGGGAGCGGACCTCACCTCCTCTAGGAGGGTCCTCACCTCCTCTAGGGGGGTCCGGGGGCTAGCTCCCCCGGGAAGATTTTTTGTTACATATTTAAGTTAAAAGCATCAATCTGGTGCACTTTGAGAGCAACATTAAGAGATCTATGGATACATCTCAACACCCATACGAAACAGAACTGTCAACAGATTTTCTATTTCTTTATAGATATTTTACAAATCACTCCCCTTTTAAAACAAACCGTTTGAGACCCACTGAGATAACTAGACTAAAGTTAACTATCTAAACACTGAGAGAGTCCTTTACTTCACCTGAGTTGAGGTTACCTGAGACTCTCCGTCTGACAGGAGAGAGTTCTCCCTCCACCTTGTTGTTGAAAAAGCTCCTTATATCCATTAACTTGGCTAGCTAGCACCAGATGCTAACCACAACGATCTCCGGTAGATACCCACTGGTGCGCGAGGCGAGCTCTCTCGCTCGCTCGCGCACGCACGCACACAAAATGGCTCGTGCCACACACACACACACACACACACACACACACACACACACACACACACACACACACACACACACACACACACACACACACACACACACACACACACACACACAGAGCAGGGCTTGAATGAAACAGAGACCCAGAAGTAAGCTACTTGTACTCACGAGGCCTATTATGTGCAGAATCCCTCTCGCTTTCAGTTGGTTTTGATTGAGTGTCCACACGTGGACGTTTAAGGACTAAAAACCGATAATTTTTTCACTTTGCTGTTAGCAAATCATTTGGCGCTCTAGCTAACAGGAAGTCAATCAAGTGTCACAAAGTAATTTAGCCTATGGGTAGGTCAAAAATCGAATGGGTGCTGACCATTGGCCTAATCATATCACCTGTGTTGGCTTTATGTTTTTGGTCAAAAATGTGTTTGTTTCACATATGCATTGATGTAATCAATAATATTTCTAATTTAATTTAATAAAAATAATAATAATAATTTTCGAAAAAAAAAAAAAAAACACATATTTCTTGGGGGTGCTTAGGGGGTGCTTTGGCAATCCTGGGGGGTGCTTCAGCACCCCCTAGCTCCCCCCTGGCGCCGCCCCTGATTGCGGTAAACATTTCAGGGCTTTGTGGACTTAATCCATGACAAAGTGGAGTTGAGACCAGGAGGCGGAGTCGCAGTCTTACACGCTTCTCTGCGCTCTCTCCTAGGCAGTCATCCATAGGAATCCCAAACCCAATAAAATACCCAATATTAGCGGTGTGTGTGTCTGCCCAAGGACAATTTAAGGTAAAACCTAATAGAGGTGTCATACATAATAACCTAATAAAAGTAAATGTAACAACTACTACAGTGCAACAAAACAGGAAGATTAAATGTGGTTTCTTAAACATAAGATCTCTAGCATCTAAAGCAATATTGGTAAATTATTTAATATCAGATTATAATATTGATATATGCTGTCTCACTGAAACTTGGTTGAGACATGAAGAATATGTCAGCATAAATGAGGCCACTCCACCCAGCCATATCAATACTCATATTGCCCGAGGCACGGGCCGAGGAGGTGGAGTTGCAGCAATATTTGACTCAAGTTTACTTATCAATACTAAACCAAAATTAAATTATACTTCCTTTGAAAGCCTCGTTTTTAGTCTTACGCATCCGACCTGGAAAACTTTGCAGCCAATCTTATTTGTTACAGTGTACCGTGCACCAGGTCCTTATTCAGAATTCTTATCAGAATTATCTGAGTTTTTATCAACTTTGGTACTTAAAACAGATAAAGTAATTATCGTAGGTGACTTTAATATTCATGTTGACGATGATAAAAATAGCCTTACTGTTGGATTTAACTCTATATTAGATTCTGTTGGTTTCTGTCAGAGTGTAGATAAACCAACCCACTGCTATAATCACACTCTTGTAGTGCCGTGAAAAGAGAGTCGGAGGCGGTGTATTAAGAATGGAGTTCCAATCTTTATTATCCATTACTTTCAGAGAGGTTAACACATGCACTGCTCTGCCTGATGAGCTAGCAGGAATGGCAGCTAAAGCTACAGGTGTTCCCCACTAAAGGGTCCGTGTGGCAACACAATAAGCAAGGTGAATTATGTCCAATAACGTGTCACCACACAAGCCCCCCCAGAATTCACACATAAACAAAATCAGCATGGCGGGGAGGAACGACACGCCGACCCCCACGACTCCTGAACACGGGAGTCGGAAAAGTGACTCCCGCCTGTGCGGACCCCGGAAGGGGAGGGACCGGAACAACAGGTCTTAAATCCGTGACAGGGGACGAGGCCGGGGGGCGGCCCCGTCGCGGAGGTCGAGCCAGCACCACAGGCTGGTCCAAGTCCAGGTGAGCAGCCTTCACCCGGTCCACCGAGACGTGCTCGGCCTTGCCACCCAGGTCGACCACCAGGTGCTTGTCCCCGTGCCTCCAAGACCCGGAACTGCCCATCATAAGGGGGCTGCAGGGGGCCTCTGTGCGCATCGTGCCGGATGAACACGTGCTCCGCCGAGCGGAGCTCTGCGGGAACCTGGGACACCTGAGTACCGTGCTGAGTAGTAGGGATCGGAACAAAGGCCTCAGCGGCGTCACGCAGGAAAGCCCGCTGGGCCGACGCCGACCAGGGAGCCGATGCATTTGGGAGGAAATCCCCCGGAACTCTCAGCGGCTGACCGTAGACCATCTCCGCTGTAGAACACTGCAGATCTTCCTTAGGTGCGGTCCTCAGGCCCAGCATCACCCAGGGCAGCTTGTCGACCCAGTTACCGTCCGTAAGGCCGGCCTTGAGGGCCGCCTTCATGGAGCGATGAAAGCGCTCGCAGAGGCCGTTAGCCTGAGGGTGGTAAGCGGTAGTCCTGTGCAGCTTAACCCCCAAACCGCCTGCCACAGCGTTCCAGAGCTCGGACGTGAACTGAGAGCCCCTGTCTGAGGAAATGTCTGACGGGGTGCCAAAACGACACACCCACGTTGCAATGAAGGCCCGGGCAACGTCTGCGGCTGATGTCGAAACGAGCGGAACCGCCTCCGGCCAACGGGTTGTTCTGTCCACCATGGTGAGGAGGTAGGAAAACCCCTGAGAGGAAGGCAACGGACCAACCAGGTCAATGTTGACGTGATCAAACCTCCTCTCAGGCACCAGGAAACGCTCCAACGGGGCCTTCGTGTGGCGGTGCACCTTAGCGCGTTGACAAGCCACGCACTCCCTGGCCCAAGTCCTCACGTCCCTTTTCAGTCCTTGCCAAACGAACTTCGCCGCTACCAAACGGACCGAAGGTTTAACGCCGGGGTGTGACAGGCCGTGCACAGCCTCGAACACAGGACGCCTCCAGCTGGCAGGGACGACAGGCCGCGCCAGGCCCGTAGAGACGTCACACAGGAGAGTAATGTCCGCGTCGCCGAACACCACGTCCTCCAAGCGCAACCCCGCGCTCTCCACCTTCAGGGCCTGGACGCCGGGATCTGTGACCTGGTCTGCCGCCATGCGAGTATAGTCCAGGCCCAACTGGATGGCACCGATGACGACCCTGGAGAGGCAATCAGCAACCAGGTTCGACTTGCCAGCCACGTGCTTAATGTCCGTAGTGAACTCCGATATGTAGGACAGCTGCCGCTGCTGACGTGCCGACCAAGGCTCCGCCACTTTTGACATGGCGAAGGTGAGCGGCTTGTGGTCGACAAACGCCGTAAATTCACGGCCTTCCAGCATGAAACGGAAGTGCCGCACGGCCAAATAAAGTCAGAGGAGCTCCCGGTCAAAGGCGCTGTATTTGCGTTCTCTAGGCGTCAGCTGGCGGCTGAAAAAGGCGAGCGGCTGCCAAGCGCCCTCCACCCACTGCTCGTGCACTGCGCCGACCGCGTAGTCTGACGCGTCCGTGGTGATGGAGATGGGAGCCGTAGATGATGGGTGTGCCAGCAAAGCCGCCTGAGCCAACGCGGTCTTGACCTCAGCAAAAGCGCCGTCCGCCTCTGCTGTCCAGTCGATCTCCTGGACGGGGGTCTTGCCTTTCAACGCTTCATACAGCGGCCGCATGATGTGTGCGGCCCGGGCGATGAAACGGTGGTAGAAAGTCACCATCCCCAGAAACTCACGTAGCGACCGGGCTGTGAGCGGGCGAGGAAACGCCGCAACAGCCTCCACCTTCGCTGGCAGAGGTGTCGCACCGCCCTTGGTGACGCGGTGCCCCAGGAAATCGATGTCCGACACCCCGAACTGGCACTTTGCAGGATTGATGATTAATCCGTGTTCGTTGCGCCGTGTGAAAAGGGCTCGGAGGTGGGACAGGTGCTCCTGCACTGAAGCGCTGGCGACGAGTATGTCGTTGAGGTAAACAAACACAAACGGCAGGTCCCGCAGCACCGAATCCATCAGGCGCTGGAACGTCTGAGCGGCATTCTTGAGTCCAAAAGGCGTTATCACTGCTGTCTTGGGAATGTCCAGGGGGTGCATGGGCACCTGGTGGTGTCCACGCACCAGGTCCACCTTGGAAAACACCCCCGTACCGGCCAGATGCGCCGAAAAGTCCTGAATGTGCGGCACCGGATAGCGGTCAGGCGTAGTGGCGTCGTTGAGTCGGCGGTAATCCCCGCACGGGCGGAACCCGCCGTTCGATTTGGGAACGACGTGCAGGGGGGAAGCCCAAGGACTGTCGGAGCGGCGGACAATGCCCAGGCGCTCCATGGTTGCGAACTCCGCCCTCGCTACAGCCAGCTTAGAAGGGTTCAACCGCCGGGCCCTGATGTAGACAGGAGGCCCCCCGGTAGTGACGTGGTGTTCCACGCCATGCTTAGTGGTAAGCGCAGAGAAGGTGGGTAGCGACAGGTCTGGAAACTCGGCCAACAGTCTGAGAAACGTGTCTGCACCTGACAGTGAGCCTGACAGCCCGTCGTACGCTGCGCTGCCAAGTGTGCACACGAGGGAAGAAAACGTTAAGGCATCAACCAAACGCCTATTCCTAACGTCCACTAAGAGTCCATGAGCACACAAAAAATCCGCTCCGAGGAGGGGAAAAGAAATGTCCGCTGTCACAAAATCCCAGCTGAAACGCTGTCCTCCGATGCACAAACACATAGGCCTCACGCCGTACGTGCGAATGGGACTGCCGTTAGCCGTCGTCAATCGCGGTCCGTGCCCCCCACGGGCGACGTCTTCACTCAACGCTGGAACTACGCTCCGTTGAGCGCCCGTGTCACACAGAAACAGGCTCCCCGAAACGCTGTCGCTGACGAAGAGGAGCCTGCACGTGCCGCCGACGCTCAGAGCCACTACTGAGCGCCGGCCCCTCCGTTTCCCGGGGGTTTGTAGCTGCACAGAGCGATGCATCTCTTCGCCCTTGTCCCGAAACGTGCGTGGTAAACACACTCTCCGGCGTCTCCACGCCGGCTAGCCACAGCCGTGTCCGGCCTCCGCCACGCTTTCTTGACTGCCGGTGGGCCGCTGAGCGTCGCGGCTAACGTCTCTGCCCCGGGCTGTTGCGTAGCCAGGAAAAAACGATCCGCTTCCTCAGCCAAAGCACGGGGCTCCGTGACAGGCGTGTTGGCCAGCGGCGTCTGTACCCGGGGAGGCAAGTGACGCAGGAAAATCTCCGTGAATAAAATCCGGGGATCTTCCCCCCCTAGCAGATTTAGCATTTTCTCCATTAGCTGGGATGGCTTGCTGTCTCCTAGGCCTTGAATGTCAAGTATCTGGCGCGCCCTCTCCTTAGCAGATAAGCTAAATGTCTTAAGGAGAAGGGCCTTAATCGCCTCATATTTGCCATGATGTGGGGGGGCTGCGATGAATCCCACCAACCTAGACGACGTGGAGCTCCCCAGCGCTGCTACCACATGGTAGTATTTTAGGTCCCCGTCACGGACCTGTCGGCAGGCGAAATGTGCCTCCACGTGTGCGACCCATGCCTCCGCGGCGTGCTCCCAGAATTCCGGCAGCTTTATGAAAACATCGCGCTCAGCCATGTTCATTCATTTTCCGGAAACTTTCTCGGAAAAGTCAGGGTCACCAGTGTAGTGCTGTGAAAAGAGAGTCGGAGGCGGTGTATTAAGAATGGAGTTCCAATCTTTATTATCCATTACTTTCAGAGAGGTTAACACATGCACTGCTCTGCCTGATGAGCTAGCAGGAATGGCAGCTAAAGCTACAGGTGTTCCCCACTAAAGGGTCCGTGTGGCAACACAATAAGCAAGGTGAATTATGTCCAATAACGTGTCACCACACTCTCGACCTTGTTCTGATTTATGGTATAGAAATTGAGCAACTATTAGTCGAACCGCATAATCCTGCTTTATCCGACCATTTCTTAGTAACTTTTGAAGTACTGTTACTAGATTATAAAGCATTAGTCAAAAGCTCCTGCAGCAGAAACCTATCTGTTAGTGCTATAGCCAAATTTAAGGAAGAGATTCCACCAATACTTAAGTTAAGATAATAAGCTATCAGCAACAGAACAGGCACACGGGATACCCGGAGATGACAACAACAACCGGAAGTTACAACATGCTTACCGCAATAGTGGTCCGTCTACTACTATGAGATTGCACTGCATTTTACTGTGGTATTCGGGTTGAGCCGAATACCTGCTTGATTATCCAAATACCCTTTATATATCTGCTTAAAAGCCTATTCATAGCTGATCCTGCTTTTCTCTGTAATTATCTTTAATTATTGTCACTAGCTTTTATTTCTATGCTGATTTGGACTGTAGCTTAGCAACAGACAAGTATGTTGCATCACATTTAAAACTTAATGTCACATGGTTTTTTTCAAACCTGTCAAAGTAATGCTCAATAACACAGCAAGAAGGATAGTTATCACATTTCAGAACCAGGCCTAAAAGACAAATTCCATCATGCCTAAAAACACGAGGTGTTGCATTCAAGTAGACACTTTTCATTCAACCAAAGAACCGGCAAATGTCTAAGAAATGTCTGTCATCATAACTGGTAAGGTGCAAGGGATTGGATAATGCATTATCTAATTTTTTGAAACCCAGCAGAATTAGCTAATTTACTTTTACGTCCATGGTACCCTTTTGTGTCAAACATGGTACATTTTTGCACTCTCCTTTTTCTTTTGTTATTGTTCATGTTCTTTCAGCCAGGGAATTTCATTAGATAAAACTCATCTCATTGTACCTGGTGGGAACTGTCAAAAGCACGGCTAGTCCTTTATTTCCATCACCTGCTAACCTTCGAGAAAAACATAACCACCATGATCACCTGATGAATATTCATGCGTTAAACTAAAGGGGTGGATATATGCACCCGGGAGAAGGGCTACACCATAGCCATTCAGCTATTTATACCCACCTAGCCAAAAAACCCCTCTCCCTCACCTTGTCACATAATGCCTAAAGGGATACATTAGACTAGAAGCGGCAAAGCCTGCTCCAAAAGTCATGTCATAATTGGAGTTGAAGACATCTTTTTCGAGATAGTCTTTGGAGTGAGGGATACAAATGTATACATGAAACACAAATATACCCTTTACGAAAATGCTAGGTTTTTCTCACTGTTTTTATAATCTAAATGAAATGGTTATATATGAACTAATGTAACTAGTTGAGCCAAGTTGATTTAGCTAGTTTAGTCAAGTAAAATGGTATTGATAGGAAGACTTTGTAGAGGGAGTTCTCTTTATACATCTATGGTGGTAAGTAAACCAGTTTGGCTTCTTTGATACTGTTGTGGCAAAATAAAAAGGCAGATGGTATTTGCACCCGGGTGACTGTAGTGAACAATGCCAGGTGCAAATAGCATTGTTCACTATTTTCACCTGGGTGCATAAAGCATTGTTGCCTATAGTCACCCGGGATCAAATAGCATTGTTGCCTATAGTCACCCGGGAGTAAATAGCATTGTTCACTGTATTCACCCGCGTTTAAAAAGCATCTGCCTTAAACTAAACAAGTTATGGTTTTAGGAATTTTCACGTGATATCTGTGAACTAATGACACAATAAATGCACACCATCTTACATGTAAGTATTCATTTGTAACTCTTGTATTTCTCCTTTATTCAAGAAAATATTATTGTACAAACAAATCCTAAAATGTAAAACAAGCTGAGGCTGAGCAAAGATTTCTGCAGGAAGAAACTGCAGGCCAAGCTCCAACGGAACAATAGCCGGGTGGTTTGGAATGGGATGAAGGCCATGACGGGGTTCAAGGGGAGAGACAGACTGACTGAGGGCACCCTGGAGAGAGAGCTAACAAACTCAACACCTTTTTCAATAGGTTTAGCTCTCCGCCCTCTGCAGTCTCCTCCAATCAACATCTCACCTCCACCACTCAGCCTGCTTCAACATCCCCCTCTCTATGCCTTTTACTCACTACTATACTTTTGTCTCCACTGCCCCAGTGCATTCTGGGAGAGGATGTTGTTGTGGTGGAGGATAACAAGTAGTGCACTTAGACAACAGACTGAACTGGAGGATCAACACTGATGCTGTGTACAAGAAGTAATAATATACATGGAAGCAATATGACACAAGTGGCTAATGAACTGACAAAGACCATGGTTCATGAAACAACTTGGTTGGAACACTGCTGTTTGCAACTAAATATTTGTAAAACAGTATGCATCTTCTTCACCAAAACAAAGTCCTCTTGTGTTGCGCCAGATGTTTTTGTGTCAGGGGAGAGGCTACAGGTGGTGTCACAATACAAGTACCTTGGAGTCATGATTGATTCAACACTCAATTTCAAGGCTCAGGTTAAAAAAAGATGTAATAGGGTCAAATTCAGTCTGTCGAATTTTAGGTTCACCAGAGATTACATGTCAATTGAGGCATCTCTGATGTACACACACTCTATGGTTCTCTCACACATCACCTACTGTTTAACTACCTGGTCACATGCCAGTACAACAACATTAAAACCACTGGAGTCATTGTACAAACAAACACTCAAAATACTGGACAAAAAATCTGTTTTTTTCGCATCACTGCCCAATACTCAAAAAATACAACTTGCTAAGCTGGGAAAACCTCATTAAACAAATGCTTGCCTTTTTTACAAGATTGTCAACGGCCTTACCTCACCTCCTCTTAGACAGTTTATTAACATACGCACAACTGCAACTAGGGTAACAAGAGGTGCAGCGAGAGGAGATTGCATTATTCCACTCAGAAAAAGTTCTTTCAGTCAGTCTTCATTTTCTGTTAAAGCTGCTCAGCAATGGAACTCAATCCCACCTCCAATCAGAGACCAGACCACATTGACTTTATTTAAATCAAAACTCAAAATATGGTTAGTGAGGAATCAGCTCTGCCAACACTGACCCAATCTTCTGCTACTTACAACCCACTGCCTGTGTTTTAACATGTTCTTTTGTTTTGTTTTATTTGTTTTGTTTTAATGTTCTGTATTTTAAATTGTTTTATTTAAGTATCCCAGTAATGTCTGTTGCATGTTTTAAATGTATTGTATTTACTTGTTTAAAATGAAATGTGTTTTAGGTTGACGTTTAAAATCTGTCCAGGGACTACAGATGAAAAATAGCCTCTTGGCTAACTCTGGCACATTTACAGAAATGTTCATTAATGTGCACTGTCCCTGTTAAATAAATGAATAAATAAAAAATAAAAAAGGGGATGAGCAGACTCTATTTTCTGAGGAAGCTGAGATCCTTCAACGTGTGCAGCAAGATGTTGGAGATCTTCTACCAGTCGGTTGTGGCCAGTGCACTCTTCTTTGCTGCGGTCTGCTGGGGGGCAGCATCACCAGCAGACTTAACAAATTGATTAAGAAAGCTGGCTCTGTCATCGGCATCAAACTGGACCCCTTTGAAGCTGTGGAGAGGAGGACACTGAACAGGCTGTTGTCCATCATGGATAACCCCCCTCCCTCTCCACAGGCAGCTGGACAGACAGCGGAGATCCTTCTCCAACAGACTGCTGCAGCTCCGCTGTCACAAGGACCGATACAGGAAAACATTCCTGCCAACTGCCATAACTATAACAAATCACCTCTGGCTGGAAGAGAACTCACTTCTCCATAGTTTGTCCTTGGTTAACTACCTATAACATTCACACTGTACATTTTATATTTATGTTCAATCTAATATTTAATAATCCATTCCTTGCACAATTAATATATATATAATATCCTGCTTATATTTTGTTACTGTAGATTTGTATTTCCACATGTATATTTTTTACTTTTTTAATGCTATTTTATTTCTATTTGAGACGTTTACATCTTCGATTGTTTATTTCTAGTCTTTTAGTTTCTCCAATGTACAATGCCTTGTCTTTTTATGCTGCTGCAACGCAAACATTTCTCAAATTGGGATCAATAAAGTATTTCTTATCTTATCTTTCTACTCTTTTAATTTGTTATTATGTGCAATGCCTTGTTTTGTTTTATGCTTCTGCATCACATTTCTTCTCCCAAATTGGGATTAATTAATAAAGTACATCTTATCTTATTTTATAACGGAAAAAACAAACATTTCAAGTCAAATATTGATCAAATACACTTTATACTTTACAAATTAGTTTTGATTGGCTTCTTATTATGAATATTTTTAATAGTTGTGGCATACTGTTGTAATTCTAAGTAAAAATGTGCAAAATTAGATTTTTAGTCAGTCCATTTCTTATTGTGAATATGACATTTTCCTCAAATTAGAATAAGTGAATAAAAAAAACAATATTTGTATCAAATCCATCACCTTTAAAGTTTATAAAAATAAACTAATTTTCATGTTTGGCGCTGTGGTTACTGTACGTGATGACATCTCTGAAATAGACGTCATAGGTTACTCAATCATCCAATCACGTCGCTTTAAAAGTAAAAAAACTGTACTACACTACGCATCACTACTGCGCAGACTCACACACGGGAAGAGCTGTCTTCTCACAGAGGATTTTCAAAGTCTGCTTACAAAGGTGAGGACTTTCCCCACGTTTATAGTCTTCTAAATGGTTCCGAGTGTAGATAACCCCTATATCATTCACTGTCTGTATATGAAATATCTACTCTGCATCACGACTATTTTCCTGCGTCCTACTTGTTGTTATGCTAACCGGCGACAGCTAGCCTTAGCTAATCTAGCTAACATTACCTAGTAGTAGTTAGCTCTTCCTCACCTTCCTGAAGCTAACGTCAGCTTGTGTTTCACTCCCCCACCTCTGGTGATCACATCAACATAATCCTCGCTCTGAAAGGTGCCTGAATACATAAAACTGATCAAGTTAAATTCATACCAAACTTGTTATCAGATGTGATATTGACCAGATTTGAATGAGAAGTGAACACTGTCTTAATTGAAGGTACCTTTGATGAGGGATGGACTGTAATGGTAATCGTTTCCTCTCACATTTACACAGAATATATGTATCTAAAAGATCATCACAATTAACAAACTGTTGCTGTGCAACTCTGTTGTTCACAATACTAACGTAATAATAATGATATAATAAAAAATAATATAATAATAATAAGATAATAATATGTAAAGGGTCATATGGTCTTGTTTGGGTAAGAGAAGATCATTCGTAGAGCACACTTCAAAGTGCTTTACATAATGTCAAATGTAATGTTCAATAAAGCAGAAATGACAACATGAAACACACACTTAAAGGATGCAAACCATGTTTAAAGGAAAATGCAGGATTAAACTAAGAAACAGCACAGCCAAAGACGTACACTTTGTGCATTGTGATGGTGACGATTATTTAAGGAAATCATTTTATAAAACAAGCAGTATTTTTGAACTCTCTGGGAACCATTAAGTATGTGATTTTAAAATATGTTTTAGCTGTAAAAGGGAATTGTTAGTTACATTTAAAGTAGTTTATTTGGTGCAGCTTACTAGAGCCAACTACTCAGTCAGTATGTCATTGCTATCACGGATTATGATACATTTCTTGAAAGCTGGTGGTAATGCATGGCAGTCTGATTTTCTAAAGATAAATGCATGCAAAGGACAGTGAGCATAAAGCTTGACTCAGTCAAAGCTATCCAAGGATCTGCGTCTTTCTCTCCTTGTTCATGTCATCTCTTTTGATAGCTGTTAAAAGGACACGAGAACTCCTACACATTACCGATTAACTTCAAACACATAAAGTGATCTTTCTTGTTCTCGATGTATGAACATATAAGCAAGATCACAAATGTTGACATTATTTTGGCAAAATATTTGCAATACTTTCCGTTTAATGCCATAAACTGAGAGATATATCAAGGGTTGGGTTCTGTTTGCTATTGAGCTACCTGTTATATTTCTGTAGGGTATATCCTAAAAAGCTGTAAACATGCATAAGAATTAATTTCCACTCCTTTGATATCTACACACTTGATGAACATATATTTACGTGTTTTTCTGTGTGTGTGTTTTTTCTTTGCATCAGCTCTTAGGAGCTCAAAACCACCAGTAAAGCTGTATAAGCACCGGGTTGATGGGTCGGAAGGAAGTGGCGCATCGTATGGGGAGCTGCCTCCCGAACTCGCCATGAGCTACAAACCCATTGCTCCGGCGCCCTCTGGATCCAACCTCACACCTCCAGGTTCTAACACAACACAGTTCCCCCAAAATCAGATACTTATCTGCCCTCTTGACTGTAGTGCTATCTATTCATTTAGACTATTTTGGTACCAGTTGCAGAGTGCTGGAGATATCATAGGAATATGATGTGTGCCTTGTTTTGAATATATTGGCACTAACTGGTTCCTGGCTTGTGGTTTCAACCGTATCACCACACAACTACTCTTGAGTGAGAGGCTCATATGCTAGCAACTGAACACCCTAACGTTTCAGCTCAGCCGAGAAGGACGCTATTAATGTTTACACCTCGGCTCGCACCATCACAAAGCTTCCTCCAGAGCAGAGGCAACATCCCTTCTGCGCGCCAACACAGTGGGCTGGTGTAGTACAGTTAAATTGTAATGGTTACTTTCATAAAAACAGCCTTAATTGATCAATTGCACTATTGTTTAAAGGAACTTGTAGTGTGACCTAGGGGTGTAACGGTTCACAAACATTTCGGTTCGGTACGTACCTCGGTTTTTAGGTCACGGTTCGGTACGTTTTCGGTACAGCAGAACAAATGATCACAAAACATAAAATATATATATATATTTTTTTAATTATTATTAAATTGTGAATAATGTATTCACTCAAATAAATACAAAATATAATAAAATAGACATTTAAGGTGCAACATTTCGATGAACTGAAATAATCTTTATTTGAACTTTACTGTACTAGTACTCACAAAACAAAATATTAGTTTTGGGTTTTTAATTATTATTAAACTGTGAATATTCACTCAAATAAATACAAAATATAATAAAATAAACATTAAGGTGCAGAATTTCGATGAACTGAAATAATCTGTATTTGATCTGTACTGTACAGGACTTGCTTGTCATTGTATTTTCATGTTTTTTTAAATAAAGATGAACTTGTCCACATTGCTTGCCGAAAGGGCAGATCTGCTGGCACTAACAATGTCTCCTGCTGTGGAGAACACCCTCTCGCTAGGGACAGAGGTAGCAGATACAGCCAGGTAGTGCTTTGCTAACATGGCAACATAAGGATATTTGGTGTTTGTAATAGCTTTGGCTCGGTCTGAACTTTCTGCGAGTGGTGGAGGCTTACATGCTAGCGGGAGTTGGGTTTGCACTTCAGTCTTTTTTCTTTTGGTACCGGTGATATTCACGTTCGGGTGATGCCTTTTCAAAAGAGTGTGCAAGTTTGATGTATTGCCAGCCGCGTAACCAATTTTAGTTGAACAATGCCGACAAACAGCTTTGGTTCGGTCCACCTGTCTTTGTCCGTCATCCTTGTACGTAACTGCGAAACCAAAATGTTCCCAAATCGGAGACGTACATACCTAGAGACATTGACAAGTACCAAGAGTATATTTATATCTCGCCCTGTCAATAAGCCTCACCTTCTTGGCAAAAACTGTATTGTTTTTGAAGTGGTGGAGAGACAATGCACAGTTTTACCCACTGCTGTCACCCATGGCCAAAGCATATCTCTCAATATCAACATCAGTACCAAGCAAGAGAGTTGTTTCCACAGCAGGGGATATTGTAAACGCCCAAACATCCCAGCTTCTACCTGGAAATGTGGACATGCTCATATTCCTAAAAGAAAACCTTGATGATGCTGAGTGAGTGAGTGAGTGAGTGAGTGAGTGAGTGAGTGAGTGAGTGAGTGAGTGAGTGAGTGAGTGAGTGAGTGAGTGAGTGAGTGAGTGAGTGAGTGAGTGAGTGAGTGAGTGAGTGAGTGAGTGAGTGAGTTAGAGTTGAGTTACTTGAAAAACTAAAGTGAAACTTGATTTATTCTATTGCAGGGTCTGATTATTATATTGTTGACACTTTAAAAAATACTACTATCCTACTAAAATGCTGTACAAATCAGATTTATTATTTAATAAAGAAAAAAAATTCAAGTAAAAAACAAAAAAAAAATCACATTTTTTTTCTTTATTTTTCAATATCGCGATAAATATTGTACCGTGGACTTTTTATCGCGATGTTATCGTACTGTGAGTTTTTGGTATCATTACATCCCTAGCCCATGCCGAATATTTTTGGTACGAATACGTATACCGTTACACCCCTAGTGTGACCATATGTTTTGGATTTGGGCGGGAACTGTCCCTTTAATGTTGTACATGAAATATTGACCAGTTGCTTTATCTTAACTCAACACTATTGTAGGAGCCATGAAACGTGTTTAGTAATCCTTTACGTTTTAATATAAGATATTTGTTTGATCACTATTGATTGGTTGGCTTGGGTCACATGGATATGGGCGGCACTCATTATAATCCTGTTCACCTGCGTGAGGTGTGGGTGTGTGGAAGAGAGGGTGACACAGGGCGGTTGTACTTTTTTGTTGACCGCAAGATTTACGATTGCTTTGATTATTATAACAATGTGTATGTCTGGTCACCGAGTTTTTTGTCATTAAACTACAATACTACGAAACAGAGCTCTTGATCTCAGCAAGTAGGCCTACTTTTTTAGCGTGTCATACAACATCAATCAGGCCCGGCCTCAGCCTCTCAGCGACTTTGTCAAAAATTGGAAAGTCAGTAACCATGGCAACGCAACATAATCAACCTCATGCTGTGATTCTAGTTAAACACTCACTAATGTAATGGTAAGTGGCCATACACACACAATAAACTACTCTTAGGTGTCTTCTGTGTATCAGAAAACAGTTAATTAGTGTTGAAACTTTATTTGTATGATTCACGAGGCACACTGCTTCTCATTGTTCTTGTGTTCTAGCTAAAGTTTGTAACAACTGTTCTCCTCATCTGCCCAGGCTCCTCGGTGCCCTCCCCTTCCCTGCCCTCGTCATCCAACTTTAGGCCGGCTTTTAGTGACTTTGGCCCCCCCTCCATGGGCTTTGTTCAGGTATGTCTGTGCTACAGTTATTCACACAGCACTGTTGTGTTGCCATTGGTTGTACCACACAAATTGATAGCATGGCCTTGACAGAAAAATCTGTATAGAAAACCTCTCTCAGGAACTTGCATACCTAGTGTTTTATTTGTGAGGAACAGAATGATGAGCTGAATACACCCCCAGCTGTTATACAAAAGCTGATTCATAATTAGAGACGTTTCCTCTATTTGCAGCTTCAGTGAAAGAGAGAGGGTCAGCTTTTACTAATCCACCTTCTAAAAGCTTTTCTTTCTCCCTTTATTCCTGGTGTAAAGTAAAAACTCTTTGAGACAGCTTTGGAAGGTTATTACTCTGAGGCAGCAAAAGGCATGTGAATTAGATACAGTAGGAGTGTTGAGATAATAATAATAATAATAATAATGCATTACATTTTTTATTAGAGGGGGTGGCTGATTTGTTGTGCATAGTATTACAAAAAAACAAAAATGTTCACATATTTATATGAAACCATGGAGATGTAGAGAGGCTTGTATAGCTTAGGGGACGTGGAGAGACTTAGGTTGCGTTCCGATAATCCAAAAATTAGCTCCTAAATTCTAGCCCTATCTCCTATTCCTTGACCTCTGAGTGAAACGTCACGGGGTTAAGGGATAGTGGATAGGAGAATTCAAAAGGACTTAGGAGAAGAGACCGCGGTACTTTAGAGAATCCGAATGCACTTTCACTATCTGATGTGTTTATGATGCGGCAGCGGACGTCATGAATGTGCGTCTGCTGCTGTGGGGAAACTATGGAAACTAGTTTTCTATACAGCGGACTACAACATGGATGTTTAATAAGAACAAGGGACTACTGTAAACTCATCTAGAGACTCTGCACCGTGCTCTGATGCTGTTGCTTTATGCTTTATGAACGTGGACAACAGAGAAACATATTCTTCATGACCAAAGTTGGAATTGAAATAAAAAAGGAAAGTGAAACTTATGCTCGTCACCCTCTCCCTCCGGTCCACATTAATACAAATGATCCCAATACGTATGATTGTATGAACTATTAAAATATCTTAAAATGAATACAAATGTATTTATTATAAACGTTAGTCCTTAACATCTATCACTGTGTATATCACCATTCAAACATATTTTAAAAGTTGAACAAACCCCTCACAGCTCAGTAAAGACTGTGAAATGTTGACTTTATTTGATAATTTCAGTAAAAACTAACGTTCATATTTCTCTTTTTGATTATAATACTGATGAACGTTCAAAACAAAGCACTTTGGCAACTTACCACATACGTTTTAAAATGCTTAATAAGCACCGTAACTTTCATGATATAATTTCTCCGTTTCCGTGAACGGCCGACTGTTGAGTGACGGCAAATGCTGCGGCTGCAATGCATTGTGGGGCAGCATTTTCTCCTCTCCTTTCGTCAAGGGAGGTCCAGTGGTTCCTAAGCTAAAGGAGGTTATAAAGGAAGTTTGAAACCTCCTTTCCTTTCATTTAGAGAATTGGAACGGCACTTATCATGGCTGCCACTGAGGGACTTCCGGGTCATTTCACTCCGTTAGGAAGGTTCCTAAGCTAAATGGACTATTGGAACGCAACCTTAGTATAAAAGCAGTGTGTGGTCTATCTGTTACTGTCGCTCTCTTTATCATCACGCTATATCATATGAGGGAGAGTAGCACGTCTTTCTTTGAACTTTTTTCTTTCATTGTGATGTGCATTTTCAGCTGAGCCCCGTGTTGATAGATATATTTTTTTGTCCCATGTTTGTGAAAATGAACAAGCAGCCTGTCAAAGTGTCTCAAGGGTCCACATACAGTGAGCTTCTGTCCGTCATCGAGGAGATGAGCCGTGAGATCAGGCCTACCTACGCTGGGAGCAAGAGTGCTATGGAGAGGCTAAAGAGAGGTATATTTTACTTTTAAAACATACAGTACCTGTTCTCGCTACAAGTCGTGATTTGTGGTGGTGTGTGTCATGAATAGTTCATAAGAGTGCTGAAGGGAGGGAGAGTGGTTCCCTGCTGGACTTGTTCTGCTTTTATTATGGAAATAAAGGACTCCAAGGAAGAGTGGTGACCCTGGGTCATCTACTGGTGGGGATTTTTTTCCCAACATATTGTGTTTAAATAAACTCAGAAGCAAAGACAAATAAACTCAATTACATAAGGGGGACATTGGTTGCTTTTGCTTTTAATAACACTAATACAATTACAGCAGTTGGGTATGTGGAGAAACAATCAAGATGTTTAGCAATTGTCCACAAAGGTTAAAAGTCTATTTTCTGTGTGAACATTTAAGTCCCTGACTGAGAGTCAGTTCAAACCACAAGGTGTGGTCTAAGAAGGAAATGATCATTACGCTACGGCTTTTCTTGGCTCTTATTTTTAAATTCTTATGAATAGTAATGAAAATATATAGAAGTAATTGTCTGGTGTGATTTAAAAAGAAGCACATGCATTAGACAGCAACTGCGGTGGCTGCTGTGGTGTTAATTTAACAGGCGGACAGACGGCTGAACCCAATTGTGCCTTTAGCTTGACCTGCAGTTTTCTTTTTTTAATGCAGCGCTTTTGTTATCTTAGACTGTCATGGATGCATTGGTTTATTATTAGTTGAGGTACACAGAGATAAACTGTTACCAATTACTTAATCAATTCCTTTGAAGTCAAACTATTAATTAGATGCTTCCTTGATCCTCGTGTCTGTCTCCAGGTATTATCCACGCCCGAGCTCTGGTCAGGGAGTGTCTTGCAGAGACGGAAAGAAGCGCCCGCACATAACCTTTTTGAAAGCTCCCTTCACTCCTCACTCTTTCCCGTAGAAGCCTGTCCTCAAGATCCCCAACGTCTGTTTTACCACTTTTTTCCATTCTCTGCTTTTTTGCTCTTTCCTCTGCGGCTTTTTATAGTTGCATTATGTCCTTCTTGTCTCCACTGTTCCCTGCATTCCACAATACCATTTATGTTTATCACAAACGTTCTGTGAACTGTAGGGTGTATGCAAAATGCAGGTTTGTATCTATTTTAAATAGAATTGTGGGGAATTTAAACACATTACTAAGTTGAGCCCTTGGTAAAAACCTTAGTAAGATCGATTGGAATGTTTTTATTCAATAATGGCTATTGACCAAGACAGATGGGTTAGTGTTAATGGTGGAATCAAAGTTCCAGCTGCACCCCGTCTTAAGTTTCTATGCTGACCGTCACTCTGCAACCACTGAATGTTTTGTTAATCTGAGCATCCTGAATATACCCCATTTCCATCCACATTGCATTGTTGTTTTGTAGTGTAAACACACATTAGATGTTTTTCAATCCCAAGAACGCTGTACATCTCAAGTCAATTTGTTAGTATGGAAATTTTGTAAACCAGATTTTTGCAGTTCTGTATGTATATCTTAATTAAATAACTGAAAAAAAACACCTTCAATTTATTTTTCATTTGTGAACCATAATTAATAAGAATGAGTGGGTCATTTTTTGTTTTGGTTACTCTGATGTATCATTCTAGACATCTTCAAATCATTTGAGTGAAGTCCTTCAGGGCATTGAGCAATGAAAGACTCCATTAATGAAAGCAACAATGTGTGAGAGCTCCGAAAACTTTTAAATTCAACTTGTGCTAATGTTTAACAATTTCTCTAAATATTTTGAGCACTATTTTCCAAATCATGTGGCACAAAATATAAAAGAAAATACAGAGCAATAGATAAACTCACATTTATTTGTTGTTACATAATAACCATCTCACTAAAATCTCACTTCAGATTTCAGACGCCATTAGTGCTTCACATAAAGAGTAATGAGTGGCTCTATTAAAGCAAGTAAAGGAGCAGGTGAGGGGAGAGTCGATATTGACAAAAAAACAATACAATGGTATATTTCTTACATAAGGAAATAAGTGCATAAGCGAAAGCAAAGATAACAAGTCCTTGTGTGTTTTATAATGATTGTCACAGAACGCTGGGTTTCCCAGTTCCATACACCAGGAGATAATGGCCTCCTGCTTATTCCTGTGCTTCCGCTGTGACCAAGATGGAAGAGCAGGTGTGGCGGGGCAAAGCAGCAGAGTGCATGATGGGTACATGATGTCCCTTGTGCAAGAAAAAAAAAATATTCCTTGTTTCTTTGGAGGGGAGAACATTTCTATCTGGAATTCCATCTAAATCTCTCCTGGTTGGACTATGGTTATATTAGAAAAATCCAACAGCTCTGCACATATTTCAGAGAAAACAAGACAACAAAATACAATTGAACTACTTGTTTCTAATACTGTGAAAAGTCTATGTTTTTCTATATAAATTGCAATATAATGACTTTCCACAAACAGCTGATAAATGCATCATTAAATGAAAAAAACAAAAATCTCTGCAGCAAATCGTGTGAAAATGTTTCCAAGGGTAACCTTCTGTAGGTAGTAGCCCATTCCTGTGAGCAAGTGAAAACCAAGAGTGTTAACATTTCTGTTGCTTTAACAGAGGAAAACCATATGCTCTGAAATGACAATGCTGTTGGCCAGTACATACCATATATCAGGTTTCTATGGAATATAAAAGTCAAGTTGGTAATGTCACCATGTCCTCATCAAAGACTGAATTGTACTTCTTTTTTTTCAGAGAGAGGGAGTTTAGAAAGAAGTAAGGCAGGAATGCAAATCGCACCTTGGTATATCTACGTGACTAGGTGTGACTCGACAGTGTGTGAGAACATTTCGAGTGTGCCATAGGGGCAGAGGGAAGAGTGTTTGGCTTGGGTGCGGGGATCAAAAGTAAAACACCAGCAGTGTCTACCGTTTCTTCTCCATCTTGAAATTCACAGGAATCCTCTTGTTCCATCCCATTGCGAGATTCAACCCTACGAGGAGGGAAAAGCAAATAATTACATTTCTACTATATGTGACCTGCTCTATCGAAATCAGTCGCATTGACCCGAAGACACATTTTGAGTTGTATACACTGCTGGAAAGAGGAGATTCCTAGCTTTCTAATGATATCAGGATTGTTGTTGTGCTCCAAATATTAATCAAAAATATGTCACATTATATAATGACTGTCACCGAGTCATCATTTTGAGAAAAATGCCTTCAAAATTTCCACTTCTCTGGAATCCATCGATCTGATTGATTATTAGCGGAGCAAATTATCAAAATACTACGGAGGGAAGATATTTTCGTTTGGATTACTGGTCTGGGGGAAGCTCGCGAGTGTGTGTGTTTGTGTAATTTTGCATTTGTGTGTATTGTGTTTGTTTCCCGGGGAAAACCCTCACGAGAAACACCGGCTGTTGTTATGCCTGCTGTGACGTTAAGTTACTCCGTTCTCCGCTTGTAATTATGCCGAAGCTTCAAAGTTGTATCTGAATTTGCCGAAAAAAGTTTAACATTCTGAAAGACTTTGTTTAATTGAAATCAGATGAAAACAAACTGTAACGGACCCTGCCGTGTTATCTATGATTACTATACGCTTACATTCATAATTTCAGCCGGAGGGAGGGGGGCGCTGCGGAAGAGCATATTGCGAGTGAGAGGTGTCATCTTCCAAGCTTCAAAAATTTATTTTTCGTGTGATTTTGGAAATAAAAGTTTCATATTCTGAAAGCCAAGACTTTGTTTATTTAAAATCAAACAAAACACCCGAACCCCGAAAAAATAGTTTTTTACGCAAATCCACGTTTATTTTGAAATGAGCCGTTGCGACTTCCGACTGATTTCGATAGAGCGGGTCACATATTATATCATAATAAACATCTTAAATGTAATATCTGAGAACCAGAAGATGGTTGCTTTAAAAAAAATGAAAATAGATTTACTGTAGTAGCAGTGGCTGGTGGTTCGGTGTAGTTGAACAGGCCCTTGTAGCGACCCTTTTCCTCCTTCTCTTTGTTGCGGATCCTGTCCTCCATGGCCTTCAGCTCCTTGGCAACAGATGGTCCCAGAGAGGGGTCCAGCTCCAAAACCTTATTAAAGTCCACCCTGGCCTCCACCTCATTCCACACAGCAGCGTGGGCCTTAGCACGCTTATAGTAGGCCTTCAAATTGTCTGTTATGAATGAGACACAAATAATACAAGAAGACAAATCAAATAAACATACTTGCATACATAGACAAGGATTCATGTTTTTGTTTTTTTACATTGTATACAATGACATTTTGATGACATACTACACTATGACTTTGTTGTTGTGATTTTGTTGGAAGTGGCTGTTTCTTATTTTACCCTCATATTTGAAGACGAGTGCTGAGCAGTGTTCGATGACTTCGTAGTACTGGCCCTGGAGCAGCTTGCACTGGCAGAAGTTGAGGAGCAGTGGTGTGATCATATGGTCCAACTTTACCCATACCTCGTCTCCAGGATGTTCCTTGAAGGGGAGAAAAAAGTCACAGAAGAGTAAGAGAATGCATTTTTTTGCAAGAGTTTGTTGTAATGAAATGAAATACTAAAAACTGGATCAGATGTATTTTCTTTTGTATTCAACTGTGCCCTTACCTTCATCTGTAGATTTTTTAGGCAGGCAATGCCATTGTAGTACTTTTCTGTAGCTTCTGTAATTTTGCCCTGCTTGAAAAGCGTGTTGCCCTCCTCATGGATCTGAGGCACGAGCTTCAATTTCTCTTCGTCTGTCATAGCCCACACATCAAGCTGGAACGATCCTGGAGCCAGAACCTTAGCAGACAAAGAGATTGAAGATCAGTGGCTGGATCCCCGGTTAGTGGAAGCCTTACACATTTCAGTTTTTGCTTAACTATTAACAACAATTTGTGTTAGATTCATATTAGACTACATTATATCCAATACTTAAATGTATGCAATAATCAAAAACATTTTTGATTTCATATTTGAAAAGAAAACTTCTTGTGTCTTGTTTGATGAAAAAAAAAATACTTTAAAGAAAGTTACGTAGATATAAAAAGGGTGATGGTAGTTGCTGGGTACCACAACCCAGGCTGTGTGTTGGTGCTACAATAGAAAGTAACCCACAAACAACACTGAATCCTTTAAAAAGCAACCAATGATTTTAAAATCTGTGCTCTGCCCTGCCTGCTCACCTCCAGCAGATCGATGGTGAAGAGAAGAGGCTGCGGATTGGCCTGAAGATTATCCAGGTCGTTATGCCCCAGAGAGTGGTGGGAGTGAATCTGGGCAATGCCACAGCAATGCCTCTGGCCTTCCAGGGGGTCCTTACCAGCACTGATGTTTCTCAGGGACTGGGACACGAGTGGGTACAGTGATGTGTGCTGAGGGGTGAAGAGAAATGGTCATTGGTCAATGCACGAAAAATAAAAATAAGATCGTCACCCCATAACAAGCAAATGACTAGCTCACTTACCTTATTTTCACAGTTAAATTCTGCAACTTCGCCTTGTCTCATGGTGATGACCACTCTCTCCCACGCAGCTAGTTTAAACTTCTTGCCTAAAATGAGCTCCATGGGTTTGCTGCGGCCCCCCATGGTCCGGGAGTCATCCAGCACTGTGCCATCACACAGGCTGGTGCGGTAGTGGAAGACCACCTGGTGAACACAGAGACGAAGAACACACACATTAAACCCTGCTCAACATAACTATCCGGTTTAAATAATAGTTTAGACATCACCCTTTAAGTAAACTGGATCGATGCAGCTTGTGTACTAGAAACAAAGGAGCAATCTGTATTTCTGTGACAGGCCCGGAGAGCGTATCCGCTCTATCTTATTCTGGCCAATCACAACAATAGCAGTTTGATTGACGTGAGATTTAGACCAATCAGCATTCATAAACACATACCATCCTGTCCCTCCCCCTATCTTTCCATCAAGATGAAAAAATAAGGGAAGAAATGTAAGGTCCCCCGGCTTTAAAAGAGCAAGATCAACAAATGTTACACTGTATAGCCAAAAACTAAGGCAGCAATGCCCACAACTTTGTCAGCAGTGGCTGTATACAAACATTAATCTAACTGACAGTGTCTAAAGTGTTAGCTTCCCAGTGATAGCATTAGCTAGCGTGCTTCGTCGCTTTTCTTAACCATTTCAGAGGACAAGACCCTACTGGTCCGTCTGCGGACATGCTACAGTTTTACCTTGGTTCCATTGGGAAAGGTCGATAGCTCTCCTTTGCCAGGACTGATCAATTTCTTTACAATTCCTTCCTCGAGAAGCTTACGTGCCTCTTCCTCCATCCTTGACCGAGTCGAGTTTACGACAGATGGCGATGTTTGCCGAAGCCAGTCCTTTCGTTATAGCGCCCTCTAGGCTGGGGGCTGCACTGACTGCTTTCTCCGACACATAATAAAAAAGGTTCACGTTTCGTGTGTTTTAATTAATGCAGCACGTGTACTTAATGACCAGTGATTGAATGTAACATTGACTTTACATTTTGACTGAGTATTCTCATGTTATGCTACACTATGTCATAAGAATGTCACAACAAAAGTAGGCCACGAAAATATCATAGTAGGCCTATTGTATTTCATAAAATTTAAATAAAATCAGTATGGAATGATAAGACTGTCAAAAATGTATATATTTACAACATTTAACATTGTCAGGGATATTAATGTACAGTCCAATACTTATTTCTATCATGGTCCTATGCATTCCATCACTTCATGAAGCAATTTTATTACGCTCCGTGAAGTTCCTTTAACTTTAAGATTAGACAGGTCTAGAATTCTAGTGTGTAAAGATAAAGACCCCATACCAAAGACAAAGTAAACCAACATGCAGACACAAGACATTCAAAAATAGCAGGAGCTAGCAGTTACATATAGACACGGATATCTTACAAGAGATTTAACTCCCTGAGCAGGCAGAGCTGCAGGTTTGACCCCCCCCAGCTCACTTGCAACAAAAACAAAAAAAACACATCTTAAAATATACAAAAGTTTTATTGTAATTTCACAGTCATTATTCACACAACATAGAGAAACACAGGCAAGACCTATCTCCTTCTTTTTCATGTACACACAGCAATATCAGTTCATGTGGAAAACAAAGTCGAAGCACTGAGTGGTTGAGTAAGTAGTGGTCATTACAATGACAAGAAAAAACAACCATGTATCAACCTTTTTAGTTAAAAGTGACAAAATACAATTCATTTAAAAAGGTAAAAAGTAAAATTAGTGTCTCATGAAATGTTATTTTTCAAAATAAGGTAGGTAGAACAATTTGAAGCCTCTTCTTCCACGGACAGCACAGCTGATGTATATCACATGGTACACTGCAGGAAATACAGAGAATACACTAATTATATCTTCCAAACAAAGCACACATTAACTGGTACGGGTGAATGTAAAGTGAAACAAAAAGGCTGGAAACAAAGGATCAATTTACCGCCAGGGATGAAGAGAAGAAATCCAGGAACAAAGAAAATAGCACTTGAAACCCCTGTGAAGACAGTCATTTTAGAATCAAGACACAGTCACACACAATATTCAATGCAACCACACATTAAAGGAAGAGTTTAACATTTTAGGGAAACATATTATTTTCTTTATTGCAAGAATACAGAGGAAAAGATCGATAGCTGTTGGGACAATATTTTGTTTCTGACTTTGTTTGAAACTACAACTTTGCTGTCTTAGAATTAGCTGACAATTGACAAGTACTATAATTTATTGTAGCATGCAGCTACGGTTTACAGTAAATTGTATCCCTTCACACCAGTTGTTAAAGGTCCCATGACATGGCCATTTCTACTGATCATAATTCCATTGTTGAGGTCTACTAGAATAGATTTACATTGTGCAATTTTCCAATCTCACATTGGTTTCTCATACAGCATCTCTGTATAGTATGTGTATTTACTCTGTCCTACACCGCTTGTTGGAGCTCCTGCCCCCCTCTGTGAGCCCACTCTGTTCTGATGAGTCCACCACCGTTACAGCGGAACATCAGTGATTATGTGTTACAATAGCGTTAGCAACCAGAAAATGACACAGTAATGACGAACAGATGAGACTGTTGCGCGGGGTCTGGGTGCCGTGTTGGTGGGACGTTGCGAGGCTCGCTGCTGCGAGGAGCGGACAGTGTGAACTGGCTTACTGGTGTGGTTTCCTGGTTGCTGCGTGGGGTCGGCGAGACAGCGAGACATCGCGAATGGACGCGAGAAGGGGGGGGTGCTAAGGGGGCTGCAGCACCCCCATCGGCGAGGCTCCACTAGCACCCGCACCCCCCCCCCGCACCTACAGTGTAAGCACGCAGTCTCCACTAGCACGTCACAGTTTCGCCGCTGAGAGAGTGTGTGTGTGTGAGGAGCTCCACTGATTGGTCCATTTGGGTATGGTCACGTCACTGTACCCAGGAAGAAAAAGAGAAATCTCCAACGAGGCGTTCTGGGGCAGCATAGACAGGTAGTTTCTGTGTTAGAGTTGTACTCGCTACAGGGTGTACTTTGAGGGTTTGTGACTTTGCAGACCGTTTACATGCATACAAACCTTCATAACACACAAGGGGACGGGTAATAACCAGAAAAACATGACATGGGACCTTTAAGTTGAGCAGGACAGATTTGTACTGGATTGAGAAACACTGCTTTTTTATCATCAAAGGGACTTTGGCCTTGAATGACTGCTGCCATTGATCCAGCAGTGTGTGCGATGGTGTTACAGGAAAAGTATACAGACAGGATGACACACTGAGCTGCCAAGCTTTGTTTGTTGGCTGCCAGAATACACATTCATAGACTCCAACCAAAACATACAGTCCAGCATTGACCATGCAGGTACATAGACACAAAGGAATGTCTTTCTTGTAATGTTTGCGTTAGTTCAATTAAATGGAGATATTTTGAATTGGTACTTTCTTTTCCAATGTAGTAATTTGTGTTAAGTTTGTGATTTATTATTTAGTTGTAACATGATTGGTTTCCGTTTGGTAATTTTTTTCATGAAATGTTTCTTTCTTTGGCTGCTTTTTGGCTGATAACAATCTACAGCTTTTTGATGCTTTAAGCATTACTCTTCTTCTTTTTTTTATATCCAGCACACATAGCATTTTGTGCTTGTTGATAATGTTTAAATGATCTGTGGTCATATTGCATCTGGGTTAACAGACTAATTATGTCGTTTTTGGACAACAAAATCATGTAATTATCCAAAAAGGTTTAATTTCCTTACCGGCAACTGGATTCAGCTGGATGACAACACCTGTGAAAATAAGAGCTAAAAGAAAAGATGAAAGTTCATTTGCAGGGTGGGGTGACAATCCAGCATTTATAAAACTCTTTTTTATTCACTTACATAACTCTAAAAACTTGTTTAACAAATAGTATCAACAATAGGACAAAGTTCAGGGTTCTCAACACAACACTAAGAAAAACAGAAACGGATGACAGAAATAAAATAAAAGCATTTGTTTTTAAGTTAAGACCTTATTACAGAAGGTTGTTGTTTTTGTTTATATTTGGTAAGAAAAAGGTCTAATGGGATTTTTTATTTGCTTAAAAAATATTTTGTTGTGTTTTCTTTTCCCTTCCTTTTAAGTCACCTACACTTGTACCCTATATTTTGTCCTGCACATTGTTTTATGTTTTGAAAAATAAATAAAGTGTTCGAAAGTATAAATGAACTGTTCAAGACTTACCAACTCCAGTGATGAGGAGAAGGAAAGAAGCCAGAACAACTCTTCTGTTTTTCTTCACGAGCGGATGGGACACCCACCTGAGCAAACATTTTTTTAAAGTGAGTGTTTGTTGTTGTGTGATAATTTGTGTGTATGTGGTTGTTGAAGTTTGCTTTTGTTGTTTGAACTCACCCACAGCAATGAGCAGAAAGGTGATTGACAGAACTCAAGGTGCTGAAGGACCACTGCGAGCTGCAGTAAGACAGAGTCGCAGGGTCGCTATGGAGAGAGCACAAACAGAGAGTTTATCTCACATTCAAAGGGTTAAGGTAGAAGGAGGGGTGAAGTTAAATCACATCAATAGTTCTACACAGAAGACTCACCTGATTTTGAAGAAGTTATTGAAAGAGGAATTCCCATTGCTGACCAAGACGTCTTCATTTTCCAGATTCTACAGAAACAGCAGATGATAAAGAAGGTGCAGTTTCAAGTTCTTCTGAAATGTTTACAAATCCATTAAATCAGTTTTTACAATGTAGTTATCTTCAACAAGTTCAATTATTTGTTTTTTTTGTCTGTCTGCTGTTGTGTTTGTGTTGTTGTCGTGATGTTCTCTGTCCCTGTTTTTACTTGTATAGAAACCGTTTTGTTCTGCTGCCTCGCTTGATCCGAACTCCTTGGTAGAAGATATATTGTATCTCAGTGGAACCTTTCTGGTGGAATACATAATTATTTAAAACGTTTTTTATTTGTACCTGATACTTTAGGTTACTGTGTTCAGGGGAGCCGGGAGCAGCAGCAGGCGAGGGATGAGTCTGAGGTTTGGAGAAAGTTAGAGGACCAAATGTCATCTCTGCTCCTTCCCTGTCCTTGTCTTTGCTCTTCCATCCCTCGGTGTCTCCATCAGACACTGCTTCCTCCTCATCTCCATCCAACACAAAGGCATCATCGATACTAAACTGTGTGGCCATGATTGCCTCTTACACCCTTCAGTTCTGTGGCTTGATTTTCACTGTGGATTGAGAGAAAAAACAGTGCTTCTTAGAGGTTTTATACACATCCTATGATCTATTCAGAGATAATATGCACCGTCTATAATTCCGGACTAATAGTACAATAATTATAAGCTAAAAAGTAAACTTTATTGACTTTTGCATTTTAAGTACGCGCACAAATAACTACACTCAGAATAAACTAGTCTGGAGACCGAAATCTTCTAACGTGATTTAATTATAAACTTGAACAAAGACAATACTACCTTGAATGGGAACTTGTATTTGAGCAAACAGGACCAAAGTTAACTTAAGTGAACCAGTAGCAGTTTCCTGGCTGTGTTGTTGGCCATTGTTTGGTCTCTTTCCGCTAGTCGATCAGATGACCAGGAGGAAAACTTAACTTACTCTCTTTAGTTGATCTCTTCTCCAGGGAGCCTGAACTCCACTCCAAGTTGTGAAGACACGGGTCACATAATTGTAAGCTATTAAATTATCAACAAAGCCTTCTTTCCACTTTTTGTTTAGTTCTTTATAGCGAAAAACGATAAAAAAAAGTGTTGAGTCTCTTCGTTTTTTAACAAACGGGTCTCGATTGCACTCGTCTGATTACGCCCTAAGATCACTTCGCGACCAGTTACTCAGTCTACTTAATCGAGTGTCGGTTTGTCGATCGTCACACGTTTAGTGGTGAAGGAAATCTTCCTACTACTTAACAAGAAAGAGTAATTTTCCTGCAAATTATCACACATTCAGCTTGTTTGCCTTCCACTATGTTATTTTCTGTGTATCTTTCCAAATGCAACATTTGACAAAATCTAATTATGTAAAACACCTAAAGCAAAAACATTTAATGCAAATTGAAAATGAGAAAAAGTGAAACCGTTACACTTTTGAGCATGTATTGTTGAAGATAAAAAACCTGGACTTAATCACTTATAAGTAATTAAACACTATCTTTGCATTACAAAATTAAATGCAATGAATGTAAAATCAAAAGCGCAGTGAATGTTATCCCACATTGTATCTGTTGCCAACATGAAATCATGTGATTTCCAGTAAATCAGAAGACCTGCATTATGCAAACAAACATCTCTAAACCAACAATCACAGATTAGTCATTGTTAGTTGCAGTTCAGAGGAGCAGACAGTCAGATGTGTGGATGGAATTAACGGTGACAGAAGTACTGCTAAAAAATCATTGGTGATTTGGATTCATTTGGAAATTCAACAAATGTGAGTTGTGATATGTTTCTCCAACTTTTTTGTTTATAATCACTGAACCAAGGCAATGTTATTTATATCTGAAATGACTATCACAAATAACTTTTCTTTATTTTATTCAAATGGAAGCTGTAGCTAAATTATCAAAGTTTTAAAAGATTTGATCGTGGACAACATCACTAGTTTCAGGTATTGCGCCACATTATTGATATTTTTTTCGGCTTGGTGCCATATTCAGTTGGAAATCCTCACTTGTAAAACATCTACATCAACTTTCCAATTATATTTTGCTACCTTTCATCCATTCTCTGTTTCAGATGAAACAACAGGCTTTACTTTGCCTCTTGCTGCAGCTCGCTTTTGAGGTATGACTGCCTGATAATTGCAGCTCACACAGAATGTGTACCAATATGTTCCATAGCTATTATAATTCTAACTGAACAAGTGCTTAAACCTTATGATGTTTGTCTGTTGAATATAGCAGCTTTGCCTCAAGATGTTTAACAATTTATTTCTGTCAAGCTTTCTTCAGGGACAAATCTTTGGGTGGTACCTGGTTCCAGTCTGGAGCTGCCATGTTTCTCGTTTCAAACTGACTTCCCTGGAGCGGCCATCACCTGGAAATTCAATGGTTTAATTATATTTCATACTATACATCAAATTGCAAAATCTCCCAGTTATATGTTTGTTTAATTTGATATTTTTCCTAATACAGGTAATGAGATAAATGCCAATACTCCGAATGGCTCGCCTAGAGTTAAACAGGGTGGCAGGCATCTTTTTATATCTCCTGTGACTGCTGCCAACGAGGGCGATTACTCATGTTTGATAAAGGACAACGATAGGGAGATGATAATAACATACAAAGTTAGAGTTGATGGTGAGGAACATACACATTTCTCTTTTCATACAAAAAAAGTGAATTTGGGTAGAATTGATTTCAAAATCAAGTGTTTTTGCCTCTTTCTCCAGCATCCGTTAACTATAGCATTAAAGTTATCAAAGGCTCCACTGCTCACCTCCCGTGCCATTTCCAACCTGCCGGGGAAATCAAAGCCAATGCACTTTGGTTTAAAGAGACAGGTCTTGGCAATGAGCTGTTGAATCCTGAAGGAGATAACAGAGTGGAGCTGCTGTATCCACTGGACCATGATCAGACCATCATCATCAGAGATGTTGGCATGGAGGATGCTGGGACTTACCTTTGTCGATCTGCTGAGGGGGCAAATCTGAGCTCTGTAAATGTCATTGTTGAAGGTAGGTCTGCCACCATGTTACAGCAGAGATAGGGTATCTGTAATAAAAATGACATTTATTTTTTCAGAAAATCCCTTTGAAAAAGAAGTTGATTATCCAACCTGTTTTTGTCTGTGCAGTCTCTTATTTATAGATTTATAAGGGATGTAAATATCTGACACCATAGTTAGGCACCTTGACTGTGGCCTAGAGGAATTGTGGCAAAGTAATTTAGAACTTTTTACCAGACTAGTTATAATGATCTAATCCTCCTCTTCCCTTTTCTTGTATTCCTTTGTTTGCTTTTGTGCATATTGTTCCGTCCTTTGTGTCTGTCACAAATGTATATAATGTTTGTATTTAACGTAAATCGGTTTGGCAATCTTTTCTGTATACTTATATGTTACAGCACAGCCCGAACGAGATGTTTTCACAAAAAGTACCTGTACATGTTAACAGTCTGCTTTACTTTCTTTCAGTTGCTCCTACTGCTCCTCCTCACTCGTGCAGCGGCTTCACCACACCATGGGAGCCCTGCCAGGACGAGAACAGTCGCACAGGGGAACCCATGTTGCAGGAATCCATTACAGAGTTTTCCATGAAGTTGTATTCATACCTCAGAGAATCACAACCCTCCAGCAACCTGCTCTTCTCTCCTATCAGTATCATCGGGGCACTGTCCCATTTGTTGTTAGGTATGACAAAATTAAACTGCATAATGTTTGTTATTATTCTTACAAATTCTAAAACTAGTCATATTGTCAACTAATCCTTAGGACTGCCAAAACCAGGCAGGGGAAGAAATGATGGGTCTGAATATAACATAGATTTTCTTTTATTGAGTTTGTTCATAGAAAGAACAAAAAATAACACTAACCTTGTCCTTTAAGATGGTCCAAGCAATATTGTCCCTTTGTTACCTCTGCACACGAATAAAAGATTATCTTGTATATGACTTACAGGAAGTTAGATTAAATAAAAGTCATTATTTGTTTTTAAAATGTCACAGGAGTTTTTCTCTACTTATATGAAATGTCAGTCATACTTTGCAGCTTTCATTATCACTCCAAAGCACAGTCGTATTTCTATCTATATTATGTATTTTCTTAATTCTGATGCATTCAGGTGCAAGGGGGGACACCCGTAAAGCCATTGAGAGGGCTGTCTGTGTGCCTCACGACTTCCACTGTGTCCACCTGCAGATGAAGAAGCTGAGAGAGAAGTTGGCCGGTTCCTTGCAGATGGCTTCTCAGATCTACTATAACCCAGGTAAAACTATCACTATGTGAAGCTCAAAGATTAGCTCCTCTGAAGTCAAAGAGGTAGATGCAGAGATTCTGTGTCCAAAAAAAATCTTTATCTCTGCAGCTCATCGTGGTTTCTGTGTTCTCTTCCTCAGAAATCAATCTGAACCAGTCCTTTATTGACCAGTCCATCCAGTTCTATGATGCAAAACCCGTCATGCTACTGGATACCAGCGAGAACAACACAGAGATGATCAACAGCTGGGTCGCAAATAAAACCAACAATAAAATCCAGCATTTGGTCGACTCAGTGTCACCGAGTACACAGCTGATGCTGCTCAACGCTGTCTCCTTTACAGGTCAGTATTGTGTGTGCGCATAAGAGTACGGATGTGCATGTGAAAACTAATAGACTGTCTGTACTTCAGGTCAGTGGAAGGTCAAATATGAAATGAAACCCAGGAAAGGGCTCTTCACAAAATTGGATGGTGATCTGGTGAATGTACAGCTCCTGTATCACCCGAAATACATGGTGGCTATGACGTATGTAGTCCAGCTAAAGGCACAGGTGAGAAAAAAACAACACCCTCCTTAAACCACCCATTCACACACTCTACAACAGGCAACTTCACATGAGGAGAGTTACTAAGGTGTAATGGAAGGCAAAGCCACTGTGTGAGGTGAAAAGTGAAAATATGTACTTCTCCTCATAGTCTTAATACATCTGACTACACAGACACAACAGATGTTTGTATTCAGTTTGACTAACAGTTTCTGATTGTATTCTTGATATGGTCTATTGAGAATAAAACAGAGAAAGAGGATGCCCTTTATCACTCCAAAACTTGCTTGAGAGTCAACACAATTTTAAGTTTTCTACGGAACCAAAGTATTTAGATAGTTTTGGGCATATTCAAAGGTTCATCCTAAACATAAACTGCCAATAGCTTTTTCTTCATGCTTTGAATGGTGTCAATTTGCAAAAGGGTTTCAAATATTGGCACAAAAGAGGTCTGAAGTTATAGTGCAGATAAATTGACTCCATGGCAACAGTATGCTTCATATTTACATATCCCAAAACATTATGGATCCTGTAGCTCTGAAATTTAGAACCTGATTGATGCATTCATATTTTGACATTAAAGTAAATTGGGTGGGGGTCTTGAGGTGCATAGTTGTCTCAATGTGATCTTTGAGGGCTCCTCAGTGTCAACATCTGGATATTTTTTTCATTTTACAAACAGGTGGCGAGGCTTGCTCTCACTGGTGACAGCAGTCTTTACATCCTGCTGCCTAGCTCCAGAAAAGTGTCTGACCTGCAGCTGGTGGAAGAGAGTCTGACAGATACAGCTGTGCGTCAAATGATACAGGAATTACAAAAAACAACCCCTGAGCATGTGGAGGTCACTCTGCCCAAAATCGAGTTGGATGTCCAGCCAGACATGAACATGCTCATCAAGAAATTGGGTTAGTTTATCTTTCATGGTCTGTCAGACTATTTTAATACCTGCCATGCTTTCAGGTTGTGTAGTTGTATTACTTTATCAACCAGCAAGGAGACAGCCTTGAAAAGTGTCATTATTGAAAATAGCATACACATCATTCTGCTCATCTCCCTGTATCAGATACATTTACTTCACTTATACTCTTCTCTCCATTTCCCCCTAACCAGGACTGTCATCCCTCTTTGAGAGTTCCAACCTGTGTGGTCTCTACTCCGAAGAGAGGGTAGTTCTAGATGATGCCCGACACAGAGCCTTCCTCGCACTGAATGAACAAGGAGTGGAGGCCGGGGCCGTCACCACCATTTCGTTCTCTCGCTCCTTCCCGTCCTTCTCTGCCCTGCGGCCCTTCATCATGCTGTTGTGGAGTGACACGGCCAATGTGCCGCTCTTTATTGGCAGAGTGACGGACCCATGAGAAAGAGAAAAGGGGAGGTGGAGATGTAACAGATAGGGTAAATAAAGGCAGTCTGGTAGAATGGAAATACTTTTAATTATTTTACTCTGCTTTGACATCAAATAAATTCAGTACAGTATCAGTTTTGCTAAAAGTAAAGTAAGTGACCCTCAAAAAAACCACATATAGGCCTGGATGTGGTTTGTTTTAAAAGACAATGATGAATAAACATATATTAAAACATGGGGTGCCTGTCTAATGTTTCTCAAAAATGAAATGTGTTATTCAAAGGAAGACAGACGACAACTGAAACGACTTCAATTTATTTTGCGAAGAAGTTACACAAACCCACCACAGGATGGCAGCCATACTGTGTGATTGACAGACAGTGAATACACAGGGACTGCAGTAGTGAATTCCCCATCTCATTCGCCCCTGCCCTCCTGCATCATTACCACTGATTTCAATGTAAGGAAGACGAAGTGTCAAAATCTGTGACAGTAAAGGTTTTGTTTTTTAAAGCAACAGCTTGCTTGGTAATCACAGCAACTGAGCAAAAATACCCTGAATCATCATATTCACAAACAAACAAATACGCACTGATGGCATTGACTGTAAACACATCAGCATTCAGAATAATCAGCTATGGTTGCACTCTATTATACAAGCTGTTAGTGATTGCTAAACATGCAGATGTATTGCAGATAAAATGATTACATAAGCAAAGCGGGGTCAATAGACAAAAGTCTAACATTTGGTGACTGTAAACAAAACGAACAGATTCAGAGAGGAATAAGCAACCAACCAGCCTGAAATGTGAACTGTATTCGATCACTGTCCCCAGCATAGCTCCAATCAAAGAACTCAGTATTCCCAGAAATGCATCTTTGATGCATGGATAACATAATGTTGATGTTTTGGTTTGATTATCTCACTGCCAACATGCTGGGAATTCTGATGTGCATAGAGAAAGTACAGAATAAACCCTCGCCCAACCCTCTTGTTAAATTCATTTAAGCTCTAACTGAAAATGTGTTTAAGCTCACTGTTACTTGACATGATCTTCGTGCCAACCTACGATAATGCCCAAGCCCTTTTTTATCTAAACCTAATTCACCACTGAAGGATCTATTTTTTTGCAGTTAACAATGAGACATTCACAAGGTTGTTGAAGGACAACAAGAACATGAGCAGCCGGATCGATTCAACAGTTAGAAAAACTCCCAGAGGCCACTGACCGACTGTGGGTGTGCTTTGTGAACCAGTGCATGGCCAGAGCTGTAGTGATAGATGAACCAGGGGAGTACATTTCATATCTTGGCAGGCGTTTAGACGTTTCAGTGAAAGTCTAGCCCAGATACACCATCGACATGCACAGATGTGCATAGAGACACATAATAGGCATGCAGGTTAAGTGTGCAATCTAGCTTTGTTTTTCAATATCTTGGATCCTGGCCTGTGATTATTCACTGTCCCCTGCTGCCATGCATGCAGGGTGAAATCCCATTTTACCTCCTGAAGTTAAATGTAAGATGAGGAGGGAGGTGGGGGGCATTTCTCCTGCACAGTTTTATCTCAGCAGGCAATCACAAGCATGTACACAGTGCTCCCAGTGTCTCCTGTCCAGAGGATAGAATATGCCTCTAAAGAGTAGACCTGCTATTCAATAGGTCTGGTCACGGTCTGATGTAATGGAATGAATGCAACATTGATCACTGCAATGACTCCTTCTAATGGCTGATTTAGATTGAATACAATATCCTCTCGAGATCAGTGTCTGAGGGTGCACAAAGTTGGGGACATTTTCAAGGTTTTAGGCATCCATTTTGCCATGAATTAGATCCCAGGACCAAAGAAAATGCCTGAATCTTCAAATCGACACACTGCTGCTGCTGTGATATTGCAGAGCAGAGAGAAAATGTTGCATCATCTGTGGCTTTGTTGGAGCAGAAATGGAGTCACTGAGGTAAACCTGCTTGGATCCTATTGAAATCTGGTTCATTACGCCGCAGCAAAGTCAAGGAACACATGCCACCTCCAAAAAGCAACATCCGTTCATCCTTTCATCAGGAAAGTCAAAAAGATCAGTCAAAAGTGACGTATCAAGATGTAATCCATTCTTTAATTTGCTCTATGACCTGTCTGGCAATGGTAGAGAGATGACAAAGGGTCTGGCACACATGATTGAAAGGTTGTCAGTGTTCCCCAGCCAGGACCGCTCACACCACTGAGGCCTGTGGTGGCGGCGCTGGCTTCCGAGGATTTCTCTCTTGTATGTGTCTTCTTTGTCCTTTTTTATCATTTCTTCAGACTTCTGTGCTTCTGAAGTTTGGATGGACACATTTTGAATGGGGAGTGACATCAATACAGAGAGACTCACACACTGTACAGACAGAAAATGTAGGCACTCATATTCTCATAGCCCTCATGCACACACACATTCACACACATAAACTGACACGTTAATGCCTGATATGAAGGTCTATAGAAAGCCACTGTCACTTAAAGACAATGAAAGACATAAGAACAAGAACACTGAAACGGTAAAGGTACAAATCCACCGAATGGATCTTTTTGTGCTTTATAATACTGTGTTGATTTGCATCAGATCAGCAACCACTAAAATAGAAACTTCTCAATACACAATCTCTTTCATAACATCTCTGCTCCTGTTACTATACACCACATTATGAGTCACTGTATGGATTTTGAGTACATTACTCTCAAATCTCTTCATTAGGTGTACATTTGAAGGACAGAATATGAGCGACTTCCACAATACACTAAGGTCTAAAGCACAATTCTGTGGGTAATGTTTAGTAACGTCAACACTTTATTGAGGACATCGTCACAATTTGGTTCACCTTTAAAAAATAAATTCAGATTACACCTTTTTACCTTTACTAATATTAGTATGAATATCATATACTAATACTTGGTTGGGGTAATATTGGCATTATATGATTAGGCTCTGTGTCGGGCATCATCTAGAACTACCCTCTCTTCGGAGTAGATTAGACTTTTTATGACTATTATTATTGCATCTTTTATCCTTTGCTCTTATTACTACTTTACTTGGTCTCAGTAAACAACCACTTCGAGTGAGACAAATGTTGTGTGTTTGTTTGTTTGTGTGTGTGTGTGTGTGTGTGTGTGTGTGTGTGTGTGTGTGTGTGTGTGTGTGTGTGTGTGTGTCTTGTGTAATCTAGTCCGGTTTGTCACTGCTCGGGGCTCCTTGCTGTGTGAGCGTATGCCAGTACTCCACTTTTTTCCCTTTGTTTTTGAGACAGTCGAACCAATGTCTGAGTCTCTGTCCGCTTGCATTTATTCCCAGCTCCACTCCACCTGCAAACAGAACGACAGGAACAGAGGAGAAGAGTCAGGAGGTGAGGGGAAATTGTTGGTGGGAGAGACATTTGAAGAAATGGGGAATAAGAATCGAAGAAAAAATGAGAAAGAAGAAGCACTTTAAAACCGTTACTGGTTTTTTTGGGTAATAAAATATCATTTTGACCCAAAAGATGTTCCAGGTGTAAATGTTCTACCGTTTTTAATGTTTTTTTCAATTGAAGTAGACAAAAGTTGGGAACACAGATATTGAACTAGTTACCAGCTTGTTTACACATCTAGCTGTTATAATCGATAATCATTTGTTTCTGGCCATCCTATGAATGTAAATCCAAAATGTTCTCTCTTAATGCTCTGTTTTTGGTCTCCTCCATCTCCTGAGGGAAGTATCTGGCTATTTAGCTGCTAAATGCTCCACTATGCTCACTAGCTGGTCACTGTGTCACTGTCTGCAGAGCAGGTAGTTTACTGTGGGACTATAGAGCTTTTTCTTTTACTGAAAATAACTGCCTGCCTTGGGCTTAAAACACCATTTGAGAGCAGTGTGAGTAAACCAAATTTGCAATGTTGCCGCAGGACAGTTAAATAATGAGCTAAGCTTGCTATTGAGCTCTGCAAGGGGGGAGCGGCAGATTCAGGTGGTTATTCTGTGTTGGTTCAACAGAGACCCTTCCTCATATTGTCATTTAATACACTGTTACTTTTCAGTGGAACTATCGAACTAGACAAGACTAAACAAAATGCACTGTATTGAGCAAGAGGCCGCTAGTCAAAATATATTGATAATCACTCATTAATTACCATTAGATTTATTTAGATTATTATCTTGAAAAGTAAGTGATAACTATAGCTTTCACATAAAAGCAAAACTATTTCTCTCATAATTGTAGTTGGGTAGAAATACAAAGGGGCATAACATGTAAATGATCAAGTTCAGTAAGTAAGTACTTGAGTAAAAGTAGTTTTTTTTCCATGACTGGTGTCATAAGAAAATAACAACAGACAGACTGACAGACATTTCATTTTTTCATTAGAACCTAACATTCAATAATGCATTTGAGATTCGGCAATAACGTACATAAAAATTCAGGCCAAAAAAGATTATTATTATTTGACTGGGAGGCAGATCTGGGAGCAAAGAAGGACATAAACAGATATTAGAGACAATTACCACCAGGCAGAGAGAAAGATAAATAGTCTGCTAGTAAGGGAATAACAAGACAGAGAGATTCAGTTAACGAAGGATTTATTGAAAGAGCATGGGGAGAATAACTATTCAGAGAAGCAGGAAATGACGCAGGTGAAAGCTAGCAGAGGTGACGGAGGCGTTGGTGGAGAGGCAGACTGTAGAATAGAGGGATGCAGGCAGTTGTCACCGAGGTTATTACAGAGCCATTCCCCTGGCTGTGACTGCACAGTTAATGGTGCGTGGAGTTTAAACATGGTATTTTGGCAATACTACCTTCTAACAGTGCTTCAGAAAATGACAACCAAGAGCATACAAGGCTCTATTGTTGATCTGCAACTCATCATTGAACGCAATGATGCTGCTTCTGGAAAAAGAGGAGCAGCCTTCAATGTTTCCTATCCTGGATCCTTCCTCCCTTTACCTTCACACACAGACACACAACTCTGAGAGCAGGTCAAAACCTGTAGATAATCACAAACAACACTTGGTCACCTCCACAATCATCCCACCACCTCCAAACAGAGATCGATGGAATGTTTTCTGTGTCTGTGGGTTGCTAGTGACAAATGGTCAGCCATCCTGACATGCGTTGGGCGAAAGAAGAGGGATGGGGAGCCGGCGCAGGAAAAGAGGACAAAGACGAGAGTGAGGCTGTAACTCAGACTGGCGAGCATGCAACATTCAGGTTCGAAACCGTACTGCTTGCATCAATATGAATGGCTTTTAATAGACATATGCTCAAGTGTGTTAGCCATAATCCACATTTGCATGAATCCTTGTGGATCACTACTAGTTTTGCAAGCCTTGCCAACCTGAACATGTGCAAACACTTTTGCCTGCTCTGGAGAATTAAAATTAGAAACACTCAAGTCTCATCAAACTATCAGAAATTAATAAAAAAGCAACAGGCACACCTAGCATAGAGCTTACCTTTACATTTGAATTGTTAGAAGTTGCTAATAGCCAAGTAAATAAAACATCACAACAGCTTGTGATGGAGACTATCAGCACCAATACTGATCCAGGGTATCATTACTAGCCATACTTTAGAGTTGAATTAAACTTGTTTCAATAAACTTGAGACTTGACTTGCGGCAAAATACTTTTGAGTAAATAGTTTTATTATCTGCAGTGTCTCTTTAGAAGTTTCATCATGTTTTCTGGAAGGTTTAAAGGAGGACATAGACATTGTAAATCTACCAAACACGACTCTGATTTAGACTTCAAGGTTTAATTTATGGTGAAGATCCTCATGTCATCAACCTGATGTATTACCTATGCCCTACTTTCACTCCCATATTTAATCTCTCATTGCTCAGTTTTCTCCTCCATTTATCTTTAAGATCTCACCTTCTACCATGTGACAACCTCTATGTCTTCGGGTAAGCCTATTAGCCTGCTTGTTATTGCTCTCACTCCTATTCAATTGCACTAAGATTATGTTCACTTGGCCTCTTTATCAACTTGTTTTCTCCATCTATCTTTGTCTCAGAATAATTTTTCTCCCAGGCTCAATTCACATAACTGGTGGGTTGATGTCGTTAAACCTGTAATGATAATGGTCAGGGGAATGGTCGTTATCTGGGGCTGTACGTTAGACTGGTGGCCTTTTCTCCCAGCAGCGCTAATAACTCACTGTGCTTATCTAAACACTAGGTGTCTCCCTCCAACCCACCCACCCTCTGTCTCATTGGCGTGTGCACACACACATTAGAGAGAGTAAAACGCTTTAATCTAAAGGCCTTCGAACTCACAGGTTGGTAATCCATAGTACTGTGCCTCCCCACTACTTCCCCATCACTCTCTAAACTCCCATGTGCTCAATTGACATGATACATCAGGCAGCACCAAAGCGGTTACGAAGTAGTTTGTCGCAGCAGCAGCAGCGATTTGATGTGCAAAGTCCACGAAGGATGTGAAGTCTTTTTCGATTTCTAAAGCATCTCTCTTTCCTTTTCCACTCAAACTCTCCTTGGCTCGTTCAAATCGTTCTCCTCAAGCCTCATAATTACTCCTCATTCCTTTTTTTTCATGTCTCTCCGCCCACGTTGGTTTTTTATGTTTTCTACAAGTGCGCTGCTTTCATTCAAACACTCTTTTACAGTCATGTACTTTGCTGCATCTGCTTCGCTCTCTTTTCCTCCCCTCACAGTTTTTTTCTCAGCCTACCTATGAAGTCGTTGCTCATTCCCAAGTCGTAGTCCCACACCGAGATCTCCAGGGTTTTCTTTGCCAGCTGGTCCAAGGTAACTTCATATGAAAACTCCTGTGCAGGTGGTGCACAAAAGAGCATATTTATATGAATGATTCATTAACATGAGAGTGAAAAGGAACTGAATTGGTTATGTAGTGCTTTTTGTAGAAGCAAAAAGCAGATTGATGCTGTGAACACATACAAAAAGGAATGTCAGATGTAAAATAAGTTAAAAAAGGTGCAGAACAACATTTTAAATACATTATAGAAAATCATAGGAGTAGCTCAGTGTATGGTGGCTATATGTACAGCAGGAGAAAGGGTGTACCTCATTGAATTCGGGGTTGAGAGTCTTTTTCTTCACGGTAGTCTTGTTCTTGGATTTTTTCCCCATATCTGGCTGCAAGGTGCTGAGGGAAAGAGAAAAAAATAAAGTTCCTCAAATGTTACCTCTTAAACAAGGTCAGAACAATCATTATTGCTGAGATCAAAGAAATTCAACTGTCACTTCCTTCCTTATTTCTTATCTTTTACCATTTGTGACAGTGAACTTTGCTGAATGGCAGAACAAAATGGAGTCAGAAAGTTATCAACATCTCTTTCTGAGATAACTCCGACCCAGAAGTATTTCGAACAAAGACAGGGAAAGTAAGAGATTGAAAGACAAACAGAGAGAGACAGAAGGCCAAAGCAAGATAGTAATTGTGCCAATGTTGTAGGACTGTGCGCTCCGGCAAAGAGGATTGCTAAAGGGCAATGGGAGTCATCATCAGTGTAAATTCCAAGTCAAGATGTTCAGGCGGTGAGATATCGCACTCTTTCAGCCTCCTGCCAGTGACGAATCCTGGCTTGACAGCTGATGCATGAGATGGGCTTGGGGGTTGTCACTGCGGAGCTGGAATCAGAGCGAGTGAAGGAGGGAGGGATGGAGGTGGAGGAACCGGAGGAGGATTTGATAAAAAAGCTAGGTGGTGGCACAAAGACTTGAGTCATTTAGTCACTGTCAGTTATATAAAATTACATTTTCATCATATGAAAGGATTGGGCTAAGGTTGTAGATATCCGTGACGGGCGTGAAGTCAGTCCTACGACGTGTTGTTGACAGCTAGGAGATGCACAAACACACACTGTTTACTATTGGGCTTAACTTATTAACATTTCCTTTTTTTTTTGTCCGAAACAAGATTGACCAAAGAAGACTCAATATCAGAGTATGTCAAGCTGTTCACAAAACACGGCCCAGAATCCGCGCCCGCAGTAGGGGAGCCTAAACAGCAAAGAGTTTGAAAGATAAATCTGAGGGATAAAGTGACGGTTAAACAAAATGTATTCGAAACAGTAATATTGCTTTCACACAAATAACGTTTTACTTTTTGCGAGATGGATAAGTCATTTTTTGCAGCAACAGTATAAAAACTCCCAGCTTACAATTGTGAAAAATAAGCACATTGGCTATTTGGGGCAAAACAACACAAAATGTCCAGTGGCTAAATCTGTGCCAATTACATGAGAATTTGCATGCAGCTTTTTCTCTCTGTACACATCTATAAAGATCATACTCAACAGCTGTGAAATGCCCTCTCGAAGGACTTATACAGTGGAGAACTTCTAAAATGATTTTGGACATAGCACTATTAATCCTAATGTATACCTATTACACTCCCAATCATAGCATTGTTTAGCTGACGACATGTTACCAAACCGCTTTTTGCCACTAGTCACAGGCTCTCTTGGGTGTTTATTGTATTTTAAAAAGGTCATTTTCTATATAAGCTATTCAAAATAAAGATACCTGGTACTACAGTACACAATGGTCTGACCGCCCTCACAAGAAAAGAAAGGAGAAGGAAAGAAAAAGATCCATTGAGACGGGCGGGCAAACAAAGCCTGCATTTGACCGGCAGCATGTGAGAGGGTGAGGTGAGAACCGGGGGACATCTCAGTCTGAGCTGCTGTGCCAAATCACATTTTGCAGACGGCTTCGAGGCCGCTCAGAAGAGGGATTCCAATTTCCGGAATAATAAAACATCATTTGACAGCAACATTCATTATAATGATGATAGAAATAAAAATATTCGGCACAGCAGAAACCAAACTATGCTCAAATTACCGTAGAAAATTCAATGTGAAGAATAATTCATAACATGGAAGGCTGGCCCATGGAGATAGGAGGGATTATCCTCTCAGTTTTTGTTGGCTTTTTCTTTTTTTAAAACTACACTGAACAAAAATATAAATGCAACACTTTTGTTTTTGCTCCCATTTTTCATGAGATGAACGTTTCAGAGTGGCCTTTTATTGGCCAGCCTAAGGCACACCTGTGCAATAATCATGCTGTCTAATCAGCATCTTGATATGCCACACCTGTGAGGTGGGATGGATTATCTCGGCAAAGGAGAAGTGCTCACTATCACAGATTTTTTCAGATTTGTGAACAATATTTGAGAGAAATGGTTATTTTGTGTATATAGAAAATGTTTTAGATCTTTGAGTTCATCTCATGAAAAATGGGAGCAAAAACAAAAGTGTTGCATTTATATTTTTGTTCAGTGTATGTTGTTCACAGCAAAATACAGTAATGCAATTTTTGTTCTGACTTAGTCCCAATCCTCCACTGATTAATGAGGTTAACAACAGCTGTTCTTCTCTATAATGATGATGATTTTTAAATACGGTTCCACAAAACCATTTTGTTTTTCTCATATGGAGCACTATGGTCATATCAGTTCAACTCTTGTTAGAAGAATGACATTTAAGGAGTGGACAGACATAACACAAATACGCAGACATAAACTCAAATCTACTGCAGCAACCCCACGACAGCATCAAAACAGCCTCCACGGTCTCTCAAAAACCTGAAGCTGGGTGAATTACCCACTAGTATGTTTTGCGGGGCATATTTAATGTGTGAGATTTGCTGGTGTTAATGAATATGTTGTCGCCTTTTGTAGCTGACTAATTACCACCTCATGCGTCATTAGCCCAATTGTATAATATTAAATGCTGGTTATTTTGTCCTAGTATTTAAGTCATTTCCTGATCTTTCTGAATGAGGCATCTTAAAGCTGTGTTTTTTAATAATATAATAACATAATATAAGTATTTTTACATCATCGCACCAGGTCAAATTAAGTTAAAATAGCAGTGCATTAAAGTCGGTGTTCCAGATATACAATATTCACATAACTGTATGTACAGGGACAGAGTTAATATTCACTGTGTGCGTTTTCGTACTGGCCATAAAGTAAACGCATTTAAGCGTGTGAAACTGCTCTGCAAAAGATGGGGGATAAAATCTACCATCCTTGCTGTGTGCCAAAGACAAAGATGATAGGGGCTTAGGATGTCTCAATTAAACAAATCAATATAACAATCCTTTTAGTATGAAAACCCTAAAAATAAATGTGTTACTAAATTGTTCAAAGCAGCAGAGTATCCTTGATGAATTTTAAGATAAAAAGTTTGTAACTTTTGAAAACACTGACTTGATTTATCGACTTGAACTCAGACTGCTGAAGCCTTTGTCTTGGCTTCAGAATTCCTTGTTGCACTTAACAAGCACTGTGGATTTTGACATCTTGGGTTTGTTTATACCTCAACCGAGATACAATGGTCTTGCACACAGACAGCGGACAAACCGCTTTCTATAAATAAGACAATATACAGGAAACAAGCTTCAAGTTGTCAGCTTATCTGCTGCATTTTAAATTGATGTCACGCCGGGCCATGTGAATCCAGCAAGCATGAATTGGGGTTTACATTCAATGGTCTTCTTTGCGCTCAGTAGAGGAATGATTACAGTAACGAATAAGCCATTCAAAAAAAATATGGGCATGTGAGTATTGAAATATGCTAGAAATGAAAAAAGGAAGTAATGTGTTTTTTTATTTGTTAGTTTAAACTTGGTAGGGAAGGCCTTCATTATAGTGCTTTGGCTTCTTGACCATTTATGCTCATGTAACCGGAAATGGATGAACACAAGCTGAAATACTAACAGTTCTACATAATATTTGGTGACTACCATTACAACAACTGTACCCTTTTTTTCATCTCTCGCCTGTCTTTGCCCTTTATGTCATTGGACCCTCATGACTAAACAGCATGACAGCTTGACAACCACCAGGGTCATGTGCATTTGGTACCTTAAACCCTTCTGACAGCAAGTTTAGGTCAGGCAAAGACAAGCAGAAGAGCAAAAGTGTCCCTGGGAAATAGAGAATAGAATCAAGAAAAAAACCCAGAAGTGACAGAAAGAGATGAGGGTGAGGAAGCTGTTGTAAAAAACAGAAACCAAAGTAATGTCACTAAGAAATCAACAAAATAATGTGATAGAAAGATGAGTGACAACTGGAAATTGGAGTTAAATATACTGTATGCCTGCTGCAGTCATGATTTTCACTTCACACAAGCGTTTAGAAAGAGAGAAAGAACAAAACTGTGAAGCAGTGTGCTTGGTCAGCAGGAAATATCTGACATGTTTTGCACTTTTTTCTGCCTTTACATGTCTTTTTTTCTGACAGAATAATGTATTCTTCCAACATATAAGGGAATGTGTGAAGAGCAAGGGAGAGGGATGTGGGTCATTCTGAAGGATGTCAACTCATTTAGTCTTCAAATGCTAATTTGTCCTTTTAAATGGAAGACAAATTAGCTCTGCGATAATTCTGACCTTGTGCCACTTGAATGGCTTCTAAAGGCTGATTGAAAGAAAAGTCATATTGGAAAAACCCTCTGGACAAATGCATGGTCACACCCACCCACCCACACACACCACACACACACACACACACACACACACACACACACACACACACACACACACACACACACACACACACACACACACACACACACACCACACACACACACACACACACACACACACACACACACACACACACACACACACACACACACACACACACACACACACACACACACACACACACACACACACACACACACACACACACACACACACACACACACACACACACACACACACACACACACACACACACACACACACACACACACACACACACACACACACACACACACACACACACAGAGAGAGAGTGACTGGCATCAAGATCAGTTTTAGTTCCAGCTTCCTCAAGAGGATTGCTGGTATTAAAACTGCAGGACTCCAGTCTGACAGTGAAATAAGCCAGAAAGCTTGCTAAGTAAATTAATTCTCTAATCTCATGTCGACTCAATTGCTCACTATACTCTGGAGACCTAATTCACCTATGCAGCATTACATTCACCCCCTTTTTTCTGTATTTTTCTGTTAAAAGTTAACCTCACTAAAACTTCAATACACTAATGATATTGTTTATTTGGTGGAAATAAAAAAAAGACACATTAAACAAGCAGAGTATACTCTGCAGACCAATCACTGAACTGGGGTAAAGTAGGCTCTTTGTGATAGATTCAGAGTCCCCGTTACAAAAGAGAACAAAAGGAAACTTTGGAAGAGAGATAAATGAAAAACCCAACTCATTTCAGTGCCAGAAATATGAATCAGATCAGAGTAAAGATTCTGCACAAATGAAACATCCGGTGAATGGATGCAGAGATGAAATGGAAAACACAACACATAGGAAGGAAATGCAACATGGTGGGAAAGACTGACAGAAGGAAGAGGAATAAGATACTCCGGGCTGCTTATGTTTTTTATTTATTTACTCAAAATAATTGTGTGTCAAAGTAGACACTCTGTTTTTTGAAGAAGGCTTTCAAAATGCCAATATGTCGGTGGGATTGGCTGAATACGTCCTACTTATACAGACATCTAAAAACACTGTTTTCCAAACAGTAATTGTTCCACACTTCTATCTACAACCATTTCGCTAAAGCTTCCATCTTTTCGATCCACAACACTTTCTCTTCATCAAACTACCAAATATGTTGTAACCGGACAACACATGGAAAACATTTTCTGATCTAACATCGTTACAGACAAATACAGCTTATTGGTTTAGGGACATACAAATAAGTAACTGCTGCATTTAATGAACGATTTTATTAAAGGCATTTCACACATTTGACCAAGGGGAGGTATTTGGTGTTCAGTGTCTCGCCACGGCACACAAGGACATGCAGATAAGAGGGGAATCGAACCGCAGACCCTGAGGAAACATTATGGTTTAAACTGACTGCTTTAGGTTTTTTGTTAAAGATCTTGTGCTTAAGGATTTGCAACCTTTTGTGTTCAATGTTGACGTTTTCTTGTGCCTCCAGACGACTCTGACCTTCCTCGGGGGTCTTTGTGGTTCTATAGCAACATCACGCAACTTCCTTCTCCACGCCCTACGGATAAGTCATACTCCCTATGCTAGAGGGCATTGTCGCTTCATGGTAAACAAATTAGTCTCTGCATTCACTGTGTACTAGGTCATCCCATTTCTTCATGTAAAGCTGGACTTTTTGATCTGTGTGAACTATGGAATCAAACAGAGAGCAGCGCTATGAGTGGGTGTACAGTACTGTGGCTTGTAGAGGAGTTAAAGTGCATACTTCTGAGATTCAAATCATGTTTATTGTGGTTGTGCAGGTCAAACAAGCTCAGTTGATCAGATTTTGGAATTTGTTGGAAAACAGAACAGAAATAAAATACATGAATACATTTTATTGTGCAAAAAACGGCTGAACTTAAATCTCTGAATGACACCAGAGCACATTCACTTAAGGGATGCCGGCAGAAGCTTGCTTCAGTTTTGAACTTACATTAAGCTTCAATGGCTTTATCAAATCAGACAACAATTTCAAGCAGCCTGGAGCTCCTTCCGCCTCAAAGCCTCGCTCTACTGAAGGGGGCCGTGTGGGAGCTCTCCCTCTATCTGCTCTGTGGGTGTTTAGGTGCACCAGGCAGATCAGAGATTGAGCTGTGTGGGCTTTATCTGTCCCTGCCCGATCCTCACAGGCAGGTGGGCTCAGGTGGGCAGCGGCAGACACTTTGTCTCTCCAAGAGTCCCTTTTCGGAAAGCCTTTCATTGGCTGAAAGAAGCTGCTTAGTCTGACAGAATGTCATTTAACTATGATACGGTCATATACAGCTTATAATTATTTTAATTATCTATAACATAATAGTTATTTATTAGTTAGTATAATAATTTTTGAACGCACCAATAAGGGCTCAACCTTAGTACGTGGGTTGCCCGCTCTACTAGTTAAGCTATTGCGGCACCAATATATTCTTTTTTTGATAATGGTTAATTATGAAATCTATTACATGTCAGAAGATTTCCCTGAGCTCCCAGTTGATGTCTTTAAATTGCTTGCTTTATGTGCCAAACTGTCCAAAAGTCATTTCAAAGATGATTTTGTTATATGAAAAAAGAGAAAAGACAAAATCCTCGTGAATATCTGGTTTCTTTGTTAAATAAAATGACTACAACGATTATCAAACGAAAATTGACCAATTATTTTATTAACTGTTTCAGTTTAACATAATCCAGTCCTACCTTTTTCTGGAGTGAGATTGGGACTGTTCCTATGCTGGACTGATGACATTTTAACATTTAAAAGGCATTTTATGCCATCAACTCGATAAGATGGAGTTTAAGTGTCAGGCTGGTTAAAGGGCAAAGTGTGTGAAATAGGCATGGACTGTGTTTTATGTTACAGAAGAGAAAGGCTTGAATTTAAAGTGGTCCCAAAATCCAATAGACAAAGAAAATGAAGAAACTTTTCACAGTTGGAAAAATTAAAAAAGTTGTGGTTGGTGATGAAACACCTCCAGAAATTCCTCAGAAAACAAACCAAAAAGCATATTATATACAGTATCTGTGGAGAAACATGTTGCTCACTCTCTGTGAAATTAAATTTGCAGTGGCATTCTTCACTCACAGTGTTCCGACTGCGAGCAGCTGCATTGATATGACCTCTCAGTTTGAGGCTTTATTAAGGTCAGAAGTGATGCGAGGTGGGACTTTTACACAGACTTTTTAGACAGACTAAAAATATCATCACAGATATTTCAAAATTACTGTTGCCTATTGGGGCCTTCACAAATGATTTACAGTGGGTAAAGTAAACAGATGAAATGTCTGGTTAGTTCATAGAATGAGGGGGTTTGGTGCCTTGCTCAAGGGCAAATCGGCAGTGTCCAGGAGGTGAACTGGCACCTCTCCAGCTACCCGTACACATCCTTATGTTCTCGTGCCAAGTCCCAACAGACTGAGCTACTGCTGCCCCAGGATTCTGCATCTGACCCATCCTAGTATTAGGAGCAGTGGGCAGCCATTATGTACAGCGCCCTGGGGGCAGTATGGGGGTGCCTTGCTCAGGGGCACCTTGGCAAACTAACCAAATTCCAAGTCACTACCAAGTCCCTACTAGAAACAGACTCTGTGCATAGTTGTAGCTATGAGGCTAGCTCTACCATGCCTCAGGTGAACATCTAAATACTTTTGCTAGCATAGCACATTTTTGTATGGCATATGAGACAGATCAAAACCCAGAGTCAATTATTTCCCATTTTAAATTGTTCTGGAATCTGATTAAATCCTTCCCAACTTAATATGCAACACAATTCTGATAACATGCTGTCTGTTTCATGTTTTATTTCAGGTGCCTTGGGAAAAACAATACATAAACGAAAGAGACACCCACACACTCAGCCAACCCAAGGATTAACAGCTCCATAATATAAACTTAGAATCAACAACGACTGCTCTCATGAGACAGGACTTAAAATGAAGATTTCATCGTAAACTATTTTCCATAAATGTGGCTATAGGTGCTGCTGCCTCACCCCCTCAGTTAGAGACTCAGGCAAATGAGGGCTGAAAGAAAACAACTTCCCAATGCATTTAACCAACGTAGCAATTTCAGACAGCTACTTTCTGTCTCCTTCTGTTTTTTTTGTCAGACTCAGAGATGGAATGATTCATGTAAAAACGTTATCTTCCTCCACAATCTCTAAAACGGAGGTGGCGAGTGCAAAGTTACACAGCGGGACTTTTCGCTGCACTATGAGGACATCTCACAACTGTGAATATCTCACCACTGTGAGTTCCTAATGCAGAATAGCTGCTGACAGTACGAGCATCATTTGTAGGATACCAGGTTTGTTCATGAATATCAGAATCGACTCACATTTTGACGAAGGGGTCAGAGTAGCCGTTGGAGTCCATGGCGGCCAGATGGGCACAGCGTATTACCCCAACCAGCAGGCAGCCCTTCTCTGTGTTATAGCATAGTGACAACAGGATGCGGCCACGCTGGGGACACAGAAACAGAAGAACTGTGTCACACACACACACAAACACACACAGAGACACAACACCAACCTGACGTTTTACTCCTCATGATCACACAGTGGGGAATGCTGCATCAGGGTCAATAAAGTATTTGATACACTTTCACTAAAAGCAAAACAAATTAGGTACAAAGAAAAAAAAAAATTGTCTGCAACATTTGCCCTTCCTGTAGGATATCATGTTTTTGTATGTACACCCAACATGCAGTGGTGTAAAGTGACAAAGTACATTTACTAGAGTACCATATATTTTTGACATAATTGTACTTATCTTGAGTATTTACAATTAATGCTATGTTATACTTCGACTACATTGTATAGGCAAATATTGTACTACATTTATTTAACACTCAGTTATTTATTAGCTACTACAACATTAACTACATTAAAATGCCGTGACATGTATTTGTCAGTTATAAAAACAGGATAAAATAACATTATATAAAATATAGTATTGTGAAAATAACCACTCTTAATATATTGAGTACATTTAGCTGATATTACTTCTGTTATTCTAATAAGGTGCATTCCGGGTTTTTACTTCTGATGGAGTATTTTACGACCATAGTATTTCTACTTGTACTAAGGTACTTTGGTAAAGGATATGAGTACTTTATGCAATTCTGGCAACAGTGGTTTTCAATTTTACGCTTGTAATTAAAGGATTTATCTGAACTCAGCACAATGACACTGTTCTTTTCTCCTTTTAATCTCCAGGTTGAACCATAGACTGAGTGTAATCGGAGACCAAAAGCTATTAGCCTCTGTCTCTAACATCATGAAGAGAAATTAGATAACAACCACCAGGGGATGAAAACACTGGACCGGTGCCTCGGTGTAATTTACAACATGTTGTTATATGGAGTCCTGTGAGTCGTTTCCCTTTACATCGGTCCATTAGAGATCATGCCTCAGACACATAAACTGGTTAAAGGAAAAACACCCAATTAAACTTTATTTTCCTTTACAGATGGGGAAAACCGAGGATTAATTACAGTTGCTGAAAAGAAAAGAACGTGTATCAGATAAAGGAGAGTTATAGGAAGCTACACTGAGCCATGTTTTGGTTGAAAGTGGTTATGATAAGATTGGTGATGATAAATCTGGTGATCATTTTACCTCCTCTTCTGCCACGACCATTCCCGGCTCCACTGGTTGATTGTTAGCTTCTTTATTCTGAAATGGGAGAGATAGACACAATGGTTATAACATAGAGAGCCTCCGGGTGAATATCTATTACATATTATAATGCAGTGTTTAAAATGGATAACCGATAGCCCCCAGGCAAACATGCACAATGGAAATAGGACACATCTTGATGTATATGTCCACAGAAACCCATTTGGCATGTGGAACATATATAATGTACCTACCTGTGTAATTCTCTCCAGGCCCATATTGTAGCGTTTGTTCTCGCCCTCTCTCAGTTTCTTCAGAGCCACTCTCACCTCTCCAATGAATTCATTACGTCCGAGTCTGTCCATGTCACACACACACAGCCTTCGCACGCAAACAGAGAGGCAGGTGAGTCAGTGAAAAGTAACAGATGAACCCTACCCTCTGCTTTTAATAATGAAGCAAGCAGAGACTGTGCCAAATATATCCAGCATTTTAACAATCTATCATCTCCTCCACCTGCAACACAAGACGGGTTCCTGGTGGTTTCACAAGAGCAGTCTCGTGAATGTTAAGCTGCTCAAGAAAAAAGAGGGTTTCCAAAGGATTTCAATTTCCATCAGACACTAATTTGTTGTATTTAAAACATGTTAGAGGTAAGAGATTGTTTGAAGCAAGTAATCAGTTAAAGGGCATTGATTTTGTGTCGTATACAGGTACATCAAATGAAAAAGGCTTCTTTAAACTCATTTGAATAAATTATGTGTGCTTTTCATTATGCTAACGTTTTCTCCTTGCTTCCCTCACTCAAGGCTTTTACTTGCATCTATGATCGTGCCAGTGAGGATGAGAGAGAGAGACAGAGAGAGATAGAGAGAGAGAGAGATAGAGATGCAAGGAAGAGACACGAGGAGCTGAAGCTGCCAAATGAGAAATCCCTGGTTCCATAGAGTCAGTCATAAAAGGTACAAGTACAAAGTCACGTACACGTCATCAATAAAGATAACTGGCAGACTAAAAAAACATTGGGTAAAAAGAAGGAAACAAAGAACAAAAAACAGACAACAATTTCTGGATATAATGATGTATGTTAGACACACTTTTCTTATTTTTTACATGTATTAGAGACTGAATGAAACAAAAAGGAATAAACAATGTATTAAACTGGGGAGTTATCTGGCAATTACAGGATAAGCAATATGCTAAGCAGACCCAGAGCATCACACCTAAATGACGTCAGATATCTATGACGTGCTGCACGGCGTCACATGTTAAAGCTTGGCATTTATACGTCAAAGCACTTGATAAAAAATGTAGGCTTAGGGTACTTCGGTGTTCCCTCGCTCTCAGCTCCTCCATAATCCCCCTCACTCATCGTCACCTCAAGGTGCATTTAAAGGATAGGACACTTCATAACCAGAGGGGAAGCATTTTTCAGGTCACAGGAGGAGAGAGAACGCATAACTTAGTGAACGAAAAGCACTCTATGTGTTATTTATATATATATCTATCAGTTGGACATGTCGTGGGGTACTCAAATAAAAACAGGACAACAGAAAAAGACTTCAGCCATGCATGTTCTCTTTGGTTGCACTCTAAATTCAAAAAGAGACAACCATATCACTATCTTTGTCTATTTTGCTCTATCTCCCTCTACAGAGCGCACTTATTCAAACTGATGTTGATGTTCAAAGTTCCGTCAGCTACAGTGCAGTCTTCACAGCCCATCACCTGCTACAATATTCCCTCTGTGCTCAAGTATTCCCAGATGGATGTCCCTGCTCTTGATTTCTTCCTCGCTCTTCATCGTCTATTCTCGACCCTTTCTCTCTTTACCCACACACACATCTTTCCCCTCTTCCTGTTCTCTTCCTGTCCATTTGGCATGCTGGTTCCAGACTTTTAAACATAACGGATGAGTATCCCTAGCAGGAGCTTCAGAATAACTCTGACACATGACCACTGCTGTCAGATGATTAATGTGCCTTTGCTCCGTCATACATGCAGGGTGTCTGTGGTGGGACGGAGGTTGCGGTGAAATGTGACACCAGTTCCGCCCAAACCTTTGGCTTCCTATGTGTAAAGACTCAATCCGTTTCCTCACACTCTCTCCCACATTTTTCCGGCTTTATAATTCCTCTAAAAACCCAACAGATGCTGGTGGAATCTGTTCAACCTGCGCTGCCAAATGTTGTGTTAAGTCGCTAAATTGGCCTCATGAGTTACATCGGATGATGAGGTTATTTTATCACTCAAGCGTAACGTCTGTGCAAGATATAGTATCTCTTTAACGATCTCATGGAAGTAGGGATGAACCAAAACATGGGGTTGGCTTTCATGACGACAGGGATGTTGTTGTCATGAAAGCCAACAGGGTTGTTGGACATTTGCTGTGGTATTTTAAAAAATGAATTAAAGGGGTCGTGAGCAATATTTATTTTGAAGTGCATTTAAATGACACATTATTTGCATATGTAAATATGTAACCTTTCACATGCTAACCCTAAAGCAATTTCAGCTAACAGTTGTAAACCTAATGAAATATAACACATTATTTAATTAAACATGAAGTGAAATTGCATGGCTCGTTAAAAGGATATTGACATAGATTATTTTGGGGGAATCCTGGCATAGCATGTTTGTAATATAATTGGAGATAAACTAACTTCAGTGTCGAAAACTGTTTTTACAGACGCTTAATACTGAATACTGAGTTTTCTATTAAGGCACACAAGTGTTTTTAGCTAAATGCTAACATGAGCATGTTAACATGCTTGCAATGACAAAGCTAACATGCTTAAGTGAGGTGGGTATGGAGTTAATTATGTTCACTCCATTATTGCAGTGGCAATGAAGGAAAGTAAGCAGATTACCAAAGTCAGTAGGATTAATCGTAGGGTGACCATAAACATTTGAACAAATTCTAACAGCAATTCATTCCATAGTAGTTTAGCTCAGAAATATGGTGAACTGAGCGACATTGCCTCTATCAAAGCAAACAAAAGGCAAACCCAACATGTCATTGTTATCCGGACATCTAACACAGAATCAAATATGTTTTCCTCCCTGACAATATCAGAACTCGACTATACATCTCACCTCAGGCATCCAGTAGCCATTTTCAGCCTCTCCCTCAATCCGATAACAAATCAAGTCTATACATCTAAATGTGTCCCTATCTCCCCACAGCGAGGAATGTGCGAGTCCATTATGAAGGCTGACAGAGGGATGGAGAAATAGAGAAATTGAGAGAGAGACTAGACCTGGCACTGACAAGATGTTGTAGTCCTTTAACACACACACACACACACACACACACACACACACACACACACACACACACACACACACACACACACACACACACACACACACACACACACACACACACACACACACACACACACCCACACACACACACACACACACACACACACACACACACACACACACACACACACACACACACACACACACACACACACACACACACACACACACACACACCATGTATACATCACTGCAGGGGACATTACATTGACTTACATTCATTTCCTGGAGACTTATCCTAACCTTAACCTTGACCAACACATGCCTAACCCTAACCCTAAACCTAACCAATCTTCACCCTAAAATGAATGATTCCCCTCATGGGGACCTCCAATTTGTCCCCATAAGGGAGGCAAGTCCCCACACGTTACTGTGTAAACAGATTTAGGTCCCCACAAGTATAGTAATGCTAGGCCACACACACACACACACACACACACACACACACACACACACACACACACACACACACACACACACACACACACACACACACACACACACACACACACACACACACACACACACACACACACACACACACACACACACACACACACACACACACACACACACACACACACACACACACATACACACACACATACACACACACACACACACACACACACACACACACACACACACACACTCCATCATAACACATCTGCATATGCACCATCTCTACTCCTTTAAATGGCACCTTGATATTCCTTTTAGAGGTAAAAGCCACAAGCCTATATTTTTTGTACATCTTTTAAAAAGGCACAGAGAAATGATGAGATGTTTTTTTTAAATAGGGGGAGGGAGGCAACGTACTATCATGGTGCCCTAAATCATTTGAAATGTGCCCAAAGGCAGAGGCAGTCTGCACTCTGCAGCAACTGATAGAGACATTTGCACATAATCACAATATCATGCATGTCGGCCTGACTGCAATACAACAATCTTTGGGGCAAGTTAATCTATCACACTTTCAGGCTTCAAAGGAGACCTATGAATCTACTTTTTACCAGTGCTGTTTCTCAAGTATCTGTCACAGAGCTCATACAATTAACATTGAAAAAAAGCAGATACTATCTGTAAAAACGTTTTTAGTTTCGAACAAGATGTTTACCTGTTAAAAACAAACCATATAACTCTCAGTTTGGTAGATTTTTTACGCAAGACTTATTGAAGGAATAGCTGATTTGAGTCCAACCGGGAAATCTGGGTTAAGGACATTAGTTATTAGTTTACTCAGCAGATTAATTCTTAATTACAATTGGCCCTTAGAGATATAGTCTGCACACTGAAGAATAGGGTTGTTGAATACAGAACATAAAAGAAAGAATACTGAAACAACTGAGAGACCTTTTTCTCCAAGCCATTTCGTAACCAGCTTCTATTTAACTGTTCCTTTCTATTTAAGTGCTTTTTTTCAGCCTTACATAATCACTGTACCAGCAAATGAGTAAATTAATGGTAAAATAAATAAATAAATGCAGTGCTCCTTCCACTCTACACACCGCGTAAATCTCTTAACAGCATTTATCCTTCAGCACAAAGAGAGGTGCATCAGAATGGACTTGACACCAAAAGCTTTTTTAATGATTCAAAGGTTTTTAGCTGCACTCCAGTTTTTAACACTTCCTATAATGTGGGCTGGAGTACTAAACAGTAAGACACTTCTTTATAGACATAATCATAAAAGATTTTTACAGCGTCAAACCCTGTTTTGACTATTTATGGTAGGCAGTTTCTGCCATAGCCAGTCAATGCTTTTCCATTATCTGTATGAGGTTTTTTTTGGCAGTGGTGGAGTCCGCCCTGCTCTGGTTGGACTAAGATGGTTTCCCTATAAGCACAAAGGGTTCTTAGGAATTTAAACAGGCGTACAATCCACTCAATTTAATCGGATTGACAGCATTGACTTTTACGGTTCACTCTGTTTAGGATGTGGCGAATGCAAACTGAATATTTTCCACAGTGACTGCTTGATATTGAAAGTGGTCGATTGCTGTATGAGATGATGTAAGCAGTGATCACAGTCTTTCAATGTAACACACTTTACTGAATCCTGCAATGCTGTGGGAAAGTACCGGTAGTGTCTCTAGCCTAAATCTGATTGTAGTTGCAATTATTTTTGATAAACTTCTTTCTTGAAATGTGTTTGTTTGGCTGTACTTTCAAACAGAAACACCAGTTGTTATTCTATTCTATTTCTGATATAGTAGCTTTCCAGGAGCAGAGGCTGAAGAATTTAAAAGCACATGGCCACAGTTCAATTCAACCAGGAGCAACATTTAAGAGATCACAATTTACAATACCTTTACTGCTTTGATAAAACCCTTGTTCTCACATTGTTTGACTGCAGTATTGACCAGTCCAAGTATAAACTGTGCACTGTCCAAGCCTTCAGGCAGGTTGACAGAGAGGCTAAGTCTGGACAGTGTCCTCCTGCTGAGCAGTGGACCAAGCGCAGGGATCAAACACTACAGACTGCCTTTGCACCCTGCTGGGACCGACAAAGCGGGCAAACCCAGTGAGTAAGCATTTCTCTGGGGATGCCTCTGTGTCTCTCCGTTCTCCGACAGTATGCTGCCTTCTGTGGAGTAATGAGAACAAAGTCTGTCTATTGGCGGAGTTATCGTGCTGGCACTTGAACACATCGACAGAGAGTTTGAGCCTATTTCCTCCCTCTCTTTCTATCGTAAGCCTTACCCTTGTTTCTTCGCTCTCTGACATATTTTCATTCACTGCTGCTCGTTTTCCGCCTCTCGTATTTCTCACTGTCTTCATTTGGTCGTATTTTAGCTGTGACTAAACTCCTCCCCATCCGTTGCTCTTTTTTCTCAGCTAAGTGCATTTCCTCATTCATCACTTTATCCATCGCAGTACCCTCTCTGTGAGCCAATCATTCACTCTCTTTCAACTGTCGTCTTCCTCAAGCTTTTCCTCACTAGTTCCCTTTTCCACACTGACTTATCTGTCACTTGACATCATTCACGCTTTTCCTCCTTCTCTCTTTGTGGGTCTTGGCAGTCATCTCTCCCTCTCTCTTTCTTATCATCTCTGGCTTGACATTGGTCACACTACTCCTCCTCTTCCTCGTTTTAGCATCCTACAGCCACCATGCTGGTTTGTGTCTGTGGGCTGTGTCCTTGAACAGAGGTCAGGTGGGTTTCCTCTAGTCTGAGGGTTGTCTCCTCTCGCCCCTGTGTGTGAGTAAATGAGTGGGAGGGAGAGTAAATGTTATTTCTGAATGTGAGCGGTTGTAAAAGCTCAAGGACGTGTGTTGTTTGCGTACTCATGTGTCCTGCCAGTGATCGCCCTTGACATGCATACGAGGATAAGCACACACCGGACAGCCTGCATTTGTGTGTGAGGCGCAGACGAGATTCATGTGCGTATGTGTGTGTGCATCCGAGCCCGTGTTTCCTCAGGACAAACAATAGCATCCAACCCTATTATGAATATGCTGAGCAAACTGACACTGATTGTATTCAGCACACACGTACACAAACAAAACACTTGCGCAACTCTGAACCAACTTTCACATGACAGCAGTGTGTCAGACTTATTGGGCCAAGATGGCTACGCTCGACCTCAATCAGTCCATATGGAGAGCATTGCGGGTAGGAGAGTGCAGAGACTCCCCCCACATCTAACACCTAGCAGGTACAGCAGAGACTGCATGTGGGATGATGGGCTGGCGTTGCCTGGCTGAAATAACGAATTACCTGGAAAAGCCCATTGGGATTCATAGAGCGCTGCAGGCAGTTCACTTGAGAACTGTAAGCATGAATTGTTATCCCCCACATCATAAAGTGGTCACTTTGCTGTCTGGGGAATACATCTAATTTCTGGCCAGTGTGAGAATCAGAGCGGAGCGCCTACCTGAGCGTTTTGGTGGTCATGTCGGCTGCTGTGATGCCATGATACACCAGCTCCTCGTTCCATATTGGGTTCAGCGTATTCTTCAGGGTTTTTGTGCGTAGCTTGTTTGCCTGAGGAGACAAAGGAGAAGAAATATGAAAAGAGATACATTGAAAGGCAAGGATCAAAGGAAGAAGAGATGAATGTTTTGAGGGTGAAGGAGCAAAGTCATCAGATCAGAATAGGAGAAAGAGAATAAAAGATAATGAAAAAGGAAACGAAACGAGTGATACTAGAAGATCAAGAAAGAATGAGAGCGAGAGAAAGAAAGAGTGGAGAAACATCATATATTTCTGTCCCTCAGGAATCGCAGACATCTGCTGCCTACTTAGTAGAGGAGAGGGAGAGGACACAACATTTTCCTCGCCTCGGCCGTCTGCCTGTCTGTCTTCTCTCCAACATGATAAAACTGTGCATTAGCCCAACCAGATCTTTAAAACAAGCGCTCTGCCTCAAACTTAACACAACAGCCAATTAGGTTGCACGAGACATTCACCATGAAAAATTAAAGCTTTCTAAGAAAATAAATGCCCAGGAGCACTTCATAAATTCACCCTCCATAAATAAAGTTTTCAGCCACATGCTGCTTCAGGATTTGCTCATCCTGTTATGTTTTTATTTCAAATGTTATTTTGTATGTATTTTAATGCTTTGAACCCACCTAGATATTGGGTGTGTATCTCAATAAAATGAATTTTTACCGACTCTTTAGATTTTTAAACATAAATTCAACTCCTGCAAAGCCAAACCTCCGAATAACACAGTCTTTGTCAAAATGGTAATGGTATGTGGGTTAATAAGACCAAGATCAAAGGCAGAACTAATTGGCTGTTCTCAGCTGCGGGAGTGGCTCATTTTGACGTGCTTCTGCTTTTACTGCAACTTTACTTCAGCACCACTTCCATTAATTCACAGCTATATTTGAATTATAATTAGATTTCAAATACCTACAGAGAGCGTATGGTACAGCACACTATAGGATACATCTGGTGATGGCTTATTCCTCGTGCCAAAGATCTCCATTAGTGTCCAAAATACTATAAAAAAGGACCCTAAACATTTGTTTTGGTATATTTTGTAAAAGCTCAGTAAAAAGAGATTTGGTAAACAATCAGGCAGGTAGAGAAAATTGCTATACAAGGGCAGGAAATGAATAGAAGTGTGCTGGTAGAGTTGCTAGTATGTTGATGGAGAAAGGAGGAGGAGGAGTTGATGCAGAGCATTCAAGTGCAAGGATCGGCCATGGGTTGATGCTGGCACGAGGCACCAATAACCCAATTTGTTCAGGTTCTATATGCCCTGTATAACGGGCCAATCTGACCCGGACCACTCAAAGTCATTGCCTCACCTCAACAAACTAAGCAGGGTGGGTCATGCCAAGAAGAGGGATTCATAATTATAAACTGCAGAGCTGTCTCAGATGAAAAACAGTCAGCAGGTGGGGGAGTCTTACGGGAGTTCTGTCTTCCAGGTGTCCTATTCCACTGAGGAGCCCCCAAACACATTAACCAGTGTGCATGCAAGAATTTGAATGAGGGAAGCCTCAGACCTGGACCATCGCTGGGAGAGATCCTCTCCTGCGTCGGAAGCAGCATCCACCAAAAATTGGCGCTAGATATTAGAAATGGTGACGCAAGCTCTGGTAAAATGATTTAGCTATACTAAAAGGCATCACAAGATATTTATAGTGGATGCTTGATTGGGAAAAGGTAGTCTTCTACTTATCAGGGTCATCATTAACGTTATTTTACAGATTTTAGAGAGCTCCCATAAAAGACATCCTGATTTTAGACAATCTGATGTATACTGTTAATTACGTAATAAATCCACCTCTGAAGAAAGTCCACCAGGGAAAATGTACGCCACTAAAATGGGCATCTTTTAAGGAGTTGGAGTATTTGTGAGCCATTTTTGAAGATTTATTCAGCATCTTCAGCCAGAACAGTTTGGCTCGGGCTGAATAACGCAGCTTGGCATGGATGAGTCTGAGGGTATTGAGAAAAGGACTAGCATATTGTTGATTTGGTCGTTTTATGGGATTTGTTGACAGTGAGAAAAATATGGAGCATCGTCAGCCTTATCTTTTAAAATGTCCAACGGTATAGAAAGCAGTAAGAAAGATGATGACTGCTTACATTGAAATACTGCATAACATGTAATGCATCAGTAACATATTTGTTTTTAAATAAGACTGAGCCCTTCTCCTTACACATTTTTTATTTTTGCAGTCAATACTCTCAAAGGTGATATTTTGATGTCATGTCCTTTTTTTGTAATAGATTATTTTTCATTTGCATTTTTTTAATAAAGTAAAGGATATACCACTAAAATAAGATGGACTTTTATGAATCCCTCGTGTTTCTCTGCATTTGACCCATCCTAGTGTTAGGAGCAGTGGGCTGCCATTTTGAACGGCGCCCGGGGAGCAGTGTAGGGAACGGTGCCTTGCTCAGGGACACCTCGGTAGCACTTGGTCTTTCCGGGACTTGAACTGGTGACCTTCCAGTTGCCAAGCCAAGTCCCTATCGACTTCACCACCACCGCCCCAAACTAGTCACTAGTGTTTATTCATAACTATAGGCGTACTCTTTAAATGTCCAGCTAGTAGAAAAATGGTCTTGACTTCTCTTAAAAAACTTGCTCATGTCTGAACTTTGCAGATAAACACCTCGTCTCTCTCTCCCTCTCTTTTTTCCTTTCTGCCACAGTCAGTCTCTTAACGCCTCAGGGCCAGAAGCTGAGCCTCTCTTCCATCTTCTTTCTCATGGTCTGTTTTTGTCCCCACATCCCATTGTTCTGCCTGTGCCTGTGCCTTCCCCTCTAACTCCCTTTCTCCCATCACTGTCCCCTTTTTATTATCCATTTTCTGCTGGAAACTTTTGGCTTATCTTCAGGAGTCAGCCCCCCAGGGCTCGGCCCATGAAAGAAACAAGCGTATTTGATTTCTGTCATTTGTTTGATTCATTAATGTGCAGGAGGAGACATTTACAGGCACATTTACAGGCACAGTCACGACACAGCGGTGGCGCACAGCTGTATGTGTGTCAGCACAGCTCAACAATACAGCAATTTTATAAACAATCATCACTCCTGAATGAGTGAATTGGGTTGGTTTTCTAAACATACCTCTTTACAAACACTTAATGCACCAGTTCCCTCTCCTTGCCCTGTATAACACCCCGCCTCCATTTCCGCACTATACTGGTGCATCTGTTTCTAAATGTTTTATCTCTAGCCCTCCATCTGTCCATCACACTCTCCCCTATCTCCATCTGTTTGCATGGATCTTTTTACTTATATTTTCTCGATGAGAGCGAGAGGAGAGAAGAGAGAGACGAGAGAGAGGAGAGAGAGCGAGAGAGAGAGAGAGGAGAGAGCGAGAGGAGAGCGAAGGACAGATCGATAGTCTATCGCTATCTCTGATATCCGAGACCTCTATCTCTTCATCTCTCTCTCTCTCTCTCTCTCTCTCTCTCTCTCTCTCTCTCTCTCTCTCTCTCTCTCTCTCTCTCTCTCTCTCAATCCCTTCTTCCCAGAGCTTTCGGTGGAAGAATCTAGCTGTGAGTGAATCTTCCATTCACCTCCACTATGGGAAGATGGAAACAGCAATGACCATCGCAGAGGTTTCCTGCATTACTGTGTCTGCCCACGTTAATGTGTGAGAATGGGCAAAAGGATAGATAAAGAAGGAGTTACAGATCAAGGCAGCGTCTCTGTGTGACTGTGACTAAAGACTTAGCATGTGTTTGCATACAGGCAAGGTTATGCGCCGCATGAGTTGCAGTGTGTGTTTCACATCACAAGACAGCATGCTGGACTGTATTCTGGATAAAGAGCATGGGCTGGAGGATGAGTGAGAGAGAAAGGAGGAAAACGAGTGGGGCAGAGAAGACAAATGTCTCTGCTATCGGTATTTTGACAAGTGAATTCTTCAGCAGACACCAAAACCTTTTGTGTTCTGGATTACTCACTCACTGCAACGTTTACATGCCTTGTCTGAATGTGGACGATGAGTAGGTGTGTGAGTGTGTGTACTTTTCAAGTGACGTGGCCCCCGTCTGGTGGGTATTTAACAACTGGCTGTTCATGGCTACTTACCTACTCATTGACGCTTTCCCAGCGCCCCCCACCACCCCCACTAGCTCCACCTCCCCTCTCCCCCCATCAACGTTCGTCTGTTGACGTGAGCCGTGTAACAATCCTCCCTGTTTCCATGACAACCACCTGCTGCTGTCCTCCCCTCATCTGTCTCTCCCTCCCTCTCTTTCTCCACTCCCTCTCTCTCTACTTTTTCTCTCTCTCAGTTGTCTCCATTCTCTCCACACACTGTTGGTATTTCAAGGTCAAAGAGGGTCACAGCCAGATTGTGAGATATAGACAGAGATAGGGGCGGAAAGTGGGGGAAAGCAGAGCGATAACAACGGGAATGAAGACAGAGGAAGGCTGGAGGAAAAAGAATCCCCCAGACATTGTTATTGTTAGCACCTAGACCTCAGACAGTTGCCCTATGTTACCTCTGCTTCCTCCCCGCACTTATCATAACCTCATTTTGTGTCAACCTTGAGCCAAAATGGCCGACAACAGGTTGTATTCTGCCTTAGCTGGGGGGTTGCTGTTGTTGCAAGCCTTATCTTTCCTGCCGCTTGAGCTGAAAACAAGACAAGAGCGGTGCAGCAGACCAGAACGTGTTTGTGCTCGATAAAGCAGAGCATTGGACGAGCCACATTAAGCGGTAACGAACGCAAAGGCTCTCCGCTCAACGGCTTGACCGACACATTATATTAGCCCGCTGCCATGTTATGTTTTAGCATTTTGACCTTTTCACGGCATCTGAATCAAGGGATAATAAGAGAGGTTATTATTCTCAAAATAGTAAATAGTTTTGTTTTTTTGTTATGTTCTGTTGAATAATGTATGGAGTGTTTTCTATTTTCAGTTTTTCTTTTGTCAGCATTTCTTGTGGGATGTGGGACTTTCCTGTGGGAGTGTCTCTGTCTGGGGCAGCACCTTGTGGTAGCATGTTACGTTAATTGCCACTGAGGTAAGGTTGGAGCATTGACCTTGCTAGCCCCGGGAAGAAGATGAAGCTTGACGTATGGATCAGCCAGTCCATTGGAGTCCATGGCTTTCAGTCCCTGTGAACACAAGCAAGCACACACACACACACACACACACACACACACACACACACACACACACACACACACACACACACACACACACACACACACACACACACACACACACACACACACACACACACACACACACACACACCACACACACACACACCACACACACACACACACACACACACACACACACACACACACACACACACACACACACACACACACACACACACACACACACAGCAGTGTCAAAGGTAACGTCATCATGCCCTGAAACACTTCATATATAACTGACAGGGTGAGAAAAAGACAGCAGATGTGACGGACCACTTCTACAGCAGCTACATCTCATTAGTGATTCTGGGTGTTTTTTTCACTGCCTCTATTTTCTAGCAACCTTGACTCTTTTGTGTTGTCCTAAAGGAAAGCGGTCTGTAAAATTGACATAATTAACATCATGTGACAGTGCACAATATGTAATACAAAGCGTGTCAATGGCAAAACCAAATGTGTCAACATAACCCAGCGATTCATAGTTCAAAAAGGTGATTCAGTACTGACTTGACAAGCTGCTGAGAGAGTGTGTCAAAGACGTTATTTTCAAAAGGTTGAGATAAAGCAGTCTGACATGTTGTGCAAACGTGAAAGGATTACAGCAGCTTTCATTTGGACTTCAACGAGGATTATGCAACCAAACAGAAACAGAAGTGTGTTGACACAAAGAAGATATTGAAATAGTGTGTACCTTTCCCTTGTTAATAGTACAATGTAGGCAGTTGTTCTCTTGATCAAAGAGCAGGGTGAACTCCAATGTTCCCAGGTAGGCTGAAAAGAACACAAACCATAGCAATTACTGCCAGGAAAGGAACAGAAACACACAAAAGCTCCGACTCATATTTGTAGCAGATGGCCTCTTAAAAACATTATGCTGCCTGATATGAATTAATCTGTCCTGTTTGATTACCGTTTCAGAAGAGCAGAAACTTTCTCTGCCGTTGTCCCACTGTTGCTACATGGTCTAATCAATCCAATAAAGTGGGAGTGACTAATACTTGGAAAAATGCTTGACTCCACAATTACTCTGAAAACATATGTTGTGCTTCTGAGGAAAATGCAAAAACTAATTTAAATATATTGCCTTGTAATTTTCACATGAATAAACACAAATACACACTTTGATAACGTCTTTTTCACAATTGAATTTGATCCCCCTTATCAGAACTCACTGTCTTCATCATCAGAGTCCACTGTCTCCTCCCTGTCTCCATTGTTGTCCAACCTCCTCTCCCCATCCTTGAATCCTACGCCCATATCCCCGTTGAAAGTCTCCTCTTTTAGGATCTTTTTCTCCCTCGGAGGCGGTGGCGTGCAGGGGTAGTCGTGGAAACGTGGGAAGAAGTCTGAGATCTGTGGGATGGGGAGGATGGGGCCCGGGCACACGTTGATGGCAAAGTGCTCCTGCATAGAGATCTTGACTGGCGAGGGAGGGGGCGGACCAGTGTGGTGGGGTGTCGCTGAGGGGGAGGTGGCAGATGAGGGAGGGGTGGAGGTGGAGGAAGCGGGGAGGGCCAAGTGGGAGGTGGAGGGGAGCGGTGGGGGTTTGGAGACGCTCATGTGCACTGTCGAAGGGGACTGTGAGATGAAAATGAAGATAGAAGGAAAATAATGAGTTGAGAAACACAAAAGGAGTAACAGCAGGGATCTTAGCAGAGGCTCAGAAGAGAGAAACTAAATAACAGTCATTTTCTCCGCCTCCAATGACTGTCCAACTTTCTGAGTCTCCACTTTCTGTGACTTCGCCCAGCAGCACCAGAGGTCACTTCATTTTCAAGGCAATATTGAAAATCCCAGCACATCCAAAACATCCTAGAGAAAAACGTTTCTATTTCCAACCATTGATGCAAACCTGTCTTCTCAACAGCCAAAATAGAAACTGCCAGAACCTTTAGCACTTCAAGTGTGACTCACACATTGTGTCAGCACACCAAGTCTGTGCTCTGAATTAATTTTCAAATGTAGTGCTGTAAAGTATGAACAAGTGATGTCACTTGTGTATCTGCACTTCACTCTAATCCCTCCCTTATCTCTCTCGTTCACTCCTCTCTCGCTCATATGCAAGTCCCCTGAGCAACATTTACATAATACTTTTTGAAGCCTTTCTCAATCCCTAACATACAGCATTTGTCACTTAATGAAGCATACTAACTGTTGCCAAAGCTCAACTTCGCTAAGTTAAATGCTATCATTTCTTATTTCCCTCTCTGTGGTTAGCAGAGACTGAAAACACATGTTCTCTTCCTGCCGTGCTCTTTATTATTTAAAGAGATGGTTTGATTTCAGTGATCACAGAGATAAACTGTTTTCTTTTTTAATACTGACTGACTCAGATTCAACTGTTATAGACCAAAAACACTAAAGAACAAAACATAATATGGTCTTTATCTTAAACATACTATCACTGCTGTAGGACACAACTACTCATTCTGGTCATTGTATGTCCATTGCCAGCCCCCTATATATTGCATATGTCCATCACGTCACTACTGTTTAGTGTCAACATGTGTCTTTATGTGTGGGCATTTTATCTGTGTTCCACCCATAATAAAATAAGACTGCTCTTTTAGTAGACTGATGCATCTGTTTCGGTTGTGTGAGCACAAATAAAAAGCCTGTTTGAAATGTTTTTCATCCGTTGCTTTGAAAATGCACATATGAAAGTAGGGATTAAAGGGCTACAACTCAAGTAGCAACCTCTGTGTGTAAAACGTGAAGCCAAAGCTGAAGGGGCTTGAACTTGCAGTCTTTCGAATGGCCAGCAGAGGACGACTCCACTGGTTGTAAAACTATATCAGATTGAATAGAAGTCTACGAGAAAATGACCCGACTTTTCAATAGATTTTTTAACTCAGTAAACATTTTCCATATGAGTTGATGAGTTCAATAGCTTGTTTTGAGCCCTCTTCAATATAGCATCATTAAGAGCATAATAAACAATAAAGCAGCATTTGCCTTAGGGCGGGGCTACATTATGATTGACAGGCCACCACCACAACATTGTTTCCTCCAGGTGTTGACACTGTTAAGTCTGTCTAAGAGCTACACACTAAGTGTTCAGTTCTATCTCTTTTTTTTATATATACAGTAAATTCTCTTCTAGATAATAAAACATCAGCACAACAAAAACAAATCTAGTTCCGAGAGCCAAAGTTTTGAAAATGCTTCTTTTGCTGGTAATGCTTGAAAAGCAGCAACTCTTATTTTGTATATATATATTTTGCGGGGAAAATGGCTTTTGCTTATTATAAAGTAAGATGTTCTACAGATAAACTACTGAATTATTTGTTTCAGCTCTAGTTAACGTCTGCCTGGGGCATCTACCCTTTCTGGTCATTCGTGTATTTATCTTCTTTGTCCTGTATGTTGTCATTTACATATGCAAGTTGCACATATGTTAGCATATGCTTTTGCATGGAGATCAGTTGTATGCAGGAACCATGCAAAATTCTAAAACATAACAAGGCAGGTAGTGAGGTGATTCCTCCTTAGTGTGGTCGAAAATACTGAGATTTGTTTGATGTGTTTACATCAGCATTTAACGCACCTCCAGTGCATCACAACACATATTTACTATCTCTTCTGAGATGCACTGAAATACATGTTTACATACTGAACACACTGAAGCTTTTGTTAATCAAGGCAGCACAACCCTCCACCTTCAAACAGAACAAGATTTACCTCCGTTGTAAACTGCACATCCCTCCTTCCTCAGTATACTTAGTTACAGCACTTACGTAGAGTCTCTCAGACACACGAGTTAAGACCATACACACATGCACTCACACACATGCATACCCAAAATGCCTGTTCACATCTTCAATACCTACAGTCCCTCATACTGCTTCTTATGTAACAACACCCTAATTCATTGCTTGGGTACCCGCATTCAAATGACTTAAAGCATGTTGCTTACAAACTCCATCGCTCTCAACCTTCTTACATACAGAGACATGCACATGCAAGCACATGTGCACACACACACACACACTCACATTCACACAGCCATCCACAAATACGTACCCAGGGACAGTCTTCATCTGTGCCAGCACTCCATCTTGCCTGCGCTCACGTCCTCTGTCTCTCACACACTGGAGCATGCAGACCAGCTTTGAGCCAATATATCCCTCTGTACTCTCTCTCCCCCTTTCTCTCATTCTCTCCCTGTCTCTTCTTCTGCTCTCCTCCTCTCCTCTCCTCTGTCCCTCCCTCTATTTTCCTTCCCCTGTAGTTGTGACGTATCTGGTTAAAAACCCTGTCAGCCCTTTGCGGCATGTGCATATAGTGCTGTCACCTACTTTCTCAGTAGTGGGAAGATTTCAGGAAAGCCTGGGAAGAATGTGGCGTGTGTGTGTTTTGATGGTGTAAGGGGGGAGGGTTGCAAAGAGAGACAAAGTGAAAGACAGTAAAGCAAAGCAAGACAGAGAGACAGACAGATGAGGAGACAAACCGACATCATTCAGACACACAGAGAAACACACAGCAACGCATTAGTAAACAAACACACAGAAGACATATACAGTAGTGCACATATAGTAGAAGGAAAGGAAAATGGGAGTGAAATAAATGAATGCACACAAAAGGAAATATCACCCTGGGATGAAATTAAGAATATCCACCCGCTGAAGGATAGAGAAAGGAAATTAAATTTAACGTGTTGAGTGAGCTGAACAAAATACACTATCAGATACTTTGTGTTGGCTATGACTATGGCCGATATCAGCCAGGCTGTGTGTGTGTGTGTGGGGGGGGGGGGCAGGGGTGTGTGTGGTGGTGGTTGACTACCTGCCACAATAAGAAAATGAATCAAAGACGACAATACATCAATAACAGTGGACTTGTGCAGGGTGACACTGCAGTAAATTACTATGGACACATCATGTGGATGTATTGGATGCATATGACGAATAAGGGAATGAAAGCATGTGTGTGAGAATGTAAAAGGTACATTTAATTTGTAGACTTCAATACTTCTTTTATGTCAAGTGCTTAAAAATGTATGGAGCTCCACGAGGGAGGAGGATTTCTCACAAAAAAGTCAAATTAAAAAACAAAAACAGATAAACAATTAGGGCAATGCACTTCCTTCAGTTCGGCACCACTGGAACAACCAATTTGGACGTTTGGTGGGAAGGTTGAGCTCACAACGAGGGGAGAGGTTCATAACATTTAATTAGGGATTGCCTTTAATAAAATAAATAATAATATTAGTCAAGAATTTACTAGCTAACATATCCCACTGTCTCCTCCCGCAATGTAGACAGTTAGGGTGGGAAAGCATGAAGGCTGCCAGTTCGGTTAGCTAGCCAATTCTTGTCTTATTGATTGTCAGACAAACAGTACATTCATCGGCTGTTTTCCAGGCTACTGAACATATGGATCCTCAATGAAAAACGGAAACTGGAAGATTTTGCAAAAACATTTTTTTTTGTTCAACTCTCACCAACTTTAAGTTAAATCGCTCTGCAGTTTAAGTTAACTCATATAATGTAAAAATAAATAAAAACAATGCTTGATTTTGTCATGTTCATTAATATATATGTTTTGGAAGGAAATGTGTCTTTTAATACTTGTTATTATCAATATTTCACTTCATATATTCCATTCTTCTGACCTTATTAACTGCAATGACTTTGTCACATAACAGGACAGCTTCTTTGATTACACCAAATGCCAAAATGGCAACATAACATTTAGATGACGCATCACTGGTTGGAACCCCATCAGAGCCCTAATTGATATGTTCTTTTCCATGGTTGATCATTTACAAATGACCAAAGCCTAGTCAATTAAATTAATGGTCGGATGGAGGAAGAAGTGGATACAATTGCTCGTCCATTTGTAAACACTGATTTACTTTGGGCATCTCATCAGCATCACCTCATCAATATTGCGTTAACAGACCATTAAACTGTATATTCATTAATCTGAAAAAGAACATGAGTTGAAATTGGATAAATGAAAGCTTAGTCTACCGATGCCAAACTATCTATCTATCTATAAATAGGTGCTTTAGATGAAACACATGCTTTAAGTGGCTTGAAATGAATGAAGTGCTCTTGATTCTGATTACGTCTGTTGGTCTTCATGCTGTTGGTTTCCAAGGAGCTGCTTTTTCCTCTGGAGAAAATGAAAAAAAGCAAACGTGTGCAACTGTTTATAGGTGAGGGCTTACTCCATCCACATCAGCATCAGTTATCAGACAGCAGCAGAGCGCTCGCAGCTGACCCCCATAACTCTCAGACGCTCTCCAAGAGGCTGGGCACCCTACAGGGCTCTGCACACTCAACACGTAAGAGTCAGGGGGATTTACACAGAATTACAGTTTTCTCATGTTCTTTTGCAGGCTTGGTTAAATTAAATTCAAAAAATCAAATACTCCTCGTGTCGACTTAACAAGATCAGTGGAAGAGTTATCCCACTTGTTTCTTAGTTCTTTTGCCAGTTTGGTACTATAGAAAAAAAGAGAGCAAAATAAAAAATGTGTAGTTATAGGTTTGGATTTTTTAAAGTTGTTAGTGGGGGCCAATTTCTAGATCTTCAAATAACTATTAAAATAAAACAAATGTAACTATGGCGCTATACCTCGTAAAAAAAATCAATAATCAATCAAAATTATTATTTTAATAATTGTTAAAAAACAACATACGATATATCAGTTGATATTTTGGGTGGAGCAGGGACTGTAGGTAAACAAAGTGTTGTGAAGATATAATCACAGCACATGGGAAAGTAAAGTATGCCAATCAAAAACCCAAGATCAATATTATTGAATCCTTTCCATTCACACACACTGTTTGTGTCTGAATAATATCAAACCCAAACAGCTGCAAGCCACGCTTCTTCATTCGATGAAAATCTTTACACGTTTTTCATTACATTGAAACCTAACTTACACGCGATGATGGTGTCCATCAAATGCCACACTCAGTATTAACTGAATGGAACATCATAGCCACAGATTGACAATAAGTGCGAGAGGTAATGAGTACATTCAACAGGCACAAGGCTTTAATTGACACTGCTTTCTGTTCACAGTGACACCAAACCACATAGATTTGTCTGGTATAGCGTGTCAAGGCCGGTTTGGATGATATAACGCAATCAATTGTGTTTGAAGAATGAAGCCTGGACAATGGCCCAGCAGTATTGATCTTTTCTCAGGGGTAAACATTAGGCAGCCTGTCAGAAGGATTTTTAACACAGTGGCATGGCCCATGAGCTGACAAAAGAGAAAAATAGACGGAAGCAGCTGATGAAAGAAACAGATGTGACATCTGAAACAGTGACGTCTGATGATGAACAGGTACAGATGGTGGCAGGTTAATTCAAGGTATTATCACTGCAATGCTTACAACAGAAAATCACAAACCGTACCTTAACGACAAATAACAGAAAGTCTAAGAAAAAGCATCATCTAACCGAATAAAACATCCGTACTTTCCTCAGCTTCCGTTTCAGTATGATGAAAGCATTCGTGTGGCTTATGAGTATAACATAAATAATAAACATCTAGAAAGAGAGAGAGAGAAGGAGGGAGAGGGAACAGCCAATTTGTGGAGGAGCATTCATCCAGTCCTTCTGCATGGTGAGATAATCTCCTCCCATTACTACAGCACAAAGCAGTGCAGGTTTTCCATTAAGTGTACTACCACAACCTCCCCAGCCAGCCATTAGCTCTGAGATTAAATAAACCTCTATTTACATACTGTAGCCCTACAGCAACTGCATGGTGAATTCAGCATTTGGCATCATCCGGGATGGGGCAATTGCATAAATATTCTGATAGAGATCAAAGGAACGGCTCATCCTACCCTACACTCGTCCTTGAAAGTATGTGAAGACAGATCTTGAATTCCTGAGTCTTTTACAAAGTGCAATGCTGAATGTGTGCTGTTCAGAGTATGCTGAAGTGTGACTGAAACTACATCTCATATAGTAAATAACCTTGGTGTTTGTTTTGACCTCCAGTATATTGTCAAAATGGTACCAATTGTTAATCTCAACTGGTTATATTTACATAACAGTATTGCAGGGTTTTGTCTAAACCGGGTAACAGGGGCACTGCGCCCTATTACTTTCGGGGTGCGCCCTCATACCAGAATGTCGATTTCCCCCATAAAAGGTTAAAGTGATGCCAGAAAATAATTTTCCGTTAATTCGTTATAAATACTCCAAAAATATGAAAATCTTAGATGGCATAGACATATGTTTTTACGGAGCTCCGAAGTTGAGTTGTTGTTTACGTCCGTGGCACCATCTTGTATACGGGGGTCATCGCGAGAATTGATATATCCTATACACAAAATTAGCACCCTCATGCTATATTTTTCGAGGAAAACACCTGGTAGTGGATAGGAACAGGCATTTTATTTTTGCAGACTTTGGAAATGTAGTCAAAATGTGCAATACATTTACAAAAAAAAGTTGGACCTACTCTTGGAATAATCAGCTTGTGTTGAAATAACATTAGTGAAAAATACAGGCTTATTAGCTTCCCCTTTCCGAGCGGGACACACAATTAAACATTCAATGGTTATTCCCAAATGCTCAAAGTTGCAAAAGAACAGACTACCTAAACCACAAACAATATGCAAGAAGCTCGCTGAAAAAGGCAAAAAACATCTTCTATCGACAATTATAGAATATAGTTTGACGTACCCTAAGGCTTTCTCAATGCTAGCTCTAAAACAACAGTCAGTTGTTGCCACTGGAAACACCTACCCTTAAACTAAGATGCTAATGTGAAAACGATGTCTTATCCTTTAGAAAAAAATAAAAACTAGCTGTAGCTTACAGCTCATATTCACTTCTACAAAAAAAGCAAAGAAATCAGACTTCACTTTGACTTCAAAGACAGAAATTGTGGCCACAAGTGGTAACTGCAGGATAATGGCATACTGAATCTCCCCTCATGTCCCAAGCTTCTCTTGAGTTAGTTGCTTAAAACACATCATCATTATGCCACCTGCCTGATAAAACCATTAAAATGTTTTGTCACGGCTAGGCAAACCAGTATGAACCCAAAAGCACGACTCGACAAACAAAGTACAAATAAAAGTCTTTACTGAAAAAATAGTGACACTGTGAGCTCTCCGTAGAGGTAACAGGTTTCGATAACAAAAAACACTCTTACGAGGAAAAAGTTAACACAGTATCAAAAGTCAAAAAGATCAAGTAAATTCCAAAAACTCGGGTCTTAGCTCTTAGCAGATAACATGGACTTCACGCTGGCAGTCGGGCACATGGAACGAAACGAACTGGCAACAAGACAAGGGAGACAGAAACTATATATATATATATATATATATATATGTAATGTAATATATAGGCAGGCTAAGGGGGAACAGGTGCAGACAATTAGGGCGGAGTCGACAATCACAGTGGAGGGAAAACACACAAGGGGAGGAAGTGAGGTAATCTGCAACAAGAAGGAAAGGTTACTACAAAATAAAACAAAATACAAGACTGAACTTAAAACATTAACTTAACAGATTTTACGAGATATAACATGTTTACTGTGAAAACAAAGGTAGCACAAGTAGAGAGGTGACATAAATGTGATGTCAGTAACACGATATCTAGCCACTTTAGGATAATATCAGTACATGTTAAACAGTAGCATCAAAAGTCCTGAGCAAGGCACATGTGGGGATGTTATTGCTTATGAATTGAGCTTTTCCATCTGAGAAAGAACGTGTAATTTCCTCCTTTCTTTTCAAAAGTTAAATGCGTCTTAAGCTGGAGCTATAATATCTTTCTCAAGGAGAGCAAGATGTGAATGATGCTAATTTTCCTTGAATGTCTGATAAATTATTTGAGTGACATTTCAATTCAAAAGAGACATCGTTATGAGACACTCATCTCTTCTCAACATCTCATAGGAAATGGGATCATTTCAATAGGCAGTGGGATGCTGGCGAGTGCCTTTTTAAACAGGTGGCTGGTTGTTGGTGTTCCCCCGGGGTGGAAATGGGTGTCACAGGTGCTGTTTGCGCTCCACGTCACTCTGCTTCGGGGGGAATCGGTGGTCGTGTTGGCAGAGAGTGCAGTTCTGTCAAGGTGCATTATTCTTTTCGCCCAGCACAACGTCCCCGTCTCCAGCCGCACAGGTCTTGGTCTCACACGAGAATCTAGCTCCGGCTGTCCTTCTGTCTTTCACCACCATCATCTAGCAACAACACCACCTTCCCCTCATCTTATCTTCCTCTCTTTCTCCCCCCTCTGATGGCTGATCTGACACAGACATATCCCATTAACCCTACCTGTGATGTGTGCTTAACTCTGACAAGCAGGGGTTGCACACAAAAATATCAGACTTGGGTTTTAAAATAAAATTCAAACACAATGTCGCTGAACACGTTGACTTTTTCTAATGTTCTCTGACAGGCCCAGGCCCAAAGAATGACCCCTGTCAAATAAAATGAGGGAGTGACTGAATGATATCCCCTCAGGTTAAATGTGGTATTTTATTCTTTGTTTATATCTCCTCCTGCTCTTTTTTAGGTCATTCTTAGATTTGTCTCAATTCTATTTTCAAATAAAAACCTACCACCTGGGTTTGAGTTAGGAACATACTCGTGATGTCCAGGGTCACCTTATTTTTTGTTTATCTCCCATGAGATTGAATCACCTTCCTGAAGCTGATCTCCAACCAGCCTGCTGTTACATCTCCTAAGCAAAGCTCAGCACTAACACAGCCCCATCATTCGCCACTGACCCAATTAGATCCTGCATGTATCCTGTGATGTATATTTCTCTCTCTCCTCTCTTTCCCTTGTTCACCCTTTCCCTGTTTTTCCACTGTAACTTTTGATGAATGGCTTTGCTTCTTAAGACAAATGACAGCCCTATGATTAATTGTGTGTGCTCTTTCACTATTTCGCCTCGTCACATCCTTTTTTCCATTTAAAATGTTGTTTCTCACACCGTGTTACTAGCAATCTTCTACCTAGGTTTGCCCTATCAGCATGTTTCCATAAATAAAAGAAGGGGGGAGCGGAGAGAGGGGTGGAGGGGAGTGTGGCCCAGAGGCAGGGCAGTGGGCATGTGCGAAATGGAGGGGTGAATGGATGGAGAGGAAAGGTGGGAGACGAGCCAACTGCTCCCGATCAGGAGTGTGAAGGTGACTGCAGTGAAGAAAGCAGAGAGATAATGCTAATGTTTAAAAAAAAAAATAATGATGAGGAGGAGGAGGGAGATAATGAATCAAGATAGATAAGAGCAGAAAGCAACCATATGAGGATGTCGAAATAATTCCCACAGCAAAAGAAAAGGACATCCGTAAAGAAACCCTCATATCCCACAGTCCTTTAATCATTTGAAGAAAAATGTCTACTATCAAACAATAAAAGGAGCTTAAATGGACTACATGACAGGGGAATAGGGGAACAGCAGAGCAGAAGATGAAGGAATAAAACGTAATGAAATAGCAGCGATTGTAGCAAGGTGCAGCCGCTGCCCTGTGGCAGGTCGCTGGGCCGTGCTTAATGAGGCAACAGTGCAGGCAATTAGTTCCTGATATGGCATTATCGGACACCAATATGTGAACACATCATTAACCATTAAATCCTCCCTTAGTCTCTCCTTTCGTATTTTCTAAACATGCATATGTTTTTAAACACTGGTCTTTAAATTAATGAACATAAAGCATGCTTTACAAAGCTTAGTTTAATTTTTTAATCAGGCCCCACACAACATTAACTTTAACTGTCTGCAGACAATACATTTATATACTGCTTGATTGCAACGGCAAATATCTACGCATTGTTATTATAATCAACATTATTAGAAAACATTGTGCTAAGTCTGGCAATGATCAGCTAAATAATTAAACAAAAAATGTGCCTAACTAAAAGATCGCTAATCCGACATATCTGATTGAGTGTAGCCAAGACAGCATTCTTAAATATTGGCCTGAATATGTTTTATTTGAGGGAATTGTGTTGTGGGTTATCCTATCTTATTTATTGGAGGACATCGTGTTCCTTTTTAATAGGAAGTGTATCCCAACAGAGTGTTGCATCATGTGTTGTTTTTAGCCTTATTGTTGCTACACTGTTTTGTAGCAACAAAACTAAAAAGTCCTGATTGTTTCTTTTGTCCAGTATAATCTTACCGAAGTTTTTCTGCAGTACTCAGGATGCTAACCCTGTTGCTAAGTCTTCCACTAAGAACAAATTAGTAATAAGTTAATGGAATTTGTCGGCAAAAGGTCCCTTCTATCGCTGGATCTGCAGAACAGCCTTACAAAGCATTTGCAAGATTTAGCCTCATGCTGCTCTAAACAGCACAACTGTTTCCAGCCAATTCAAGCCAGGCTAATTAATTAGTAAAGTTTATTTTCACTCAAGTAAAACAATTCTAACGGTCAGTCTGTACTCTATTGGGAGCTGACTGGTGCATGAAATGCGACAACATTATTGCACTCCCATGTCTTTTTCTGTGGAGGTAAGGGGTGAAATAAGATTCCCATTCTTCAAAAAAAAAGAAAAGCGCCAAATAAGGGCTTTGATTGGACGTACTAAGCATATTTGAGCGTGGCGAGGGTTGGATAGCACAGGGGAATAGGCTCCCAAACAGTTTCCTACTGCAGCTGGGCAAAGAACAGAGAGAGAGAGGGTGGAAGAAACAAAAACAAGCAGAGAGCATGAAGAAAGAGATTATGCCTAACCTGCAGTTTCTTATGAGCTAAGTTTACTGCTATACTTACCGAACCATCATCTACCTTTTTTGAAAATATAACTTTTAGGAGACCTGCAAATCATCCATATCATTACATAACATTTTTCTCACTTAAATGACAAGGCAGAGAAGGTTTAGCGACTTTGATTTTTTTAAACATTTATGACAAGATGTGACATTTACAAGAGTTATAGGTCATGCCGCAGGTTTGTTCAGTGAAGTGAGACAAAGTTAATTGAATGACCACTGCAGAGCAAAGCAAAATGCCAAAGAGAGGAACAACCGCTTTTGTATGGACAGTTGCACCTCTTTGATGGTCAGAGGGACTGAAGAGATCCCCTTTTGTTGCTTATATTATTAACGAAGCACTTTTATACTAATAAAGGACTGGCTTACCTAAAGCCAGTTGAGTAGCACTTGAAATGTTTGGCTCTATGAAACCTGATGTACTTATATGATTCTGTTTTCTTCAAGGTTGTGTCTTCCTGGTCGAATGTACTTATTGTAAGTCGCTTTGGATAAAAGCGTCAGCTAAATGCAATGTAATGTAATGTAATGTAATGTAATGTTATATTGAACGAAACACTGATATCCAGACAATTCTGACCTTGTTCACAGGTTAAATCCAAGGTGTCTGTTTAGCAACAACACCGAGCATGTTCGAGACATCAATGAAGAGTCTGGCGTTCAATAGGAAATGGCCCCAGGGACATGACATCCCTCTTCATCCTTTTCCTGACTTACCTAACAACAGAAGTCGATCTGTGAGCTCTGCCAGTTTTAAAACGCTCTGCGATGGAAGATACAAAGACGAACTTATTGTTACTCACACACACACACTCACAGTATATAAGCCTAAAAAAGTGAATCCACTGTCATTATACTGGTGACATTAAACATCTGATGCTTCATTAAGTTGACTCGGCACTTCAGGCTCAAATTGACATCTACATTTTTCTTCATGTGTTAGTTAATTAACCTCTTGCACCGTTATTAAACCATCATACTTTCTCTCTGGTGGATTACTTATTTTTTCCACCTCGTATTGTCATATATGCAGTTTATATTCACCATATGCTTTCTCCAACACTTCCTTCATATCCAATGACCATCCACAGATGCCATGATTTAATAGCTTCAACATTACTGCATATCATGTGCACATTTTCTGTGTAACAAATGTGTCATTTTTAACACTTTTTTACCATGCTCTGAATGACATTTGTCGATGTGTTGCGGTTTTACACCATTACATTCAGTGACGCATTGTTCAATATGTCTTACTGACTTTATTTATGAGGGAATTTCTGCCTGGCTGCCCTTGTTTCTGTCCTGTTTGCAACCAGTGAATGATGAGTAAACTTAGTTTCAAGGCTGGATTCTTAGTTATTTGTAATAAATGTACACATGTCTGATAGTGTCTGCCAAACAATATGCTATAATGATAGACTCCCAGGTCATAAACGGTTCAACGATTTTGCATCTTAAATTTAACGTAATTTAAACAAAAAATAGATTGAATTTAAATTAATCTACATTCATGTAGTCTTCCTCCTCATTATATCTGCAGTAAGCCAATAGCATTGCCCTTTTGTTCTTGAAGACAGAGGCAGCCAGTTACATCTCTAATCCAGCATATTTAGCTGGATAATCACCTTTCATTATATAATCCTCAGGTTAGGTAAGGCTTCCTGCAACAGATACATCCACATCACTCAACCCAGACAAACAAGGACAACGGAAGGTAAGCTTTTATCAAAAGGTGTATTTTGATGTACTAATGATAACATCTTAAGTATCAGCTTGTTGAACACTGAAATGTTTAATAATTCAACACATCTGGAACTATGGTTTGTTTGAACTGAGCAAGCCTTGTACAGAGGCATCTCAAGAAAGCCAATAACGCTCCAATTAGACTGACAGACGTCTGTTCTCTGCTTTTTAATATTTGATTTTCTGGATCTCGAATAGATTTAGCTGTACAAGCCGACAGATGGCAAGCCCACTGTTTGCATTTGTTTTGGTTCAATATTTGTGCCCATGTTGCTTGTTACAATGCAATCAAATCAACAGACATCTTTAAACCAGCTCCACTGTGTGATTATCAGGCTGGCCTCCACAAAAACAAGAAAGAAGAGGTTGTAATTAGATTAGAATGATACCAAGCAGTAATAAGATGTAATAAGGAGATTGCTGAAAAATAAGAGACAGGAAAAGATGTCCGTGAATGTGAAAATATCTCATTTCAGAGCCGTGACATGAAATCTGTGCTGGGGGGGGGGGGGGGGGGGGGGGAGGCTGTGTGAGACGGAGGAAGTGGAGGGGATGAGAGGTGTACAGATAGATAAAGATAAGATGGTGTGTCAGACTCAATTGCATTACTATCGGTTGTTTATGGATCAGAGACGTGCTGCTCTTTGGCCGACTGGGATTGATTGTCTTCTGACTAGACAGCATGCCAATATACAAATAATACAAAACAACAAAAAAAAATAGATTAACAATGTTTAAAGAAGGGTGAAGCCTCACAACCAATCTGACTAGAGCTGCCGATGCTTCTCTACCTGGGACTTTGTCGTGTTTTTTTAATGTCAAACATGGAGGTTCATTTTGTGCCAATTTGCCCACCTGTTCGCCTTTGGAAAGGTATCTGAAAAACAATGTGGCAGGAATTTAGATCATGTGCCAAGGAACAAGTATACTCTGTATATGTTTAAAAAAAGTTGTACTGTAGTCTTTGATAGTAACCACGTGAAAAAACAACAGCCGTTGTAGGTCGAAAACTACCTATGTTTCTCATCTCTTGACAAGTATCACGTCAATCGCTGTGTGTGTTTTATGTCACTACTAGATGCAGAACATTGTTTTCTCTTAGAATAAATAAGGATAAATAAATAAATAGAAATTGTGGGTCCTTGGTGGAGATATCTCGGAGTGCTTTCTATTTCTGTCTGTTGTGTCTCTGTGCGTATTGTATGTGGGCCATACAATGCATCTCACCGCCCTTCACTCTAGTGGCCCTTGTGAAATATATTTAGAAGATCCATTTAGTATTTAACCCCTAATGCTCCAGCCAGGCCCATTCAACGGCGACCGAGTGCAGCCCGCTCTTCATCATCATCTGTGGTAGTTGTTTTGTTTGTTTTAGCCCGGTCCACCTGGCCCTCCATTTCATTACTTCAATTAGCGTGATCAGGATCTAAAATTGCTTGTGTCGGCCCAGTGATTGACAGCAATTGGCCACTTAGGGAGGAAAGCTGCAGACACACAGTGATGCGCAATGGCTTGTGTAGTGAAACGTGCACGGGTACAGTCTGTGCGTGTGTTTGTTTACCCTGATGGGAGTTGTGCTCACTGAAGATGAAAGCAATTCTTCAGGCAAACAGACTACCGCTTTAGAAAGTCCAGATATCTCGCTATACCCACATGTATCAGTGTTTGCGGGAGCGGAAGGGACAGATGTGTGTGCATTTGTGAGAGGGTTTGTGTGTGCATACGTAAACATTAAGACGTTTAATGCAAAGCTGAATTTAATATCTGGTCTATGTGCATTTATAGAAATAAACCAATGCTACTCTATGGGCAAAAAGTATATGTATGGTACCGAACATGCTATAAATAATGTCCACTTTCAAAGAATTCCACGATTGTAATCATGTCTGACATGACAATTCCTCCCTGCTCCACCCGTATAGCTTAACATGATCCAAGCGTGTTGCAATCAGCATGTATCACATGCAGACTGATTGTGTGAAAGTACGACAGACAGGCAATCACTACTCAGTCATGGCACGTTGTGTTCGGCCCAGTGGGAGATGGGAATGCGTTTCGTTTGGCGGAGGAACATTTAACTGTCGGGCCTAATTTAGAGGACTGGCTGGTCTTTGTGTCTCTTCTCATTAGGGCCCTCGCGGTTTACAAGGCCCTAAGTAGCGACTGCTGGAGCAAATCTTGGTATCTGTCTTGTCTCCTTCTTCACGGCATGCGAGATGGTGGGGTGAGGTGTTATGTTTATTGCGCATCAGTGCTGAGTACGGCCGTTTATCATCATGGAGTTGATAGCCATAGCCGCAGAGGTCCATGACAGAACATTAATCTGCCTATCAAACAGACAGCCATACGTCTTTCCTCCTCTTCCTCTGCACAATGGATAGTCATTCATTCTTATTCTTTCTGCTACATCTTCCTCCAACTCACACTCCCACCTTTCCAAACACACCATTCCTCCTCTCCACACCTTTGATCTATCATTTTAAGATGCCTACGCTCCTTTTACCCTTTGTGTATTTTATTTTTATTTGTATTGCTTGGCACAGTGTGTCCTCATAATAATCAATAAACTTTCTCTTGATTGGATTGAAGCCGTTCCTCCTCCCTCTCCCTCAGGACATAGTAGTCATAGTTAACAGAACCCAAGACCCCGGATTTTGTGTAATTCCAACAAATAATGAGAAATATACATTGGTCCAAGATTCAGTAAGCAACGAATTATGCAACCATTGAAATTCCATGGTCATACAAATTTGATAATTTGATATTCCATAAGAAACGTTAAACAATAACTCTCAAGTACTTCAACAGTTCTCGTGACCCTCTAAAAGGAAAAGCTGAGAGTAGGGGTATTCAATGTGTTTGTTGTCAGATGTCACTCAATCTTAAACACTGGTACTTTAAGTTAATTGTTTTACAGCCCAAAAAAACAACAGCTATTATGGCTCAATCCCATCAACCTCGTTTTCTACCCCCGCAGGTTTAGCTGTTCTTAGCAAAAAGCTCTGATAAAGTCCGTGTAAACAATCCACTCAGCTTCGAATGGCAGATACACAGACTTGCTGGGGAGCTTTGTTGAGGATTTTGTGAATGAAAAAAGCAGGAGCCAGAACCTGGCGGAAACAAAATGTGACTTAAACCGACTTAAATTAATCGGTTTGCGATTACAACAACTGCATGTAAGTGCTAATTATTGTGTCTGATAGATGATTAAATAGCACAATGTTTGCTGACGCTACTGTATAACAACTGAATATATTAATGAGGTTTTAATAATGTATAAACTGAAACTGCTTTCTAAATGTATCTTTTCTAACATCTAGGATGTCTGGGAAAAGTGCTAATGCAGGACCAGACAGTATACCATCCCCTGCTGCCAGGTCAGTAATATAAGTGTGTGGGAGGAATGAATTGGAAATGAATACAAATTAAATTAAATTAGCATTCTAATTACAAATCTAATGAAAAGCCAAGTAAGGAAGTGAGGTTGTGAGATTTAATCCTGTACTTGGTAATATTCATCAATTTATCCATCATTCCAAATCCCAATGTCTCTCCAACACAAACAAGAGACCTACCCCCTTCATTATTATTATTATTATCTCATATAGTAATTAGTGAGCATTATATAGGAGCAAGCACGACTATGTGAGATGGTCTAACCTTCTTCGAAAGTTGTTTTTAATTTTCCAAAGTTTCCCCTGTAAAACAGAATGTGAAACTTCCAAAAATCCATCTCGACTTCCTCAACAGGAGGGCCCATGCTTAAAATAAGCCATCAAGTTTAATATTGATCTGTATGGCTGGTTATGTGAATTATTATAATAAGTATCCATATGAATTCTGAGACATTTATTGCTCTTTGAATTGATTATGGCTTCCTTCTCTTTCACCTAGCACGTCCTCTCGAGGGGGGAGGGGGGCAGCCGCTGGCAGACCGCCCACTTCTGAGAGATTCAAACGCAAGGCTCTTCAGCTCAGCCTCTCCAAGAAATTCTGGTTATTATCATTGTCTGTTTGTAATCAACATTGATTAGCACAAGGGGAGTGGGCTGTGTAGTTGTCTGCACCCAATTTGGGTCATCGATTGGTACGTCTGCTGCATGACAAGCTTCCGAATTTCAAACTTGACTACCTAAGAAACATTTCCTTTCCATTTGAGTGACTGAGGTAACTAATGTCAGGGGGTTGGGCTACAGACGTTTTTCAATTGTTACGGGGTTACGCAGTTTTTATAAGGGGGGAAATAGGGATTAATTACTCAAAAGGCACTTATTTATTAAAGTAAGTTAGGAGAATAATTTATAGACCTGGCTCGGATGACGATATCTTTTAAAATTTGGCAGGCATATAAACCTTTCTCATTTCACAGCACAAAGTCAAAGTCCCCCTCTACCCAAGGGAAAAGCTCAGAGGAAGAGGAGGGACGTCGGAACAGTAAAAGAAACCTCAGCAAGAGCTCAGCGGTGGCTGCTGCCTACGTTGCCTTCCTCAATAAACTCTTCGGAGAGGTCAGTTCAGCAGCCCGTTGCCCGATATACTCCAATGCCTTGACTTACTTCTTTGTTTCTGGTCAGGCTACTCCAACAGAAAAGGTCTTGGTTGCAGTTTCAAGCTATTGATTTTCTAAAAATCCCAGGAGCATGTGATGTGTCAAGAAACAGCTTCTGGTAAATAGCAGGGTTAAACTATTCGTAGGACAATTCACGACAACATCATTCCCTGACCTATCTACCTGTTCCTGAAAGACTTGTAAACCACACACACAATATGGAAACTAGCCATAAAATATAAGACATGTTTTTGAGATGGTTGAAAGTAACAGGAAAAAAACGTTGATAAAGAATTATAAATTGACCTCTTTTTCTTAAAAGTTACAGCACAATGGAGATACAGTAATTTTCTGACATAGAATAGGTCCGATTTATGGGCAGAGTCTAACCCTTTCTAAGGGTCTTGTACCCTGTACTAAATCAAATGCCAAACCATCTGATCAGGACTGACGGCTGTTACCTGAAAAAAACAACAACAACCATCCTTTCCAAGAAGTCACTCCAGTAATTCCACTTCACAGATGATTTACTGCCGGCCCTGGGCTGGTTTCCATTAAAGCCTGGCTGGTTCAACTGAGGCTCTGTTCACGTCTGATTCCCTGATCACAGATTGCTGCAGGGCACCACTGAACAAAATGTTGGTACAATTTCAACAGGAAACGAGCCAATGCAACGATCCAGTCCAATGTCACCTTCCCCAATTCTGTTAAAGGATGGGTTAATTGATTTCAAGAGCACCATTTATATGTGTTTTAAGTGTAATATAAAATATTTGTGCGGCTTTAATATTTTAAATTGTATTTTATTGCTGAATGTTTTCTATTACAAAGAAAAGTAAGAGCATATCTCTGGTCAACACAAGATTTAAAGTGTTGCTTTAGCATTATTCTTTGAGGAAAGTAGATCTGTCAGCAAATCAATTAGTTGACAAATGTCAGACGAGACTTATACAAATAAGAATTTCTTTAGTCGAGGACAACCCTTTAGAAAATTGTTTTGAGATACTGTGTGTTTAGCCCTGGAGTAAGAATATCATGTCTGCAGGTTTAAGTGTAGTGGAGACAGGGGGCAATTGTAACATATTACATTTCAAAAATAAGACTTGTGACTTGTGAATTAATATAATAAACAGATCATAACAACAACCAAATAAAAAGGTATTTAAAGTTTTGATAAACCTTAAGAACTGTATATGAATAGGAAAAGACAGGGGATAGTTGGCTGCATGGTATGGAGACAATGGACGTGGATCAGATCCAGGATCTTAATGAAATTGACAAAAAAACGTTTTCCTTTGTCAAGGACAGAACTCAGCATGGCAAATACTAATTTAATAATTGTGGCGATGGACAGTAATCACAAAGGCTTATTCTACAGTAGGTAAAGCTGAAAAGCAAAGACTTCACATGCAGAAGGTCACAATCAATTTTTTATAACAGATGATTATTGAGCCTAATCGAGACACATGAAAAAATACTTTAAAGCTTTGCCTTATGTAACCCTGTCCAACCTAGAAAATATGTTTTTATAGAATTAAAAATGTATTTCTGAATTACATTGTGGAGACAAAATACAATAGCCAGCATTAATACAACCAGCAATTTATTTGTATTTATAATAGTTACCATGAAAGCTTTTTTATCAAGAATCTTTTGTTCAGTCAGTTTGTTTTTAGTTGTGTGGTTTATATTATATGAATTCACATTATAATGTTATGTTATATAATATTTGATTTACAATTATTCTTACATACATTTAAATTAATAAAAGATCCTTTTAATTGCGGCACAATATGGGACCCTGGTTAGACCTCTTTAAAGCAGAGTAAGGCATTTCCATAAATGCTTTCATTATAGAAGAGGGATTTACTGTCAAGATAACACAACAACTTAATTTAAATCTACGCCAAGGGAACTAGAGTGCCGATACTCGTTTTAATTATGTTGCATAACTCGATTTCGTAATAACTAATGGGAGCGTTTTCATTGTTTTAAAGCAATTTGTGGGAAGTGAAAAGCCATTTCCCATTGACCTTGGCTACTGAGGAGAGCACACTGCATCCTCCTCTGAGTTACAGCCTCACCTCACTGATCCGCTTTGTTTTCCTGCAGCGGCCCCCGGTTAGAATTTACTAGTAGCCAGGTGGAGAGGTTGGTAGTATTCACAGGAAAGAGGACATATGTCCCTGACAATGAGGCAGGAAGCCCATCCATCCCTCAGCAGTCCTAATCCCTGCCTCAACACAAGTATTAATAACTCCCTTAGCAAGGTTCACTGTCAGTCCTCATTAGATCTAAGTGAAGAGTGGGTCTTCAGAGACAATAACTAAAAGAAATGCATTAACATGACTAATATAAGTGAAGCACAGATGGATGTGAATCAAAATCCAGTGTACCCATCAATGAGTAGTGCGCACTGTACTGTGCGTTCCACCTGAGGAGGACATGATGTGTTTGTCATGTATACCTCCGATATGTCTTATAACGCAGTAGACTGCTCAGTGGACCATGGACCAAGGCAGATACAATGAAATTAACTGTTAATGGGTTCGTTCTGACGGATGAATCCAGAGTCTGCACGGCATGGTGTCTAATCCTGGATGATGAAAAAAAAATCCAATTAATGTGTTGGCCTTGCTTTCTTAAGATGCCCTTGTAGGCTGGAGGATCCTGGGTAAACAGCGCTGTTGGACTCCGGGAAATGCTGCAGTCTCAAAATTCATATTAAGAGGTTTATATGATGTTTTAGTATTTATGGCAGAGTACAACTTTAGTGAGGTAGCTCTTGGCATGGTATTTGTTTTTCAACTCAGTTGGCAATATTTTACAGTGGATAATTATTTGAACGGCTGCCATGCGATGCCCCTTCCAAAAAAACTATGGGTGCTTCTCCTTTTCCTGTAGCTATTGTGCACTTAAGCAGGATGACTTTGTATGATTTATGTATAAGATACACTGAGTGCCAACATGAATTAGGAGAAAATATTGCACTTCTCTTTGCATTTACTTTCCACTTCTGCTCCGCTTTTTATCTTTCAGTTGCAGTAAAGTAATATAAATGGACACTTGATTAAAGCAGAGGTCCTACGTAGAAATATAAATGCACAGAAGTAAGGTGAGCATTACATTTAAAACAATTTTTAACATTCAGTTGCCAATCTCCTACAAACTAACAATAACACGTATTTTTCACAGTTTTAATGTAAAACATTTCATGTAATTGCTATAAAGATCAGATGAATGCATTGAGGTAAAGAGGTCAAAACTATAACCTCTGGAATAAATGTAAGTACAGAAACATAACTACTAAATGCTAGTACAGTGCATGGATGCAAATAACGTGGAACTTCCACCTCTGCTAGAGTGTCTTTATCTTATTCAGCTTCAATTATTTCCCTTACTGAATTAAAGTGAGGAAAACAAGCCCAGAGCAAATTTGTGCTGGCAATAATCAGAGCTTTCAAAAGCTTGTGTGTGTCGGTCTTGTTTCTTTGAACTTATAGATATCCTCAGGCTGGTGCAGTATTGTGCTAAGCTATATCTCCATATGTCAGGCTCAGCTGCTCTATAAGAGATGAGGGAGTTTACATGTCTACATTTTACATTTACATGTCTTGCTTCCCTTGTGGACATGATAATGCTTCAGTAGCACATTGTTAGCTAGCCCTGGATTCAAGATGTTGCTGGAGCAAGCATGATTTTTGAAAAGCCATAATTGATTGGAGGATTAATTCCATTTCATAATCTATTATATCGAAGCTTTACATATTCATACAATTCAAATTAGTACATGTTTACACAAATGCTAATTAGAACATTGGATTGATGCATGTGATGTGTTTTTGAAAAAACAAGAGCCCTATGGTCAACTTATTAAAATGTCAAGAGTATTTCTTGCCTGAGGATATTTGTACAGTATTGAGACTTAAAAATGTGTATTTATCAAAACTGTCTGTCAGCCACTGGAATATATTAACATATAGCTATTTAAAGCTTTAATACATTCCACTGCAATCCATTATTCCTAATGTGGATATTTTGCTCCTAGCTTTGCTTCAACTTCCCTGAACACATGCAAAAAGGGAAAAAGACAGAGAGAGAGAGAGAGAGAGAGAGAGAGAGAGAGAGAGAGAGAGAGAGAGAGAGAGAGAGAGAGAGAGAGAGAGAGAGAGACCACCCTGAGCAAATGTCAAAACAAGGCAGAGAATACTGAATGTTTCAAACACAAGGATTTATGCAAATTATATGTCTTGTGCTTGTGTGTATCCGTATATTGGTTTACATGTATCCTTTTCTTTGCAAGGTTTGTGTTACTCACTGTCACCTTGTTGTGCGTGGGTGTGTATTTGTATGCACAGACTTGAGCATGTGCTGCATGGATGCTGAAGATGTCGTGCGTGTCTGTGTGTGTGTACACAGGAGTGTGTGGTGTGTCATTTTGCAAATTAGAAAGACATGCGCAGGGTGAAATCCCATTAGAGAATACTGTCAGCATGCGCCAGTGTTGACATGATATGCATGTTATTGTAATTTGGTAGTCAAAAACAGATTATTGCCTGGATATGTCTCAGGAGAATTTGCTGTTTTAAAGCCATCCTGATTGTAAACCATGTCCTCAGATGCGGCCTTGTAATTATCTCTACGCTTTTTCTCTTTTCTTCCCTGCTCCACAGGATAGAGCGCTGATGCCGGAGGAGTTAGATGGTAAGATGTGGTAGGCGTAATTACGAAGCAAATACATGATAAATTGCAAGTCAATGCAAAGCTTTATCAATCGAATTGATTTTTTGCTTCTCTTCGTGATCCACGAAAGAGATTGAATGTTTTTCAGAATGACTTGAAATGTTTGGTACTGACTCAGAGCAGCAAAATCAATTCAAACAACATAACTTGCTGTTCTTGAGAGCTGGCTGGAGTTCTGTCTGCTGGAGTCAACAACTTACAGATAATTTAATACTTTGTTCAAAGTGGAACTATCTGCCCACACACAGTTTGTGTCCTCTTGTGGAAAATACTTTACAGTTTGTTGCAATTGCTATAATTAGTTGTTTTTTTTTGTCTGTCAGAGCTACATGTGGCCTTCAAGGAATTTGACTATGATGCGGATGGCTTCATCCATTACAAAGACATTGCAGACTGCATGAGGACCATGGGCTACATGCCGACAGAGATGGAGCTCATCGAGATCATCCAGCAAATTAAGATGAAATGTGCGTATTGATCCATCCGTTTATTTGACTGTGTGTTGTTTTTTATTTTCTTCCTGAGTGGTTAAAGCATGTGTGCATGATTGATGGGTGTTGCTGAAGTGAGGTGTGAATGCCTGATTTATGTGTCAGTTGCACAAACATGTGTGCTTGCATACGTGCAGTCTTTCCTATTAGTTCGAGAGGCAATGATGTTTGTCTTGGAAGTAGGGGACATTTTAGCAGACTGATTAATGGCCCTCACACAGCAGGTGCTGGGTGTAGGAGTGCAAGTCTGCATGGTGAAGAGTGTGTTTAGTTTGGATCAAACTTTTCTCTCTCGCTCTTAATGAGGGTGTGTTTGTCTCTACCATCTATACTGAATGATCCAGCATAGATTTGTGTGTGGTGAGTGTTTAAAGTTTAAGGTGAATCATCACTGCATTGATTTCTGCCATGAGCCTGGAGAACAGCTCCAAGTGTTACCAAGTGTCGATCTGATCTGTGAGCATCTGTCAAGGCTTTACATAAACCTCTAGAGGACACAGGTCTTAGACATGTTGAGTACACCGACGTTTTATAATAATGAATAATTAGTGTTTTCAGCAGTCCACCTGCATTTATACACAATACAAATTAGGCCAGTTGTACACCTATACTGCATCAGAACTACCAATCAGACGGTAAAGATGACTTTAGCCCCAGGCCTTGGGTGGGTCTATGGTGATAAAACTGCATCTTCTCTTTTCTGAGATTGATGTATTTGTATACATGGTCCTTGTTTAAATAAATGCATAATCCATTGTCAACAACAGATGTGTGTTGAGATCAGCAGGAGGGAAACCAGTTTATGTTATATAACGGAGCTACTAAGCGATTTATCTTTTTAATCAAAAGCAAATACTTCAATAAAAATACAATCATTTATTAAATACAACTTGTTTTATGCAAATAACCACTATGGATGATAATTACAACGTAAAAGGGAATTTCTCAGAGTTTATACTGACTGTGTGACAGTTAAAAGTATTTGTTGTTGAAAAAAAGCTTAGAACCGTGGATGAGTGGACCAAGGTACATTTAATTCTTGCCCATTTCAACTCCAACCTTCAACAGCCTCACTTGGCCCGCCACCATCAACCTAGGTGACTGAATGGTAACAAACTTGACATACTGGTTGTTACTGTTTTGTGAAAGACATTGACTCCTGTTCTTTTTTTCTGTTTTCACCATATTTCCCATTATCCTGTAACTGACAATTACATCACTGTTGGGTGGTTACAGCCAGGTGAAATAGGAAGAATGACTTTTTACTACAAACAAACACTGCTTTCTGCCTGCACTAAAACGTCATCACTACACTTCACGTATAGGCCTACTTATTGCTCTAAACCAAAATACATCATGTTTATTCAACCCAGTCTCACGCCATTTCGTGTTATAGTCACGAAATTAATTTAATCTATTGATTCGTGTTCACCAACACGATTTTCGCATTTTTTTCGTGTCACAGAGCGATTTTAAAAGCAATGTATTTCTATTGGTAGTATGTTTCGTGCCTGCACCACGTCTTTTTGTCCGGTCGGGTCTTGGAATACCAGAAGCTGTGTGGTTCATAAACACATTTTCGTAATCAATATCTTACCCTAAGCCTACCATCTCTTTTCTTTTAAATTGTATAATGTCTGAGTTTTTTTGCCGTCCGCGAGGAAAAGAAATGGGGCTCAGAGCTTCAGAATACTGAAATCTGTATTTGTTGTCATCTCTTGTTCCTTCTAATTTGTTATTATTTGGTGCAGGCACGAAACATACTAATAGAAATACATTGCTTCTAAAATCGTTCTGTGTCAGAATACTGACATCTGTATTTTTTTAAATCTGTTTTTCCTTCTAATTTGTTATTATTTACATTGCTTTTAAAATCGTTCTGTGTGACAAGAAAACAATGGGGAAATCGTGTTGGTGAACACGAATCAATAGATTCATTTCGTGACTATAACACGCCGTGAGACTGTGTTGGTTTATTGTTGTGCTTTGGGAAAACAAAATGACAGCCAGACAGCAACCTGCTACATGTCACAAGACCCAAGGCTTTAACAACGTTGGCTTTTCTGCTAATTAAAATCCCCTTCAAACTTAACAATATGACGTCTTGTTGTGCACCTTAGCTTAGCTTCGGAGTGACCAAACATATTGCACTGTCAGCCTCAGTTTGCAGGCCAGGTTTCTAATAAGCTGCTCAGCTGCAGCACATTAAACAGCAGCATGTACCCTACACGTACCTGTAAATGCCATTTCGGCTCTTGTGGATGATGGCGCGGTGGTTACCCCTCAAAACCAAAGCCTAAAAAACACTATCTGTCCATCACTTGCAACCAAAGCAAAACTTGTTTAGGTTAGTCTCTCGTTCCCCCTGCTGGCAGTGTTGCCAACTCCATAGTAAGGAAAGTAGCTATTGGCTGTCCGGAAAGTCGCCAGAAGTCGCTAAATGACGTCATCGCCTAATTTGCATATCATGTAATGGCGGCTGTAGGAGAGAGATTGATTGATTGATTGAAAAGTTTATTAACAGCTTGTATATTGGGTAGCATGGTAGAGGGGAGTACAAAAAACGTTCCCAACCCTTCAAGGATCAAATTCTGGACTTCTCCAGGAAAGCATCATGATGTTTAGCTTGTCACAGAGATGTTTAGCTTGTCACAGAGAGGCACACACACAGTGGACGAGGTGATTGAGTGACTGAGGCTGTGTGAGTCAAAGCAAAGGCAGTTATTTATTATAGTGTGAAAGTGAGTGAAGAAACATTTACATTTTACATTTAAATCCCGCTCAAAACCAGGACGGCTTTGCAGTTGGCGCATGCGCAATTAATTTGCAGTCTCGACGCGGGGGAGTGTGGTTGTCTCCTCTCTGCTCTGACTGCAGAACAGCTCTGCTGCTATGGCGTTATATTTGTGCCTCTATCCTGAGCGCGCACTTGAACAGTTTTGAGCACAGAGAAATATATTTTCTCTCGTAAAACTCCTGCTCCGTGCGCAAGCAGACCGCTGCACGCGCTCTCTCTCCCCCGCTCGCTCGACCTCTCCAGCCTGCGCGCGCTCAGCTTTGCCTGCGCTCGCTCAAGTTGTCACAGCGTTACAAATGTGCCACAAAACCAACCAATCGGAGAACTCGAGAAGGTCAATTCTGATTGGCTGGTCCAGCGCCATGTAGAGAGAAGAGTTGCAACAGCGGAAGTCCAACATGCTTGATCGTCACGTGGTTCAGAGAGACTCAGAAAGTTCCCGGAAGTTCGTGGCGGGCCATTTGAATCACGATTTGAATGCATTAATAACAGGATATAAATGCAATTTTGGTAATTAGTGGTCAATAAAGGTTTTGATTTGCAATATTTATACAACATATCGATATGTGTGTAGTTACATCAATGTGTGTGTTTTTTTTTTTAAATGTGCTAATATTTGAGGATTAAGATAAAATAAGAAGTAGCCTACTTTATTGATACCAATTGGGGAAATGTTTACGCTGCAGCAGCAAAAGACAAGGAGGCATTGTACATTAGACAGTTAAAAGACTATAATTAAACAATCGAAAATGTAAACATCTTAAATAGAAATAACATAGCATTACAACGTAGAAAATATACAGTGTGAACAGCTATCTTACCTGTTGACATACATGTTAGGCTAATGTTGCCTTGGTTAAAGAGCCTATCAAAGGACTACCAGCAGCAGCATGATGATGATGATGATACATGTGTTGTTTTAGGAACATCCATTGTAAATAAATGGAATTCAATAAACATTGAATAGCATATCATGCAGTTTGTCTGTGCCTTTTCCTCCGTGTTGTCCTGGCATATCGTCTCCCCCATGGTTTTCTGTGCTACCGGGGGATGCTCCAAGCGCTCAGAGAAAGGAGTATGAATGTAAAGTTTCCCCACTGACACAGAGAGGAGGAAAGAATGGCTGGCTCAAGTCAACAGCAGCAATTTAACTATCACAAAAGACAACAACAGCAACAACATATGTGAGGTAATCATATTTTTCACAAAACGAAGACCACACCATTGGGAAGCTTAACGTCTGTTTAATCAAAATAAGGAACAGGGAGAGGCTTGCAAAACTCTGGGAGTTGAGACTCAGGTGCAGGGTGAGGGTCTCAGTGCAGGTCTTCATGCTCCATTGAATCCCCCTGGGGTTCTTGTGCTGAAAGAGAGAGACAGGAGAAAGGGTTAGATACATCTAGCAACCTATAGGATGGGAAATTGCTGACCTATTTTAAACTTACCTTGTGTTTTCGCTCTCACTTAAGTCCCTCTCCCTTTGCCATCAATCCAACATCAGCTGAGCTGCAATATAATACAGACAGGTAATAATCAACAGAATCACAAGGACATAATATGGCTCTGCTAAAAACACTCACCCATAAGTTACGTTTTGTTTACTGTTGGAAGTCTCAAATATCCACTCTAAATCCATATCAATAGCGATGTATCACACAAATAGCTCTCTTCCTTATTATTGTGTAACGTTAACTCTATTATACTAGCTGGAACTCCAAAATGGATATCCTCATTTCTCCACCCACTACAATCACACGCCCCCAATGTTATATTTAACTAATATGTAACTCCCTCCACTCCGGATAAAAGCACGTTAAGAAGCCCCTTTTGTCTAATTCCACAACGTTGGAAGAAATAACATTAAGAGAACGGATTAATAGGCTGTTCATGGTTAACGTGTGTTGCTAACTTTAGCCGGTATCCTAGCCTCATCTGTCCAGTTGAAAATTAACGCAAGCATATGCCCATTGTAGAACAGGAAACAGAAGTTGGTCCAGGTTCTGGTCAACCCAACATTGTGATAGAGAGAGAAACATGTTTTGTCATTCTGCCACCTCTAATGCTTACAGCAAGTAATCAATACCTCAGAAGGGTTCATGTAGCTACATGTAGGCTACGGTTTGTTAGCGGTTTGCTTAAACTACCCCTATAGCTATGTTGCCGGCTAGCAAACTCAGGCATTGCAAAGAATAACATGATATAGTGCCGTGAAAAGAGAGTCGGAGGTGGTGTATTAAGAATGGAGTTCCAATCTTTATTATCCATTACTTTCAGAGAGGTTAACACATGCACTGCTCTGCCTGATGAGCTAGCAGGAATGGCAGCTAAAGCTACAGGTGTTCCCCACTAAAGGGTCCGTGTGGCAACACAATAAGCAAGGTGAATTATGTCCAATAATGTGTCACCACACAAGCCCCCCCAGAATTCACACATAAACAAAATCAGCATGGCGGGGAGGAACGACACGCCGACCCCCACGACTCCTGAGCACGGGAGTCGGAAAAGTGACTCCCGCCTGTGCGGCCCCCGGAAGGGGAGGGACCGGACAAACAGGTCTTAAATCCGTGACAGGGGACGAGGCCGGGGGGCGGCCCCGTCGCGGAGGTCGAGCCAGCACCACAGGCTGGTCCAAGTCCAGGTGAGCAGCCTTCACCCGGTCCCACCGAGACGTGCTCGGCCTTGCCACCCAGGTCGACCACCAGGTGCTTGTCCCCGTGCTCCAAGACCCGGAAAGGCCCATCATAAGGGGGCTGCAGGGGGCCTCTGTGCGCATCGTGCCGGATGAAACACGTGCTCCGCCGAGCGGAGCTCTGCGGGAACCTGGGACACCTGAGTACCGTGCTGAGTAGTAGGGATCGGAACAAAGGCCTCAGCGGCGTCACGCAGGAAAGCCCGCTGGGCCGACGCCGACCAGGGAGCCGATGCATTTGGGAGGAAATCCCCCGGAACTCTCAGCGGCTTGACCGTAGACCATCTCCGCTGTAGAACACTGCAGATCTTCCTTAGGTGCGGTCCTCAGGCCCAGCATCACCCAGGGCAGCTTGTCGACCCAGTTACCGTCCGTAAGGCCGGCCTTGAGGGCCGCCTTCATGGAGCGATGAAAGCGCTCGCAGGAGACCGTTAGCCTGAGGGTGGTAAGCGGTAGTCCTGTGCAGCTTAACCCCCAAACCGCCTGCCACAGCGTTCCAGAGCTCGGACGTGAACTGAGAGCCCCTGTCCTGAGGAAATGTCTGACGGGGGTGCCAAAACGACACACCCACGTTGCAATGAAGGCCCGGGCAACGTCTGCGGCTGATGTCGAAACGAGCGGAACCGCCTCCGGCCAACGGGTCGTCCTGTCCACCATGGTGAGGAGGTAGGAAAACCCCTGAGAGGAAGGAAACGGACCAACCAGGTCAATGTTGACGTGATCAAACCTCCTCTCAGGCACCAGGAAACGCTCCAACGGGGCCTTCGTGTGGCGGTGCACCTTAGCGCGTTGACAAGCCACGCACTCCCTGGCCCAAGTCCTCACGTCCCTTTTCAGTCCTTGCCAAACGAACTTCGCCGCTACCAAACGGACCGAAGGTTTAACGCCGGGGTGTGACAGGCCGTGCACAGCCTCGAACACAGGACGCCTCCAGCTGGCAGGGACGACAGGCCCGTAGAGACGTCACACAGGAGAGTAATGCCCGCGTCGCCGAACACCACGTCCTCCAAGCGCAGCCCCGCGCTCTCCACCTTCAGGGCCTGGACGCCGGGATCTGTGACCTGGTCTGCCGCCATGCGAGTATAGTCCAGGCCCAACTGGACGGCACCGATGACGACCCTGGAGAGGCAATCAGCAACCAGGTTCGACTTGCCAGCCACGTGCTTAATGTCCGTAGTGAACTCCGATATGTAGGACAGCTGCCGCTGCTGACGTGCCGACCAAGGCTCCGCCACTTTTGACATGGCGAAGGTGAGCGGCTTGTGGTCGACAAACGCCGTAAATTCACGGCCTTCCAGCATGAAACGGAAGTGCCGCACGGCCAAATAAAGTCCGAGGAGCTCCCGGTCAAAGGCGCTGTATTTGCGTTCTCTAGGCGTCAAGCTGGCGGCTGAAAAAGGCGAGCGGCTGCCAAGCGCCCTCCACCCACTGCTCGTGCACTGCGCCGACCGTGTAGTCTGACGCGTCCGTGGTGATGGAGATGGGAGCCGTAGATGATGGGTGTGCCAGCAAAGCCGCTTGAGCCAACGCGGTCTTGACCTCAGCAAAAGCGCCGTCCGCCTCTGCTGTCCAGTCGATCTCCTGGACGGGGGTCTTGCCTTTCAACGCTTCATACAGCGGCCGCATGATGTGTGCGGCCCGGGCGATGAAACGGTGGTAGAAAGTCACCATCCCCAGAAACTCACGGAGCGACCGGGCTGTGAGCGGGCGAGGAAACGCCGCAAACAGCCTCCACCTTCGCTGGCAGGGTGTCGCACCGCCCTTGGTGACGCGGTGCCCCAGGAAATCGATGTCCGACACCCCGAACTGGCACTTTGCAGGATTGATGATTAATCCGTGTTCGTTGAGCCGTGTGAAAAGGGCTCGGAGGTGGGACAGTGCTCCTGCACTGAAGCGCTGGCGACGAGTATTCGTCGAGGGTAAACAAACACAAACGGCAGGTCCCGCAGCCACCGAATCCATCAGGCGCTGGAACATCTGAGCAGCATTCTTGAGTCCAAAAGACATCCGCAGGAACTCAAAAAGTCCAAAAGGCGTTATCACTGCTGTCTTGGGAATGTCCAGGGGGTGCATGGGCACCTGGTGGTATCCACGCACCAGGTCCACCTTGGAAAACCCCCCCGTACCGGCCAGATGCGCCGAAAAGTCCTGAATGTGCGGCACCGGATAGCGGTCAGGCGTAGTGGCGTCGTTGAGTCGGCGGTAATCCCGGCACGGGCGGAACCCGCCGTTCGATTTGGGAACGACGTGCAGGGGGCTCCATGGTTGCGAACTCCGCCCTCGCTACAGCCAGCTTAGAAGGGTTCAACCGCCGGGCCCTGGCGTAGACAGGAGGCCCCCCGGTAGTGACGTGGTGTTCCACGCCATGCTTAGTGGTAAGCGCAGAGAAGGTGGGTAGCGACAGGTCTGGAAACTCGGCCAACAGTCTGAGAAACGTGTCTGCACCTGACAGCGAGCCTGACAGTACGCTGCGCTGCCAAGTGTGCACACGAGGGAAGAAAACGTTAAGGCATCAACCAAACGCCTATTCTTAACGTCCACTAAGAGTCCATGAGCACACAAAAAATCCGCTCCGAGGAGGGGAAAAGAAATGTCCGCTGTCACAAAATCCCAGCTGAAACGCTGTCCTCCGATGCACAAACACATAGGCCTCACGCCGTACGTGCGAATGGGACTGCCGTTAGCCGTCGTCAATCGCGGTCCGTGCCCCCCCACGGACGACGTCTTCACTCGACGCTGGAACTACGCTCCGTTGAGCGCCCGTGTCACACAGAAACAGGCTCCCCGAAACGCAGTCGCTGACGAAGAGGAGCCTGCACGTGCCGCCGACGCTCAGAGCCACTACTGAGCGCCGGCCCCTCCGTTTCCCGGGGGTTTGTAGCTGCACGGAGCGATGCATCTCTTCGCCCTTGTCCCGAAACGTGCGTGGTAAACACACTCTCCGGCGTCTCCACGCCGGCTAGCCACAGCCGTGTCCGGCCTCCGCCACGCTTTCTTGACTGCCGGTGGGCCGCTGAGCGTCGCGGCTAACGTCTCTGCCCCGGGCTGTTGCGTAGCCAGGAAAAAACGATTCCGCTTCCTCAGCCAAAGCACGGGGCTTCCGTGACAGGCGTGTTGGCCAGCGCCGTCTGTACCCGGGGAGGCAAGTGACGCAGGAAAATCTCCGTGAATAAAATACGGGGATCTTCCCCCCCTAGCAGATTTAGCATTTTCTCCATTAGCTGGGATGGCTTGCTGTCTCCTAGGCCTTGAATGTCAAGTATCTGGCGGGCCCTCTCCTTAGCAGATAAGCTAAATGTCTTAAGGAGAAGGGTCTTAATCGCCTCATATTTGCCATGATGTTGGGGGGCTGCGATGAATCCCACCAACCTGGACGACGTGGAGCTCCCCAGCGCTGCTACCACATGGTAGTATTTTAGGTCCCCGTCACGGACCTGTCGGCAGGCGAAATGTGCCTCCACGTGTGCGAACTATGCCTCCGCGGTGTGCTCCCAGAATTCCGGCAGCTTTATGAAAACATCGCGCTCAGCCATGTTCGTTAATTTTCCGGAAACTTTCTCGGAAAAGTCAGGGTCACCAGTGTAGTGCCGTGTGAAAAGAGAGTCGGAGGCGGTGTATTAAGAATGGAGTTTCAATCTTTATTATCCATTACTTTCAGAGAGGTTAACACATGCACTGCTCTGCCTGATGAGCTAGCAGGAATGGCAGCTAAAGCTACAGGTGTTCCCCACTAAAGGGTCCGTGTGGCAACACAATAAGCAAGGTGAATTATGTCCAATAACGTGTCACCACAATATCAGAAAACTAGAAATGTATAACTCACCTGACACTGTGGCGTGCTTTTCTCTTCATTCGAGTCTGTCATGTCCTGTACATGTCAACGATAGATGTGTAATAAGAACGTCAACAGCCTGATGGCAACCGAAAATCCCTCTCTCATCTCAGATAGAAGATATGATTGGAGACGACCAGCCAATCAGAATTGACCTTCTCGAGTTCTCCAATTGGTTGGTTTTGTGGCACATTTGTAACGCTGTGACAACTTGAGCGAGCGCAGGCAAAGCTGAGCGCGCGCAGGCTGGAGAGGTCGAGCGAGCGGGGGAGAGAGAGCGCGTGCAGCGGTCTGCTTGCGCACGGAGCAGGAGTTTTACGAGAGAAAATATATTTCTCTGTGCTCAACATTTTTCAAGTGCGCGCTCAGGATAGAGGCACAAATATAACGCCATATGCTGCGGCCATGCAACTGTCAGTCTGAGCGCCTGTGAGTACTATGGGAGGGAGGCGGGGCTCACGGCAGCACCCGCGGCTCGTTAACTGCAGAACAATACGTGAGTCTCCAAACACCAGAAAAGTCGCTAATAACTAGGGATGCACCGAATATTCGGCCACCGAAAATTATCGGCCGAAAATGGTTAAAAAGGCCCTTTCGGCTTTCGGCCTCTTATTGCACTTATGGTAACAAGTATTCTCCACATCGAGACGGGTAAAGTTTAACCACACCTCGGAGCGCGTTCTCTCCGCCATCTCCGCAGTGTGCTCCGCTGCATGTAGCAGCTGCGTGTGTGTAAACTGCCCCGCCCCCTCGCACACAGACGGGGGAGAGAGATCTCGTCTGATCGAAAATACATCATAGACGCATTTGTTGTCTTTGCATATTAGAAACGAGTTGGCGACACTAAGACTGCGATATAATGTTTTTTAGCAATAATACATGACATATATAAATGTACTGTATGCATTCAAAAGTGCTGAATAAATGTTTTATGGACCCATAATAGTGATTATTATTTAAGTAAAGTTTTGCCATAATCATGTCTATTTCCATAATCAGGTAGCTGAACAACATTGGTAAAAAATGTTTACATTATATATATATATTTCTATTAATCATTTTCGGCCTTTCGGCATTCGGTTTTCGGCCAACTGTTTCCTATTTTCGGTATCGGTTTCGGCCAAGAATTCCCCATTCAGTGCACCCCTACTAATAACACCATTATAAATCGTTAGATTAGTCGTTAGTCGCTTTTGACACAAATAAGTAGCCGGAGGGTTTGGAAAGCCGCCAAAATTTAACGAGAAAACCGCCAAGTTGGCAACACTGCCTGCTGGGGGAGAGCGTCCTGCCAGCTGCTGTCAATCAAACACAGACGGTACCCGCCCCTCCAGCGGCTCAGATGTAAGGAGTATTTCAGTTGTTTAAACAACGTTATTTTTGATTATAACAAATAATGATCAACGACACAATAATGACTAAATGTCTCTTCAGTTGCACTCAATTTCTAAAGATATATTTGAATAAAACCACCTTATTTTACCTCAATTTTATACTAAGGAAATAGTAGGCCTACTGACATGTGGGTAATCCAGAGAAATTTGAAGATTGTTTTTGAAAGGGATGTTGCAGTTGAATGATTTGTTTTTATTGAAATGCTGTCAACACCAACATTGTTTAACATAGCAAGATACATTCTCAGAAATTGATAACTTAAAAAATAAAAGGCAAATCAAAATCAAACTAGCATGACACCATTAGAGTTCCCCTGTGTGATTGATAACAGACATTTTGGTATGTATTGTTATAAAACTTGAAGAATGTCAAAGGCCTGCTTAGAGGTAATGGCTAAACATAAGATCCTTTTACATAAATGTAGCATAGAGCATTGATTAACACTGATTATGAAACTTTAGACTCTGGGTCCACAAAGTAATTATTTTACCACATAACATTTACTCCTTCTTGGAAACACAGTAAGGCATGTTTCCAGCTGGCTTCTGTCCAGTTTATCAGCTTCATCTGTCCTGGGGGTAAGTCATTCCTGATCATATGGTCAGAATGACCAGCAAGTCATTAAAAACAGAGGAAACCACAGTTAATTTTATATTAAAATCTGAGGTGCAGTTTTGTTAATAGTAGGCTTGAATAACCTTGTTTCTAATTATTTTCATGATTCATTTGGAAAAATTGTCTTTTCACACCACTAACACTTGTAATGTTGCAGCCATAAAATTGTCATCTCTCAGGCGTTACACACTTTACCTTTAATGTATACTGTAAATGGAAAGAGCATAGAACACATTATGTGATGCTTCAAACTGTGTAGGAAGTACTTTAAAGCTCTACTTTAAGGGGAAACAAAAAAGAGAATTATTCATAACTTCAGGGCTTTGGTTGTGGTGATTACATTTTGTATTTCCTGCTATGTTGTATACTATGTAATATGAAATATTCATCTATTCATTGATACTTGTATTTGACCCATACGGTAGAATGAGCTTCAGATATCCCTAGCTTAATCTCTGGAGCGTAATCCCTACAGATCCATTAATGCCATGAAAATCAGTCTTTTTTATGTAACTATCAATTAAAAATAATAATAATCTCCACTTCATGATTATAAATGGACCCACTTGAGGCACAATATTTTAAGGAGGTGTCAGTAATCCCCCACAGACTGCTGTTCCACAAGGGTAAAGCCAGTCTGCCCACCTCCATGCAAGTATTACAATTACTTTCTAACTCAAAAATCATAGAAGAAATTATATTTTAGCAACCTTCAGTTGTTGTTGCAACTATATGGCAATTTAAACCTTTAGTTTAATATTCGCCAACATTAAAAGTATGTTTCAAGCCAGACAGTTTGTCACAGTTTGATTTTCATCAGCAACAATCCTGACTGATTAAAATGACAGCATGGCTCTATTGCCAAAGTCTTTCACATCCACCCAAGGCCCAGATAATTAAAACCCACCGGCTATATTGGTCTACACACTATCAAATAAGCCTGCCTTTTGTCAAACTAATAACATGAGCCTTCCATTGTGTCCGCCTGTTTTGATCATTACCATGGGGATCAAACAAACAGAACTGGGTGGAAGGAAACATAATGAGCAGGAAGCTGAATGCATTGTTATCGCCTTTATGCATTAAGGAAATTCATAAACTTTTCACATAGAATTATGGTGAGAAGTCAAGGAAAGCTGGATGCATTGGTAAAAGCTTTTCTTCTGCATTTAAGAAAATATTGACAAACTATTTGTATTTATGCTTTTATATTACAATACTTTATTTGAGGGAGATGCACTACATGTTTGTTGCTCGTGAACCTAATGTTTTTCCTGAAAATCAGCCATGACTATAACACTTTTTCAATAAACCCAGTGCTTACTTTATGCAGTTATGCCAAAACATATTAGTTTGTACAATATGTTGTCCGACAGAGAAGTCAAAGTAATGTATAACCTGGTGCTACAGTGCTCACCTGGAAAGGTTGGCCCTAAAGGCTTTGTCCCTGCCGCCGTAGCCCGGATTTGAATCTGACCTGACTTTGCTACATCTCATCCTCTCAATCTCCCCCTTTCCTGTCCATTTTCAGTATTTTCAGTGTCTGCTATTTATTAAAGTGTTAAAGCCCAAAGAAATATTACAAAAAAATCGTGTTTACAGGTTTTCTAAAGGCCACAGTTGCGCTGAGAAGCCATACGTCAGGAAGAAGGACATTACATTATTGTTGTGTAAATATGGGGGTAAGGGTCAAACTTTCACGGACTGTTTCCTAAAAAGTCTTTGCACATCAAAAAAGAGAAGTCGTTTTATAAATAATAAAAAAAAGAGCTTTAAAAGAGAACTTCAATCCCTGTTTTCCTTTTGGATTGGATTTCATTTCTACATGTGGCCTAATTTGAGAGGGGTAGCTCAGTTTGAACCAAACAAGAGTTATCATCAACACTGCAGTCCCCCTCAGCTCCACTGAGGGTTTAAGCCTCTTTCAGCTCATTGTTTTGGTTTTGGTCCATGGTCCGCACTTTACAGCTTCCCTAAACATTGTCTCATAAAACACTTGTTTGTCCAGCACCAGGCTGAAAAGTGAACAACTACCCTGGTGAAAAACAGTACATCATTCAGCAGCCGTAGAACCAGATGTTTCTCCGGAGTTGGTGGAGACCAAAATCAAGCTAAATGGGGATTGCATTTTGGCCACAGGAAACACAGCTTCCAAATGATGCCTTTTCTCTACTGTATGTGTACAAAAGCTGTAACTATTTGCTTTTTTAATTGTGTAAATGTTATGTTAGCTTGTACTTGCCGAATTGGAATAATAACAATTGTATAGGTTCCAGTATAGGATCTGAATTATTCTTGTCATCACTGTTAATAGGCTGTATACTCTGACACCATAATGCTTAAAAAATGTCTAGCATAAGCACTCCAGGGAGGCATAAACATGATTACTTGGTAGTCTACACAGTAAAATCTGGAGTGTTAATTTAACACTCATAGATAAGGACCATCTAGAAAATATTCTATGGATAGGCCTACTTATTGCTCTAAACCAAAATAGAGCAATAATTAACACTTAAAGGGAGGGATTAACAGAGTTCATTTTAACACTGAGCCAGTGAACATATCTATGAGTGTTAAATGAACACTCCAGATTTTACTGTGTACCTGTGCATGTGTCTTCTGTGTACATTGCTGTGTGTGTCCTCGGCCTCTTGCAGGGGGCGGTCATGTAGACTTTGATGATTTCTGCGAGTTAATGGGGCCAAGGATGCTTGCTGAGACTGCTCATATGGTCGGGTTGAAGGAGCTCCGCTGCGCCTTCAAACAAGTAAGCCAGGGACTCAAAAGAAGACTGATTTCAAGCAGGGTACTGTGACAAATCAAATCAAGTTTTATTTATATAGCACATTTATAAACGATTTTTGGTCGAGCCAAAGTGCTGTACATAAAATAAAAATAGCCTACAGTAGAAACACTTTACAGCAAATACAACAGCACAGATTGTTCAGAATATCAGTATGAGAAAAACGACACCCTCTGTCCTTAGACCCTCACATCGTACAAGGAAAAACTTCCAGAGAAAACCCCACAGTTTAAGGGGAAAACATGGGAGAAACCTCAGGGAGAGCAACAGAGGAGGGATCCCTCTCCCAGGACGGACAGACGTGCAATAGATGCCGTGTGTAAATCGAAGAGATAATACATTTTACAGCATATAGACCGAATGTTAGGAAATGCATGTGTCTGTAATAAGAAAGTGACAGTACTTTGAAGTGTGCAACATGACCTTTCCTTAGAGAGTATAAACATACGGCTCTTACGGGTAAACAAGTCAGAGGGGGAGAGTGTTAGTGAGCCATTAATTAATGCAGAAGTCAAACATTTTGACGAAGGAAAATATCAAAAAATGATGATGTTTTTATAAAGTCTGGATCCTGCCACATACATTGCCACCCTTTATATTCTACACTTATTTGACTCACCTGTTCATTTGTGGATCAGTAACCTTGAGGAACTATTGAGTTCCTCTCTTTGACGTGAATGCAGTGGTATTACTTACATGAATGAAGACGTAGCCGCCGACCAAGCTAAACAAATGAGATGATTGTGTTTTTTTATTAAAGCTTCACACACCTGGGTTTTTAATTTAGCGCATTATAGCATGATTGGTTTTTAATGGTAACTGCTAAACAGACAAGGGTTATAATGTGCTCCTGATGATTATAACTGAAAACATATGATAGAGTAATTATGGTACTGGAAGTAAATTATGTATATTATTAAGGTAGTCCTGGGCTTCTTAGTATGACTAAATTCTGGCTCCTAACAAAAGAATGGGGTGAATTATCAGCTGCCATCAATATTATAATTAAAATTATATAACACACCTTTTACTGATCTTGATCATTGAGCTTTGTGACAATATTTATTTCTCAAAAATCTTGAAGTCTTGCCATCAAAGCCTGATGGCAAGACACCTTCAGCAACATTCATCTGCGTGCGTATACGAAGAAGAAATGTGTCCTCTATTTTGAGAAGGCAACGCTACATATTCATCTGCTATTATATCTGGACTTAATTCATCACAAGTGCGTCATCACCAAGGTCCTGAGTAGCGCTGTTTAAAAGCTTACACAATCACATGTTCTGATGAGTCATTCAATTTGTGGGATATAATACAGTAGCTCTCAACTGCCACATGCAGAGTATAGTTTACTCCGTGACAAATAGGAATACATTGTCAACTCTTACCAACTCAGCCCTCACTTTAAAAGTGTTTCTCACTGTAGCACTAACACCTCATGAGTCAGCGTTGCCCCATCTGCACACTAGCTGTTTTCAGACTTCCAGGGACTTCATGCTGCCTTCTTGTGACTATACTCTGCATAAAATCATCTTGAAATATGTGTATCTCTTTTGATAACTCTCCTCACTCTGTCTGTCTTCTCCTCCCCTATGCATTACATCATACTGTGATCATTCCCCACCCTCCTCATTAGCTCAGAAACAAGTAATGTTCATATCTAATCCTTGTGCCATCTCTGATCCTCTTCATCTGTGTGTTTGTCTCTCCTCACGCACATGTCCCCACCTCCTTGCTCTCCACTCACCGAACATGTTGTAGTTTGATTGTGACGGTGATGGAAAGATCACACATGATGAGCTGAAGGAGGGCATGAAGAACCTCCTGGGGGAGAAGTTAAAGAAAGGCGAACTGGAGGAGATCCTCAGCGACATTGACCTCAACAAAGATGGCAGCATTGACTTTGATGGTGAGCGGTTGGCGACTCGGGGGAGTGTTGGAGGGAAACAATTAGACTCTAGGCAAGGTGTGAGAGGACATTAAAACAATTATTAAACACAGTGATAAAACACTGTGACAAGGGGATGGTTGGTACACAATACAGTGATTATCAACCAAGGGTACTTGTGCCCCATTGGGTATTTGTGCAGTTGCCAGAGGATGCGATTTACTGCAACTACTGTTTAGTTTAATGAAACAAAACTACTTGGTTAGGTTGAGGTGTAGAAGATTATAACTTAATCGTATGAAGATTTGTTCAAAGCGATACATAAACTAAGTTAAAATACTTTGCTAAAAGAAGATAATGGTGCAGCTTCTTGCCAATCCAGTAGTTAAAGCCACTTTTTTTTTACATACTGTTTTAGTACAGAAACATCCAGTTTATTATCAATTCATCACACATTTGGAATGTGATGGACGTAGTGTTGATAAAGAAAATACTTGAGGTAATCATGACCTGACAGGAGCGCGAGTAAATCAGACAAAAAAGGTCTATAACTGCTGCATGGTGTTCATGGGGCAAGAGCGGACTAGGAAGGACAAAGCAGAGGAGTAAATGAATATTGTTGGAATGGTTTGAGGATGAAGGTGACAGAGGAGAAAATCAGTTACAAATTAGGCGGGAAAAAGGCTGAGATGGGAAAGCAGGGATGGTTACATCAAGGTGGGTTAGCTGGAGGGGCCAATCCAATCTAATCAGGAGTGCATTAATACAATCAATACACATGCCTGACAACTGACACATGTCATAAAAGAGAACACACACTTGGGCAGTTCAAGGACTTTGCAAACATGTCATTACCATATTGTACCTCCCAAGCAAATAAAAAAAGCACTGGGACACATTCACACATTCACACACACACACACACACACACACACACACACACACCACACACACACACACACACACACACACACACACACACACACACACACACCACACACACACACACACCACACACACACACACCACACACACACACACACACAACACACACCACACACACACACACACACACACACACAACACACACACACACAGGGCCGTTTTCTAGCTTTTTGGGGGCCCTATGCAAGATGCTGTTTGGGGGCCCAGTTTTTACAGTTATTTAACTACAATGGGGGGATTTCCGAGCCTTTAAGATGATCTGTGGAGATGCATCAATCTGTTACAACTTTAATAGGAAAACAGGCTAATTTCACGAAACCATGCAATTGAAAATTACAAAAAATGATATTAAAAAGGTAAATAATAAGGCTCCTCTATGGCAATAAATGCAAGAGATGCAGCATTTTCTCAACAATGTTTTAATTTACATTTTTCATCTTCCTCAGACGTCACTCATTGGCTGTCAGCCAATGAGTGATCGTTGGGCTGATCACTCATTTTATTACCCAAAAACCCAGCCACAGCTTTGCTATCATTGCAGTTTAGTCGTGTTTATATCCTACATTTGGATGTGTAAGCATATATGCTTCACCGAACAACACAGGAGGGGCTTGGCTGTCTACAAATAAAGATGGCTAATTTTAATTCTCCCCAAATATATTGAGGCTGAACCTGAACTTTGAATTCCCTGGCTCCCATCATAATCTTGGCGATCTTGTAAAATTGTGAATGCAGAATCAAAAATACTATGTAACTGGTTTGCAGTAGGGATGCACGATATTGGTTTTTTGAAACCGATACCGATACCGATAACTTCCTGCTTCTCAAGACCGATACCGATAACAAAAAAAAATGTTACGCCACTAATTATTTTAACGCGATTAACGCATGTGTATTTTTTTTCCTCGGCCGCCCCGTAGTTTCAGAGCGCATCGAGTTTAAAATACCAAGCTGATGCTGCCGCCCGCTTGTGGCAGACCACACTTCCACGCTCACCGGCAGGCACCGACTGGCCATCTGGAGGACCGGCAGGGGTGTGTGTATGTGTGGGCCCGAGCGAGCGAGGAGAGAGACCTTACGTGCATTGTTGTTGTTAGCATCTGGTTGCTAGCTAGCTGCGCTAACGGATATAAGGAGCTGTTTAAATTAAAACAGAGGAGCGACATTTCGCCACAACTGCGCCGAGGCACTTGACTTATGCAGGAAGCCAGACAGTGGGACATTGTACGAAAAGTCAGCACACTCAGCACGGATAGTGCGCAACATGATTGCAGCATCCAGGCAGCTCCGGTTCGAGCATATGCCTTGAGTTGCACATAGCTCCAACGCCCATACCACCGACGACATGTTTGTTTACTGTCCTGGCTTCACGGCCCGCACACCATTTACGTCACAGCCAGGCATGAGTTAGGAGCGCTGGATTTGTGAAGAACTCGCCTCTTCCTAAACCACTAATACCACAGTACTGGCAAAACGGGAGGAGCCGAGTGAAAAACAAGCGCCCCTCATCCCAATCCACCCCACACCCGCAGTATTTTTTTCTTTTTTTTACCCAAAAAATATATTGTATATTATCGGGGGCTATTAATACTGGTATCGGGTTTATCGGGATGACGTCATAATTCCTAATATCAGACCGATAATTATCGGGCCGATAATTATCGTGCATTCCTAGTTTGCAGTTAATAAATTATCCTTAATGTGGCCAAAACAAATTACATGTTATTCAATACAAAGTCTGAGAGTAGAAATGACTGCATTATACGGATTTGCAATACAGAGATAAAAAAAGTTGGTGCATGTACATTTTTAGGACTGCTTGTTGACGAAAAACTCAATTGGAAGCACCATATAAATTATGTACAGACTAAAGTGTTAAAAACAATAGGTATTTTGTATCATACTAAGAACATTCTTGTCTATTTCTCCCTTACCTTTACTACTGCTCCGAAATATGGGGAAACACGTACTCAACAAATCTACAAAGAATAATAACATCCCAAAAAATAGTATTACGAATAGTCTGTGGTGTTGGTAAATATGAACACACAACTCCCATATTTAAAAAAACTCAATCTATTAAAATGTGTTGACATAGTACAGCTTAAAGCAGTACTGGTTATGCACAACATTTTCGATAACAAAATGCCTAATAACATTCAAAAGCAGTTCCAAACCACAGCGTGAACATATGAATGTAAAAAAAGTTACTTGAAAATAAGTGTACACAATGTTTATATGCAATTATGCATATATAATTATTATTATTATTATTATTATTAATTTGCCAAGTACATGTGTACCTATGTATATATTTATATAAAGTATTTTAATATCCAAAAAAAGATAGTTGAAACTGCTATTGACTTGATTCGTATATATGCATTTATTGTTTTCCTGCCCTAACTTTTATTTAATTTTTTCTCCTGTTTTCTTTATTTCTTTGTACTCCTTCATTTCTATACGTTGTTGACGCATAATAATGCCGCTGTATTAGGATGATGCACGGGAGGGTCTACTTTCCACAAGCTATGCTTCAGCCCCCCCGCTTCTACTAATTGTGTTCAGCTTTGTGTGTATGAATTAAACTTTTTTTTGTTTTTTGGATGAATAAAAAAATATATATATATACTTTCAGCTTGGGGGCCCCCTAGTGGCCGCGGGGGGCCCTATGCCGCAGCATAGTCCGCCTATAGGAAGAAACGGCCCTGCACACACACACGTCAGCACCACAATGCACATCGGTGAGATTATAGGCTGCAGTACACTGGGGGCTTAGAGGTGTGATCCTGTTTGTCTTGTCTCAGCAATCCAATCAATTATAATTATTGGGGAACATATGAAAAGGTGTGGTCAGTCCCTGAAGGGATCAATAAGCAGGTGCAGCTCATTATCATCAAGTAGCCCCTGGGGCAGCGTTGGAGTGTGTCTGTCCAGCTCAACCACATGGGCAGAAAAACCAGCTTCCACAGCCTCTGAGAGAAGACCCTCTCAGTATCCAGACGGCAGGTCGAACTCAAATGTTAGGAGCTGCTGTTCCGCACTTCACTTCTTTTTTACAGAAAATGGTTAGAGGAGCACCTCAAGAGATAATGCTAGTGGGTTAATCTGGAATTAGGTTTTAGTACTCTGTCAATCAATAGATTCACACCTACAACCAGACGTCTTTCAGAGCAAAGCACTTCAGGGTCACAATGTGGAAATGGAAGTCATGATTGACTGGATTGATTAAGTGACCCCTGCCTTAAGCTTGGTTACATTGACAGGACACATCAATAGCTATCCTGATTGACACGTGAATCTATAATAGTGAAAAAAGTGGTAAGAAAACTGATTACTGATTACATAGATTTTTGAGAGCCTTGAAACTGGCATTGTTGGAGTTTGTCATCCTTTAAATCCAGACTTGTGATTGAAATCTCCTAAGAAAACCAGTCTAATATAAAAAAAAAGAGTCATATTTGACTCCCTTATTTTGGTATTAGTCCGTCACTGCATCTATTTCCCATTTACTAATTTCATTACATCACAACATGTGCTGTGTTAGTTTCCGGTACATTGGCTAAAAATAATGCGGCTGCATCTCAAGCTCTCTTTTTATGATGTTAGAGTGTCATTAGTCCTTATCGGTGGATCTGCTGTCTCTGTCTCCCTCTGCAGAGTTTGTTATGATGCTTTCTGCACGATGACCCCTGATGGAAGAAGATGGAGGCGTTGGTTCACAAGTACCAACTCTTCCTGCTGTTGCAATGTGTTCCTGTGACATTTCAAGTGTATGCTCGTACAAAAATTGAATTGAGTAAAATAAAACTTATTTTCATGAATGTTGAGTTTGAGTAAGTGCAGAGGTTAAAGGAGAGTTATGAAACATTTGTAACTGTTATGCTGCGCTGTCGCCCCCTTGTGGTTAGAACGTTTCCATGCTCTTAGAGCCTTTAAATGAATGTGCATTAACTTTCTATACCCACTGATAACACTTTAACTTTAGTTTCTTTAAGGACTTTAGTATATTTAATAGTTGTAGTTATGTTTTCCTCTTTTGTTTCTGTGCATTTTCGGACTGGTTTTGAAGGAGAGGGGCTTTGTTGAAATCATAAAATACTATAATGCAATCTGTGACAATTTTGATAGTAGTGGATAGTTTGGTTAAGGTCAATCAACTCTAATAAACCCACCCCCAAATCGTCTAGTTAAGAATTGAAACTCGTGATAACGTTTTTTTAAATGTAGTCATGAATATTTAATGTTATCGAGAAATAAATGCTTTGAAATATTTTTGGGGGGTTTTAAGTGAGGTCCTTGCTTTGAAGTACATCTCCAGTTGTGCAGATAGCTACAGGTCTTCTATTAAAAAGGGGTCAAACAGTGAAAACCGAGGCTGAAAAAGAAGGGCATTTATTATAGAAAAATTATAATTTAAACATCTGACCAAAAAGCCTTTTTCATTTTAACAGGTATCTTATCCATAAAACAGCCTTGAATCTTGTTTCTTTAGGACTTGGAATACACAATGTGAACAAATGGTTCCATTAACTGGAAAAAAGTGAAAACGTACTTCACCCTATGGCAAAAAAAGGAATGGTGACCAAGTCAATGCGTTGTGTTGTTAAAAATCACAATACCAAAATGGTGTAAGGCAATCGCAGTACTGACTGAAGCACCGCAGCTCCTCCTCCCTCCATTTAGACAGAGCAGCTCTGAACCTTATGTTGTCCGGTTTTTGATTTGTCATAATATTGCAAGAACCCCCTTCAGATATTCTTCTTCACATTAGAATGTACAAATATATTCCTACTTATGAATTAATTCAATTTAAATTCATGAAACGGGTGTCTGAACATTTTTGTTTAGAAGATTGACGATTTATAGAAAGAACCACTGAATCTTATACATGATATCCTCCAACTCAACCAGGTCATCCAAATGTGCATAACAATCACATTTCCAAAGATAGTGCGTACGATTTAGGATAACTGTGAGGAGAAGAAAAGCATTAAAGAAAGCATAGGATACAGATTACATTTAAGGGCCAGGAGTGAGGTTTAGACCTGATAGAGGAATAATATGCCCGATCTTTGCATGACAACTTGGAAGAGAAGAAACATCGTCTTAGTCTTTCAACAGGAGGGTCCTTTTCCCTTACTAAGAGGCACATGCTTATCATGCACAACTTCCACTAAGTGGATGATCTAAACCACATCTTGCTATCAAGTTTTTGGACTTTCAGCATTTAGGATTTGTTCCGCAGAATCACATCACCCCTCCTCAAAATTAACATAAATCTTACAGCCAGCCGGCAAAACAAACAGAAAACTTCCTTTATCGGATCTCCCCAGGGATGATTCCACACAAACTATACTACTCTCCTCCCTTCAGCTCCGTAAGTAATATCATTAAGGGTTGATCGTTAAAATCGTTGTTGCCTTTAACAGCATCAATACAATGTCAATCAAGTGTAATAGAAACTGCGCTTTAACAAACTAATTGAGCCACATTCTTATCAGATGAGAAGCTATTAGGATTGAGGGCAGATGAGAATAGTGGCTGTAATATTGGTGTTATTTTCCAAAATATATTTTGACAATCACACGAATAATGTGTGTCAGTGGGAATATCCCTGAGGTGGTTTTGGCCACATCTCTGGTTTCAGTGATCCACATTTCAATCAGGTTTTAGCTTGTCTTTTGTTTCGTGTAGGCTTTATACTAGAAGCTGTTAAACCAGGGGTTTTGTTGTAAAGGGAAGTTGAAGCGTAAGATGGCAGTAGAAACAGAAGATTTTGTGATATTGTTGCAAGGTTGCTTAAATGTCATTACAAAGTCCATTGAATATTTGTGGTGATCAGAAGAGGAAGCTCTAGTTGTTGGGGATGCTCTGCAGATATGTGAGGATGTGCTGGATCTTTACAAGGCGTTCTTTGAGGCTGGTCATGGAGAGGACAGAGAGCTGGTAGCGGGGGTCGATGGGCAGAACAGCCAACAGCCACCAGCAGCAGGCCGGACCATTGGGAGTCGCCTGGAAGAGAGGAGGAGAGGAATTAGACATGAGTGTTACGGCCCGTCCACACTACAGCTTCGACAGCTTCAAAAACGGTTTCCAACGCGTCTGCCCATTCACTTTGAATGGGGTGACGTCACTTTTCGCCGAACTGCATTGTGGGAAGCAGAGCGGAGCTTTCCCTGGTGTTTCAGGCTGCAAAGTTGATCAATGTTCAACTTTTGAAGCTTCTGAAGCTTTCGGTGGAAGCGTCAGCCAATCAAATCATATTCCAGTACAAGCTCTAGCCAATCAAACCGCTGCTTGTGTGTCAGGGGCGGGAGATTCATGTGATTGGTTGTTGGTCGAGCTTCAGACACGCCGAGCTCCAAGCTTTTTTTGAAGCTGTAGTGTGGACGGCCCGTTACAGATCCTATACAATCGTGAACTGTTAGCGCCGGTTTTGTGTCAAATTATGCATCCCCACCATGAAATGCACCCCGTGTCACGGGAACACGCATTTCTAAATGAAACGTTTAGACCTTAAAATGATGCTTAAAACTCAAAGACAACGTCCAGGTTTTTTTTTATTTTTATTTTTTTTAAAAATGGTAATTTTCAGACTGAGAGTCGTTTTTATTGGTAGCTGGTCCCTTGGCTCATGTCGTCCCCTCGGGCCACCTGTGCGTCAACAAATAATGTCCCCCTGACCAACGTATATTGCAACACCCCAACCTTCAAAATACGGAGTGAAAGTTTAACCACAAGAATCAAGACTATATGAGCTACCACTAAACGACTCAGAGTCTGAAAATTAACATTAAAAAACCCTGGATGTTACTTTTAATATTAAGCATCGTTTTAAAGTGTAAACGTTTCATTTTCCAAATGCGCGTTCCCGTGACAAGGGGTGCATTTCACGCCGGGGCTGCATAATTTGGCACAACACCGGTGCTATGCCGTGTTATGCATGCCCACTGCACCTCGCGGGAGCCCGCCACAGCATAAAGCATAAACTCCCAGACATTTCAATGATTTGTACGGCAAAGTTAGGTCTGGAAACGTGGTATAAACACCGGAGCCCTGCTTCGGGGAAACTTTGGCGCTGTTCTGAGTTTGTTCTAATCCGTCAAAATGACTGACTGCTTTCAGATTTTTCCATCATTGTTAAAAAAAAATCCTCATAGAAGGAAAATATTCGGTTAAACGCGACCTCTGATACTAGCTACACACTGCCAGAGGAATGCATGTCTGCGGCACAATTACATGGCTGAAATAAATCCCAGAGCACCACAGCCAGATACTAAATGTGCTTTACACTTCAAAGGGTTTGAAGTGAAAATGTTGACTTTGTCTGTGCCCCAATTTCCATTGTCCATTAGGCAAGATACCGTAATCATTTTTGGAATCACATAACTCAAAAAATCGAGTGTTCAGTGTTGGAGAATCTCTTTATGACTGTTCTGACGCAAGAAAGCTGCTGGGATTATGTATGAAGCACCCATAAAGCTCTTTAGGCCGTATTGTCAATGGACTTCCGCCCTTTGGTGCTTCAAAGAACGGAGCTGTAATCCCTGTCGGCGCTGCAGCCTACGGGCGGGAGCTCAGCGCACACAACAACTTTGTTCCGGTATTAAAGCCTCTGAGCCAGGTGAATCCGTGGTAATGTGGGTTTCCCCAAAAGGCAAGTGTGTCATGAGAGAATCCAATTTTAGAATCCGTGGAGTCTCTCGGTGTCAGACGAGGTAATGAAAGCTGTACAAACCCTGCAGTATTTCGAAGAAAAGTACATCTCAAGGCCAGCTGATACCAGTTCCCAGAATAATAATATAACAATCAACCTGTGTGTGCGCTATATTTTCTCAGTTTATCTGGTTGTGTAAAAAGTTGGGACTTAATGTTCTTAACAGTCTGCACGAACGTCTGCTTTGCTGCCACAGGCTGCCAACTCACTGTGCAGAGTATTCTCACTTTCTCATCTGGTGGACGCTTTATTAAACAACACATATTGTAGTTCCCATGTGTTCAAATGCTGGTGAGCCCACGCCGCATGAGATGTTTAATTTAGCACAAGATATCATTTTTTACAAGTTAACTAGTTTTTCTTTGTATTGCTCTATTTTACAAGGTCGATTCAATTCCTCATTTTAAACCTCCAATATTCCAGCAAAGTGCACATTTAGGTAATAACACAGTTAAGTAAACCACTCTGCTAAAGAAGATTAACTTTGTATTGCTTAAAGAAGCTTGAAGTGGGAATACTTTTCTAGGAATAATATGAAGGGAAACAGGCACATCTCTGTAGATGGAAGTGGGGTGCTGGATGTTTACCTTAGTGCATGACATTAAGGATTTTGGGAGATGGCCCTGTGGGCCATCTAAGCTAATTTACAGATGGCCCTGAGCCCAATAGAGATTGCCCTGAAAAATGCGCGCGGACAAAATGACGCACGAAGGGTTTGGGGGGCCTCCCCTAGAACATTTTGATTTGTGCAGGTCTTAGATGCTGTCTGGTGCATTCTCTAGACTGAATTATAAGATGAACCACCACAATATTATATTGTACAATTTCAATTTTATTCTTCATTTCACTTGTTTGTTTGTTCTTGTTTGTGTTTGCTCGCTTGCATGCCCTGCATAGCTATAAGAAATACTTAAGTTGTTGGTCAAGACACTTTCCAAAGTGCCTTTGGAAAATGCCTTCCCAGATGTAACAAAGTAGAAAACATTACATTCAGTTATAACTGCCAAAACAAACATTATTTACACTAGTATGAACCCTGTTAAAAATGTTTGTAATGTTATCTACTGTAAGTTGGTCGAACGAATGCCTCCTCATCCGGAAGCTGACCGAGCAGACCCGAGCAGCAGTCGAGAGGAGCCGAGGGCATCCGCGAAGCACACAAAATGGTGACGTCAGAGTTCCCGTTAGCCGGCAAATCTAAATCTCTTCGGTCAAAATGTCCGGTCAAAATAATTTCCCTTTAGCGCAATACCGCTTCAGTTGCGCCACTTATGTGACAGACATGAAGAGTATGTGACAGACAAGAACAGTCAATTCTAATGTCTAACACTTAATGTGGAGAAAGAGATGTCCTGTATGGGTTGATTGTGCGTTGATCTGTTGGTAATGCCTCGGGGTTCCGGTGGGCATGTAAACAAATGTATAATGCTGCGCTATACTTTGTGGCCTCACCAGGTTGCATAGCGACGCTTATTGTTTAGGTGTCTTTTAATAAGCAGGTAGTCCTATCATTAGCTAGAACTAGCTGGATCTGATCGATATGGACATAAACGCGAGTGAAGTCTAATCTGACGGGAGAGAGAGATCAGCTGCTGCTGACAAGTCGACACGCAGCTCTGCATGATCACATGCAGCGGTGAGCGGACAAAACACACACTTCAGGTTAGAATATCACACGTAGCTATTTTAATTACCTCTCAAACTATAGTACCGTAACTAGTTATAGATATGTTTAGTTTTACTGTCGGGTCTCTCATTACTGATTCCCGAGCTGCATGATACTGGCATAATAGATTGCCCGATCGGGCAACCAGCAGGCTTCATTGCCCGAGCTAAATACTAGATGGCCCCGGGCCATCGGGCAGTCGTTAATGTCGAGCCCTGTACCTGGATGTCAGCTTCTCGCTCTGGCATGGGTCCAAAGTGCTGCAGGATCTGGTCGTAGAAGTGGACCTTGAGGTTTTGGAACCAGTCGCGGGCCTGCTCATACACGGCATCGTGCAGCTCTTGGAGTTTCTCAAGCTCCTCACTGTCCTCCACCTGAAGGACAGGAATCATTTGACCTCTTAGTCACTTTTGGATTGTTTAAACTTAAAAAATAACCCAAAGACACACCCCACTCAAAATAAACCCTGGTAAATACAAATGTAAAACTGATTTTTGAAGACTAGGATTTTACATACTGAACATATTATCCTTAAAAAAGAGTTCTCGTGGTTTTTACCCTGGTATCGCCCAGATGCTCGATGTTCGCAGTACTGTAACCATCCATCATCCCTCGTGTCAGGACCCGGAAGCGTTTCCCTCCGATGGTGTCCACTACTGACCGTCCGTCAGGCAGGAAATGGACACTCCTGATGGTCAGCATGCAGCCATGGTCTACAAACCTGCAGGGTAGCACAATTTAGTTTATTGGTATAGACACATTTTTCCATTCCATATGTCTGGTTTGAGGGTCGCTCCGTATTGTAATTCATACAAATGCACTTACCCTTTCTGGGGATCATTAATACACATCCCAAACTTCTGCGTGCCCGTGTCCATGCAGCGGCGAAGCATGAGGCGGTAGCGCGGCTCGAAGACATGCAGCGGGCAAGGCACGGTGGGGTAAGCCATGGTACACACAAAGATAGGCACATTCTTTGTCAGACTGCACAGAGGGCGAGAAGGAGAAACATATTTAGAGCTTCTGACACAGTTAAAATAACTGATCATGATTGTTGGAATAAACCCAGACGAGAGGGGGAAATGCTTACTCAGAAAGTTCTCTGGTCTCCTCCAGATATGTTTTAGTCCTCTCTTCATACTCCTTACTCAAATACTGTTTGATCAGTTTCTCCAAGACAGTTGTCACCACGTACTTTCTACATGCTAGATACTGAAGAGAGCAAGGTAAGAGTTAAGGGTTAAAACAGGAAGCTAGGACCGACATTTTACTTAGTGAAAAAAGTAGAATGTCCAGACTCTATACGTTGTCTAACCTCTTTCAGGCTCTCTTTACAGAGGGGACACTGGGGCGTATGGTCCAAGCAGCGCTCCAAACAGTTTTTACAGAAGGTGTGGCCACATGGAGTCGTCACAGGCTCGTAGAACAACCTGCATTCACCGTCCAACAGTTAGTTTTACATTCTCAGTCATTTAAAAAAGGCACAATGTGTAAACATCAAGGTAAATGTGTGTGTTCGGCCCACCAGTGTGTGATCTTACCTCATGCAGAGAGAGCACTCCCAGTCATTAGGGTCCACCTGATCCTCAGGAACACTTCTGCACGTCTTTGCTTTGGCAGCCTTTTGTTTGGAGCCTTTCACCAAATCTTAATAGAGTAAAAAGCATTTAACATTTAGTTGTTAACTCTGCTAAGATGTCAGTTAATATTTCCCTGGTATATTAGATGTGCTGATTACCAATTTGTATTTGCGAAAAATCTCAAAAGTGTCCACATGAACATGAGTTCATGTGTAATGTGTTTTAGTTTTTAAATATATTGATGTGAACAGAAGTAGAAGAAATATGAATTGGAAATGAAGTAAAATACATCAGGAAGAAGAGACAGCAGTAACATGGGGGGATTGCACACAGACCTTGTTTTTTTAGACTTGCTACCCCCACTGCCTACAACACAGTGTTCTGTGTCGGACACCGACAGCTTCCTCTTCAGCAGACTCCCTTTGTTCTCGTCCCCCAGCTGAGGAGCAGAGCAGACTCTCTTCAGCCCTTCCTCTCCACAGCTCAGGCCGTACATCCGCAGCGAGTGAGCTCGGCTCAGACCGGGCCGCTCCAGGCTCTCCCCACGCCTCTGAATCACAGAAGATCAACAGAAATGATTAAAGAAACCATATATGAAGAACGAACTGAACAATGTGATATTATAATTCGCCTGCTCGTACCTCCTGGCTGTCCTGGTGTTGGTGTGCCGAGGCGGCGCGGGCCGGCGATTGGTGTTGTCTTTGGACCGGGCTCTGCGGTTGTTCTTGGGCATCGGCCACCAGGGTTTTACTGCGCAGGCGAGGCGACGTGTTCTGAGTGGTTTCCCTCATGCCAACCTTCACATTCTCACCAGTGGGGGAGAGCAGGTCACACAGGATCTGTGAAAAACACTCAGTTAGTTTGCCTGCAAATACCTTTTCAAAAGGTCTTTACATGTCAGAGGTAGATACGATGTCTAGGTTATATCATACTGAATATGAATATATAAGTGGAAAAATCAAGTGTTTTTTGGTTGAACAAAACATTTACATTTTATTTTCCAAACATGCAGTGGGGTGTGGTTAGATCGCCGGCTGCTGGAGTGATGGGAGTGGCTCGGCCGGAGACCAGACAGCTGAGGCCTGTACTACGAATCCAGTTCAACATACGGAACTGGATATGGATATGTTTGAGTTATCTGGTTTACCTAACCCAAAACAAACGCGCTCTTGCTAAGCGGTCCTACGACGCTGGTTATCAACTCGGTAACTCAAGCCAGGGTTTCTCTGTCCGGCTGAGTACGCGTTCACATGAAAGGGGCGGGGCTAGCAACATTTGACCAATCACAAACATGGACAAGCGTACTGACAGCGCAGCGTCATACTTCCTGAATGAAAAGTAAACTATAATATTAGACAAATATGAAGACGTTGAACTTTAAACATCCATGACTTAAACACTTTATCCAGGATAAAAGCCACATAGCTGCACCTGCAAGGTGAATACAGCTGGTAAAAGAAAAAGTGTTTGAATGCGTACATTAACAGGTTTATGATATCACTGCCCCGTCTAAAACACGAGTGGATCTGACTTTAATTACATTTGACTCGAGTGTTTCGTCAACTTAATGTGTTGCTTCAAATAATACTTCTGCATACAGTATGTGACACTGACAGAGCCTACACACGGCGGCGTGCGTTGCCGCTTCAACGCTTCTGCCCATTCACTTTGAATGGGGTGATGTCACGATTCGCCGAACTGCATTGTGGGAGCAAAGCGTAGCTTCTCTCGCGGTGCTCGCTGCAAAAGTAGAGCAATGTTCTACTTTTGCCGCCTCGACGGAGCCAATCAAATCCTGCGTATGCAAATCTGACATTACAAGCGCTAGCCAATCAAACCGCGTGTATGTTGGGAGAGCCAGACCGCAGTTATTTCCCATATGTCAAAAAATGGAGGAGAAAATGATCGTGGCGGTACTATATGACCAGTCCCTCTTTACATACAGGGATACAAACCGGAGGAGCCAGGCATGGGGGGAGGTGGCAGAGACAGTGGGTGAAACTGGTAGGTTTTCGCCTGTTTGGGGAGTTTATATCCAGTGTACTTCGTTTGAATGGACAGCTAGCAAGCATAGACAGTATATTTAGCCAGCATGGATGTAGCCTGAATGCTTTGCTTTGTATGTCCGGGGCGGGACATTCATGTGATTGGTTGTTGGTCGCGTTGTTCGTAAAAAACAAGCTTCAGACACGCCCACCGCCAAGCGGTAACGCACGCCGCCATGTGTAGGGGCCGTGAGTGTTGCACGGCCAGATACGGCTCAGCTGACTCAGATCAGGAAATATATGATACATTATGATGTGATATGATTGATAATGGGACACATCGACGTCTGCACTCACAGTGCCGCGGACTGTACTTAATATTACTTTGATCCGGTTACTTGTGTTGTGGCAGATATTTAAGTAAGCTTTCTTAACGCTAATGTTATAATAGTCAGATTGCTCTGAAGATGGGAGTTGATATTCTATTAATGTTCACGTTCACAGTCAGTTGATTTTTGACGGCCGTCTTTCGTGCAACGGCAGCTTTTCTGTATTTCCTTTCTCCTGTAATATGACTTGATCGCTTTAAACTCCGCACACGGAGCTCTGATTGGTCAGCAGGCAGTGCTTTCACTGAGTTGATCTCTTATCCTGGAACCTAACCTGCTCCGGAGCAGGTTTAACGTTCAGCATAAGTTACCATGGAGATCTACCCCGGTAAGAAGTGAACCAGCGTGGTAGGACCGGAAACCCAGAGTTAACCCCTGAAGCTACCTCGCTAAGCGAAAATCTGGCTTCGTAGTACAGGCCTCTGCTCAGAATCAGGTAATTAAGCTATCAGTAAAAAGCATGCAGGTAACCTGGTTCAGGTTTCTCTCTGGCAGTCGGCTGGATCCTGAGAGTAGGATCCACGGACCAGAAGCAGCGTCAGGACATAGCAGGGCCGTTGTTTGTTTTTGTGAACTCCCCCTCAGTGGCAATAAACTTTGTTACATTTTCACAACACACCTTCTCCTTCCTTCATTGTGAGCCACAACACTCACAGGGTGATGTTTAACTTTTTGCCCTCCTTTTGTTTTTGCACAAAGAGTGATTAAATTACAGAAAATGTCAAATCAAATTTTAACAACCAAGCGCAGACCCGGTCAGGAAAATGGCAAGCTGGCCCCAAAGAGAAAGCAAACGTTGTTCTGAGGGTTGCCTCAGAATTGATGTCAGCATGACCTCAGTGTGCAGATGACCCAGTAACAGGGACCAATAATCTTTCCTCTCAGTCTGGATCATGCTGTAGTACCACACACACAGACTCTTCACACTCTTTCCTCTTTATTTTCATTATTTCCCTGCTAACAGATATCTTGTGATGTCTCTTTTTACAGCTAATGTGTTACCATATGCCCGGCATCAAATGCTAATTTCTCTGTGAGGGCAACATGGTCGGAGCCTGTCAATTTTAATTGCATTAATGGAATTTTTCATTATTTAAAAGGCCTTTCAGACTATATGTGTGATTGCAGGTTCCACAAACTTAATATGACGTGCTCCTGTCCTGTTGCATGCTGTCTGACTCCCACATTGACTGAGATGAATCTGAACAGCGTCTCTTTCAGCATCAGAAGGACACAGAAGTCAAACCATATAACCTGAAACCTTTCACATCAATTCCACACACGTATTACCACTGGCATGAGATGACTCATGTGATTATGTAGGTTTACTTATACAATGATGATTCAGAGATGATTACACAACTTGCATCAGCATAATCAACTAAATAGTTTTACCACAAAATGGCAACAACTCTCATGTTATTCTTAAAATCGAAGTAGCACTGTGAATAATTGAGAGTGGGTGACACTTATGTAACCGCATCGCTGTGGTCAGTCCATTAAATGGTACTGATTTCATGACAGAGTCAGTCATAAGACCTGCAGGAAATTCCAGCCTGAAATTGATCCCTAACATAACATGTTTATATTCCTATGATCAGGGGTGCACATTACTGCAGGTACGCATGCGCGACAAAAATCTGAATTGCGTAACGTCACTTGTGTCACTACGCGCCTTTGCGTACCTCAAAACAAAAACACATATATCGTCTACACGTGTTTCTTGTCAACAGTCAATGGAGTAAACTACGAGACATGTAAAACAAAAACAAAGACAGCTACGTTGCCGTTTCACTCCCTGCAAAAACTCTTCAGACTTTCTGTGACTGACTGAACTGGAGCTGGCCGAGCCGCGCAGGACATAACCGACGGACCAGTGAAGCTTACAGGAGGCAGAGGCTTAGATCACCGGACTACATAGTTGGTCGCCGTGTGCACAGACAGGGTTATCGTCGGTATGAACAACAGAATGAATTGTGCCAAAACTCTGCCAACTGGCTGCAGTGGGAAACTCCCCTGTGCACATTCTGTGCACACACTGGAGAACTGCGCACAATCAGCTGATCACAACGTTTACGCTCTGTGGTCAAGCTGCTGCCGTTTTATTTACAACAAAGTGGAGTGAAACACACAGCTGCAAACTTACTCAGGGTGTTAATGGAAGAGTTTGAAATCAGACAGAGGTCGAAGAAGTACTCAGATATTGTACTTGAGTAAAAGTAGAAGTATAGTGTTACTCTGTTACAATAAAAGTCCTGCATTCAAAATGTTACTCAAGTAAAATTAGAAAAGTATTATCATCAAAATATAGTTAAAGTTCCAAAAGTAAAAGTAGTCGTTGTGCAGATTGGTCCATTTCAGAATAATATATATGATATGTTTTGTAACGATTGATCATTAAAGTGTTCTCAAAGCTGGTAAAGCTGCAGCTAATTTTACAAATTAGATCAAAGTTAAGTAAAGTACAAATATCTCAAAATTGTACTTAAGTAGAGTACTTGAAGAAGTGTACTTCGTAACTTCCCACATCTGAAATCAGATATGACTTCAAGTCATGTGATCATTTCTTAGTATTTGATCCTTCAACTTGGCCTCATGAAATGCAAGGACTTCACAGTTTTGGCAACAGGTTTTGGAGAAAGCAAATTGGAGGCTTATAAAGAGACAGGGAGGTGCATCTTCATCATCTTCATCATCTAGCATGCAAGCAGTGTAAATAGAGGACAGTGAAGGAGACATTGAGGAGGACCACGCTTCGTGTGGGGTGAGTACCAAACGCTGTCTCCTGGTACTCATCTGAGTAACTCACTCAAAAAGTGATGTGCACCCCTGCTTATGATCAATATATTTAGGATTTGCAGTTTATTTTTATTGTAATCTTAGACTCGTATAGTTGCCCCCTTCCTCTTTTGTATTGCAACTTCTGTCCAGCAAAGTCATTTTGGATAAATAAAGTTTTATCTCATGCTACAGATGATCCTAATAGAATGACTGTACATTCTTAGTGGCTTTTAAAGTGGAAGTAAATATTTTATTTAGAGTATAAACTGTAAAACATGACAAATGCTCAGACTTACTGAAATACATATGGTTGTGCAGAACACTATGACCCTTTAAAATAACTTTTAAAATTTGTTTTTGTATTATCACCATGATTTCCCTCACCTTTTCCACTTGTCTTTTAGCACAGGGGAAGTCTTCGTCCTCAGACAGGCAATGGAGGAAGACATGGAGAGACTCGTCCACTTGGCCCATCTCATGTAGCACCATAGCTTTCCTAAACAAAGCCTGAAAGAACACAAAGAGAGACGTTATACTTATGTATCAGAATTTATGTTCACACTGTATTTACTCTGATGCTAAGTCCCTTTAACTTATTTACGCAAAATGTATTCATAAACACCAGTCCAACTTTAAGCCTCTTACAATTCTGGGAAGTGTAATTGCTCTACATGCAATATAAGAAAACCAGATTTAAAAATCATACTGAATTGTTTTAGAACAGCCAGACAGAAGACATACTTCAAACAAAAATGACAAATAAGATGTATCTAAATGCATTATTTATATGCTTTTCAATCGATCAGAATGATATGAAAGTTGTTTTGTAAGATATAATTTGCACCATAAATAGAAAATACCCTATGCTCCTGGAAATTATATAACCGTAATCTGTACATTCTTGATGTGGTCGGAAAACCTTCTTTTTTTTTTTTCTTTTAATGTTTATTTTATTAGCTTTTCTTTTTAATGACTGATTTTAAATGCCATTTTCTTAATCTCTTTCATTTTTTGTAAAGCACTTTGAATTGCCTTGTGTTGAAAAGTGCTATATAAATAAACTTGCCTTGCCTTGCCTTGCCTTGCCTTGCCTTGCCTTGCCTTGCCTTGCCTTGCCTTGCCTTTTGCCTTGATAATCTTATGTTACTTAATTACGCTGTGAAAAGGCCATTTATATCATTCTGAAAATAACTGTTGTTAAAAATATGCTTTGTAAACAAAACAACAGGGTCACTACTAAATACTTAAGACTATTATTCAACACTTTCAGCTGCTAAAACACACTCAAAAATAACTTTTGAGATTCAATTAAACAATTATCTTGTAACTTTAATCCAATCACACGACAAATGAGGTGCTCCCTGTGTCTGGCTTTTAGGTTTATGATCTTAAAATACACCGTTCTCCGTACTGACCTGATGACCAACATATCAGGAGAGACTGACTGACAGGTTCTTCACATGCCAGACATTAGTGAGGTGCATGCTTACAGTACATGACCTGCCACCATTCCTACAGCACCAACAGAATTAGGGGTCGACCGATATTCCGCATTTGACCGATTATCGGTATCGGCCTTTTTTTTTCTTCAAATTGCCGATAAAACTTTGGCTCTGATGCGGCCGTTTCTCTGGCTGCAGTCACCGCTCTGTGTACACGAGCAATGTCTATGGGCATAGAAATGTCTCATAATTATTTGTGTGAACATAAAAATAATTTGTGTGTAAATATGTGATTTGTAAATGTAAAACAACATCCACAAATGCATTTAAAAGATTAGCAAACTCACAAATAAATGTGCAAATGTAAAACGGATCTGCAAATACGTTAAATATGTTCACAAATTAAAAAAAGATCTGTGAATATCTCTTTAACATTTACACCTTTCGATCAGGCATTTGTGAATCCATTTTGTATTTGTGGAGCAAAAATGCGCTTGCGGATCTCAAATCTCTGTTCGCGGATCGTCTTTTTACACACGGAATTTTGAGACATATTTTCCGCCGCTCTCGGCTAAAATCTACTCGTGTCACTCGGTTATTTTCGGAAACCACGTGATGGCCTGCTGATGACGACATTTCCGCATGATTTCAAAGTAAGAGCATGATGGTTTGTTTAATGCTCTGTTTTTTTATTATAATGAACAGCGGAACGTTAGATGTATTCTTCATCACCATAACCCTGACCTAAATACGGTGCTTTTCTACAGATTACTTTATTACTGCACTGGTAAGGTAAAATTAGGCCAATTAATAAAATGTGAAGTGCTTTGTAACTTCGACCCGCTTGACTGAATACACAACAAACAATGAAGAAAGAGTTTTATCTGGGCTGTTTCACTGCCAGCTGCTCCCCCGGGACCCGAAAGTGGCGTCAATGAAAGTGCTCGATATATGCTATATTGAACCAATAACACAAACTAACTGTATCACTATAACATGATGATGATGGTGATGAAGAATGCATCTAACGTTCCGCTGTTCATTATAATACAAAAACAGAGCATTAAACAAACCATCATGCTCTTACTTTGAAATCATGCGGAAATGTCGTCATCAGCAGGCCATCACGTGGTTTCCGAAAATAACCGAGTGTCACGAGTAGATTTTAGCCGAGAGCGGCGGAAAATATGTCTCAAAATTCCGTGTGTGTAAAAAGACGATCCGTGAACAGAGATTTGAGATCCGCAAGCGCTTTTTGGTCCACAAATACAAAATGGATTCACAAATGCCTGATCGAAAGGTGTAAATGTTAAAGAGATATTCACAGATCTTTTTTTATTTGTGAACATATTTAGCGTATTTGCAGATCCGTTTTACACTTACAAATATATTTGTGAGTTTGCAAATCTTTTAAATGCATTTGTGGATGTTGTTTTACATTTACAAATCACATATTTACACACAAATTATTTTTATGTTCACACAAATAATTATGAGACATATCTATGCCCATAAATGTCCCGCCCACAGCGCTATCTGATAGGCTATTACTGAAGATGTTCCGGGCGGGAGCCAGCCAGAGAGGCGGGACCTTCTCAGATTACAGGCAGGTGCGAAAGAACGCAGACACAGACTGAAGCAAGCAGCAGCGCTGAGCGGCAGAGCCATACATGTGTTCAACCGAAGTTCAATAAACATCCCTATCCCCTATTCTGAAGTTGCAAAAACACCACGATCTTATGATCCAATTCTATCAGTTTCCCAGTTACACAGGGACGCGGGAAGTCAGTCAGAGTTGGGGGTGCGTGCAGCGTCTCGCAGCGGAGTAACGGCCCGTCCACACAGCGGCGTGCGTTGAAGCTTCCAACGCTTCTGCCCATTCACTTTGAATGGGGTGACGTCACTTTTAGCCGAACTGCATTTTGGGAAGCGACGTGGAGCGTTGCTGGCGTAGCTGGCGTCAAAAGTTGAGCAATGTTCAACTTTTGACGCCTCGACGGAGGCGTCAGCCAATGAAATCCCGTTTATGCAAATCTGCCAGTACAAGCACTAGCCAATCAAACCGCGTGTATGCTGGGACAGACTACGCAGGTCATTTCCTCATATTCAAAAAAATGGAAGGAAAATTCATTATAGCGGTAGTGAATCACCCGGTGCTGTATGATCAGTCTCTGTTCATCTACCGGGATACAAACCGGAGGAGCGAGGCATGGAGGGAGGTGGCAGAGACAGTGGGTGAAACTGGTAGGTTTTCGCCTGTTTGGGGATTTTATATCCAGTTTACTTCGTTTAACATTGCTATTGCTTTGTATGTCGGGGGCGGGAGATTCATGTGATTGGTTGTTGGTCGCGTTGCTCGCAAAAAATCCCCAAGCTTCAGATACGCCCAGCTCCAAGCGCCAACGCACGCTGCTGTGTGGACGCTCCGTGACTGTGGTGCGGAAGGGGGGGGGGGGGCTGCGAGTGGAGCCTCGCAGCTTTTCAGATTGATATGTGAAGCTCATTAGCTAGCCAACATGTATCTAGCAAATGTTTAGCAAAATATTAGAAGTGAGGCTACTAGACTAATGTTAGGTCTACTGTAAGAGCCTCACTTTTAATAGTTTGCAAAACATAAGCTAGCACTAGTGTTTTGCAGTTGCTAGCAGCTTATTGGGATTTTATGCTAGATAGACAGATATAATAAATTAAGCATTATTGTTAGTTAAGCATGTCAGCCTGCAGCCCCACTTCTTGTCTCTCTCTAACTCATTGCAGATGGCTGCACTAAAGAAAAGGGCACAGAGAGGAAACCAGTTGTAAGATGTTTAAAAGTTAATTAAACATAATATATGCTTAAATGCATTTCAAATAAGTAGTGTTGGAGTTTGTGTTATTCTACATTTTGACACCAAGATTTTCTGATTTTACTGCAAATGTATATCGGTTCCAAATATCGGTTATCGGTCTCCTTGATTACTAATAATCGGTATCGATATCGGCCTTGAAAAAGCCATATCGGTCGATCCCTAAACAGAATACCTGCCATTACACCTGGTGTCATATCTGACATTGATCAACTTCTCACTATTAAGTCAAACCAAGAGTGACAACATGAACATTGCATTTGAAATAAAAACACATTTCTGCAGCATGGGGAAACAAATCCTACAGGTTGGGCTGGGCCAAATATTCTTATTTTATCTTTATTTTGATATGAGACTAGATATTTGGATATATTTTGGATATGGGTACAATGGCTAGTGTTTGCTTGGTTTTAAAGGCTGTAGTTAAGTTAAGTTTAAAATGTGTATTATTCGTTCAAAGGGTTTTATGGTCATATACACAGCTAGAGTGTAGATAATATGCAATGAAAAATGTCACAGACACCTGCAACAATGCAACATAAATATATAAAAGACATGAAACAAATAAAACTACAGAAAAAGAGAAAGAAACAGTAGAAACTAATGTGCACCTAATGCAGGAGAGGCTCACTATATGTAGTATTTACCTGCATAACGGCTGATTATTATCAAAAATATCAGTATGTAAAATGTTCTGAGAGCACCAGTAGTCTACCCCAAAATAACGTAGCAATATGGATATTGAGATATTTGTGAAAGTTGATATATACACCATATTGCCCAGCCCTAGCTGCAGTAACGTTGTGACCTACTTCAGCAGAACAGTTGGACGTGGGGCTGAGTTCTGTGTCCTCCAAAGCCCGATGGTACATTTTGAGAGCTGTGTACGCCTCGGCTCGCGACAGTCGTGCCACCGCTGTCGTCTCTGGATCTGCAGGAGGTGATTGGAAGAGGGGAGAACTATTTTAATTAACTACCAGAAAAGGTTGTTAGTTTAGTGAAGCATGTACGTTTAAACAAATATCTTTCAATCGTGGTTCATCTTAATTTAGTACCAAACTAATTACTGACTACATCAAATTTACGAGCAAACTTATAACCCTTTCTAATTCACGGGTAAGTAATGTTAACATTTTATAATTCTGTCACTTCCGGCAAGTCATACATTAAATAACTACGTGACAATCATAAATGATATATTAACTGTGTCAATGCATTCTCAGACTACATCGCAAAAGACAAACAAGTTGCATAATAAGTCTGAAAGAGCAGAAAGATACCCGTGGATGTTACATTAACGTTAGCTCCAAAGAGGAGATCAAACGTACAATTAAAAAGCCTAAACCTACTCTAAAACTTCTGGGAAAGGCATAATCACTTGAGGAATATTTTAGTACAAACACAGATCCTTATACCTGTGAATTTCAATCACAATAAAATCAGGCTTTTGGTATTCATTTAATTACTCAACTATGTCACCTTGTTATCTCAACCTTCCTGATAACATTACTGACGACTGAATTATGTTAGTAGATAAAGCAAGCGTACAGTACAACCAAAAGTTCAACAAGATTAATAATGGGATTTTTTCCATTTTCAAATGTCACGCTTCCATTCAATGCAACTCATGACCTCTCTTTGAGAAAAAGATGGCAGGACGCATGGGACATAATGTGAACAGGACAACAGGTAGTTTGTCTAGCCATCATAACGTCAGGAAAGCCCCAGTCGTCGTTGAATATCTGGAAGTTTCTGCCTCATGCCTGCAGCAGTGAGGACCAGCGCTGTCTAACGCAGGTGCTACGCCTCTGTCAGGCCAGAGAACACAATGTCCTCCGACGTATTCTCCGAGGGTGCTACGCCATTTACCTTCATTTGATTTTTTTTAAATAAAATGTATGACAGCTGTTTTTTTCTGATGATAATCTTTTTGCCTTTTTCACGTTTATTTGACAGAGAAGGCAAACAAATAATCAGTGAAGAGAGAGGGGTAAGACATTTATAAAAGGTCATGGGGAATCAGTGGACACATAAACAAACATAATGTGGATGTGGTGTCCACTGTGGCCATTTTGCTACCAGTGGGCTTTTTGAAAGACTCACTGAGTAACACCATGCAGGAACAGAGAAGATTGTGCATCCATGTATTGAAAAAATACGTAATGTTTTTACAGCCTTTGCACATTCCACTTATCTGGCCTTGAGCAAATACTTTAAGTTTTTAAAAAGGGGGGTAGCATACACGTTAAATGTTGAGACAAGCAATTCAAGTTTAACTTTGAATGTGGTTAGGTAAGGAATTGGTGAAAGGGTCAAGTTATTATAATGGCTGCAGCTGTTCACTTTACATATTGCACTAATTATCGAAGGAAACAAGATACAGCAAGGTTACATGTGTGTGTTATATCACTTGACCCAGATTTCATGGATGTTTCCATAACCTGGCGGTCCACTAATGCAGGGGTTCCCAAAGTGGGGTTGTTTTGTTATTATTATTTGTATTATTATTAATAAAAACCGGTGCGTAGACATTTTTCAGGGGCGGACTGGCCATCTATGGAATTCCCCCGCAGCGAGGCTCCCCCACCGTTGACAAATCACTAGCACCCTGTTGACAATTCACGTGGGGTCGCCAGTCTCTGGCACTGTTATTTTGGGGGTCGTGGGCTGAAAAGTTTGGGAACCCCTGCACTAATGGTCTGGAACCCTATTTCAGGATGTATGGAAGGTTAGATGTGAATTTACAGGGAATCCAGCTCACAGCATGGTGACAATGATCCATACAAAAATATATTATTATTATTATATTATTTAAATGCTATCAACATTCAACATTGGTATAAACTACTCTGAAGAAGTTAATTGTTTCTCGCATGGTTTGATGTAGGCTACTTTCGGATCAAGTGGTTGAAGTTAAAAAGGCCGTGCCATACCCATTGTGGGTACATTGGTCACGACTAACTGAAAACACAAATTAAAATGGTGTGATGCATTGTGCATCACACCATTTTAATTTGATTTTTCAGTTAGTTATTCCTTAAGATCCAGTGGAAAGCTAAGAACATGTCCCTTTCTCTTCTCCTGGAACTCCTTAGTGAAAATGCAGGCAGTTTCAACTTCAGGTCACCTTCACTGAAACACCTGGGGGTTTAGTGCCTTGCTAAAAGGTCATTTAGACCAATATGGTAACTGGTGAAAGTAGCACATCTCATTGCCTTCTCAAGCTTGTACAGCCAATGACTGGGATTTGAACCAGTTGCTACACATTCCAATCAAAAGTGATTTGTTGACTATGAATCAACTGCCACAGATGTAACCAGGCCAAGTTTCACTCACTGCCTGACTTGGTTGAGTTTCTATCTGGATCACCAACCTTACCCTGGCTGCCTCTGATCGATGTACACATGGCATACACCCCATTGTAAAACACTTATAAAACGGGGGCAGACATAACAGTTACAAAACAGAAAGTGCCCTTCCCTGTACAAGTTACAAAACTGGCTCACAGTGTACGAACATTGGTCACGACCTGCCTTATGCAACTTGAACAAAGCGCGCATGCGCAGCTGGTGAAGTTTCGTAAGCAGGACCCACCAGTATACAGCTAATGGGAGGACTCAACACAGCGCTGGTTAGCAATGTTGATTAGTATAACTCACTATAATTAGGCTTTGGGGGTCTGCTAACCACAAACAAAGACTATTGTTGATTTATGTTGAATTATATATTACGTTGCAAAGAAACGATCCAGTGACACGTATGTTCATTCTGATCGGAAACTCCTCCCCATTTGTGAAAACATGCAAGAAGCGAAAGCAGGGTTTTGAACTGCACTTACCACACTGAATGACATCAGTTGCTAGGGAAATAGCTTCCTCGTATCGTTTTTTTCTACACAGTTCGTCCACTTCATATAGCGTTTTGGACTTCCTCCGCTCCTCGGGGAACCATTTGTCTAAAAGTCCGCACAGCATTACATTCGCTTTCTCCTCGCCGCTCACAGTCTCCTTGCACAGCTTACATTTGGAGAGCAGCCGTCGTTGTAAACACCTTTTACAATACGAATGTCCACAGGCTATGGTCACAGGTTCACCTACAAATCTATGGCAGTTGGGACAGTCAAACATCTCGTCCCCACCGCCGCTGTCCCCTGCGTCCTGACTACGGGCCGAAAGTGTGTCAGGCCCACCCTCTTTTCTCTTGAAGTTGCGGAGGATACAGTCCACGAAGGTGCTTAATTGTTCTGGTAGCACAGGGCCATATTGCATAGCGGCTGTAAACCAGTCTATGGCTTCTTTCAGGCAGTTTTCCGACACTAAAGCGTTGGCTTTCTGTAGTATGAACTGATGGTGTTCTTGCTCCTCCAAAGCGGTGTCCGAGTCAGCGCCGATGAAGAAAGCCGTCCTTTCCTCCGGCGCATCCTCCACCCACGGTTGGAGCGACATTGTTGCGTGAAGAAAATACTATGAAGATTTCGGTTTTCTTTTGTTAACGTGCCGCTTCATTTCTACGGCTGCCCCGGTCCTTGCTAGTGTACCGGACCGACTTCCCCGTAGACACACGTTTGTTATGTGACAAATACCGTCACGTGAACAGCAAACTCGTGCCCTGATTGGTCAGTACGTTTCGATTACAAAACCTGCGCCTTAAAGTTTCATAACTACGGAAAGGATTACATTTGTCCCAGGGTCCTCTGCTTTTAAATCCCCCCAGGCTACAAGAGTGTGTACGATGTGAGGGTCTAAGGATAGAGGGTGTCGTTTTTCTCATACTGATATTCTGAACAATCTGTGCTGTTGTATTTGCTGTAAAGTGTCTTTACTGTAGGCTATTTTTATTATTTGTACAGCACTTTGGCTCGACCAAAAATCGTTTATAAATGTGCTATATAAATAAAACTTGATTTTATTTGAAGAGTAAAATAAACAATGAAATATAAGTAGAAGATGTTATATGAGCCCTTCTTGATAGATTGGAGCCAAACGATATAAGAAAACGTACCCAAAATAGCCTAACCCCATCGTAACGGGTTGTGTAATAAGATTTTATAACACCTTCTGAGTTGTGATGTTATGTAATTATTTTTTAAAAACCTGCACAAATTAAAAAAAATAAAAACACATTTAAAACGTAATTGAATCACTTTATCGACTTAGGGCATGGATACTCTGTCTAGAATTACATTTATGATTGTGATAGGCTACATATTAATACATGTTTGCAAAACAAGGGCTTTTTAAAATTGTTTAATTTGATCCTTTACCCTGCATTATACATGCGCTGAATGCCAATTTCACCTTTTTGCCTTTCGGTAGATAATATTTTCCATTGCAAGTTCTTGTGCTGCTCTTCGTTTTGATACGACTTAGATAATACCGTTTTATTACAAGTGCAACCCTTCAATAAAATATTTGAATACACATAAATATATTCCATCCCTCACATACTTATGTATAATAACTTGCTTTATATTTTGTTATTGTTAATTTGGAAATTCAACATGTATATTTCTAGTCTTTTTAATTTGTATTGTACAATGCCATGTATTTTTATGCTGCTGCAACATAAAAATGTCCCAAATTCGGATCAATAAAGTACATATTATCTTCTTATCTTATAACGATTAGGTAAAACAAATAATCGTCATCTGTCATCTGCTAAAGTCATGGTACATACATATACACACTGTATTTAGGAGCTAAATGTATTAATATGTGAAAATATAAAAAGCAAATGACCTTATGGGGTGGCTGTGGCTCAGTGGATACAGTGCTGGACTTTGAATCAGTGGGTACCAAGTTCGAGTCCCACTGTAGTCAGCATGTCGTTGTGTCCCTGGGCAAGACACTTCACCCCAAATTGCTCCTGTGGGGATTGTCCACAGTACTGAATACTGTAAGTATTTGGATAAAAGCGTCTAACAAATGACATGTTATGGTGTTTTGATGCTAGTGCAGACTTGTAGTATTTCTCATATTTAACTTCTTAAATAATATGTAATTTATTTAAAGTTACATTTTAATTGAACAATGCTTTAACAAACAAATATTACAGATGAAATGTTTTCATATGTGAATGGCTCCAACTATAACTTCAAATATAAAAAGCAGTCTTAGTCTTAGTCTTATGATCATGATGTATTTAGATTGATGTGATAATTATCGATGAAAAATAAGCATTAACAGGGTTGTTTAACTGCAAACAACATCAACATTGGTCTTATGACAGACTAGATAAGATAGATAGATAGATAAGTACTTTATTGATCCTAATTTGGAAAATGTTTGCGATGCAGCAGCATAGACAGTAGAAATAAACAATCCAAAATATTTCTGAAGTAGAAAGTGTGCAGCAAAACAACTAATTAAAAAGCAAAAAACAACAACAAGAAAGCGTCAGGACTTATTGTGCAAATACTTTGATCAGAAATGTCAAATGGATGTTTGCTTTCATGAAGAAATGTGCCTTGAACTTTGACCTGTATTAGGCATAGCCTACTGTGTTTAATGTTGACCCGTGAAGTCACGCTGTTGATTCTCTTCCATCTATTCATTCATGTCGGCAGTGCTATATTACCAAAGCTTTCCATAATGTGGTTAGGATTGTCGGCAGTGGTGAAAGACTTATTTAGATCATTTAATTAAAAGTACTAATACCATACTGTGAAAATACTTTTACAAGTCCAATTTCTGCATTCAAAACATTGCTTCAGTAAAAGTATGTAAGTTTTATAAGGAAAATGTACTGCAAGTGTAAAAGGTAGTCATTGTGCAGTGTTTAACGATTATATAAGGATGTTTTTTAAATGAAAATTACTCCTGCATAATGTTTACAATGCTATTTACTCTTGAATTGATCTGCTCATTTCAGCTCCATTGTGGGTAGTTGGATTTTTTTAGATCATCATATGTTTAATTTCTTATGAGAACGGTGTAAAGAAAGTACTTAGCTGACTTAACTTCAGTTACTTGTGTAAGTGTACTAGATAGGGCCCTTCTCACTTCTCTTATTTTTCATTTCCTCGCTCCTCGGTCTCGGTCTCACCGGAAGTTGATTTGTCTGCGCCATCTGCTCCGGAGGAAAGGACGTCCCATTGCTCTTAAAACTAATTTCCCTGCTTCTCGTGGTTTCCTTGCGTCCCTCCATGCTTCCCTGGTAGGAGGGACTAGTCACAGGGAAAAAACGCAAGTGAGGGATGCAAGGAATCCATTTAACCGAAGTGAGAAGGAGGGCCCATAGTCTATCCCTGGTTACATGAGGCCAAACAGGGCTGATGTGATTCTACTTCCTGTAGCTGTCACGATCTGTCTGTGTTGTGTTTTGTCTTGTCTTTTTCTGTCTTTGGTTTCATGTTTTATTTTGAAAAGTCTTCACCCCCTGTCTTGCCTGTTGCTGTCTGCCTGTTTCCCCTCCTACCTAATTACCCGATTGTGTTCACCTGGTGCCCCTGTGTTTTATCCTCCCTCCTCACCTGTGTCTTGTTTGTGTGATTAGTCTTGTGTGTATTTAAGTTCTGGTTTTTCTGTCTGTCATTGTTGGTTCATTGTTTGTTGTTGACTGTGTTCACGAGGTAGTGTTCTGTTTTGTTCCTTAAGACCTTGAAATAAAGGTAATTTTTCCTGTTTATTCCGCATTTGGGTCCTTCCTGCTAGTGATGGCGAGATGAAGCCTTATGAAGCTTTCCAGCCAATTGGTTCGCAAAAGGGTTCATCTCATGAGGCTTCATCATGGGCTTCATTTGAACACAAACCCCCTGTTGGTCAAAGTGTGTAAAACAGGCAGATTGGACATCTCAACAGTGTGCTGTATCTCATACCGAGTTCCCATGAGTAAAGCCTTAGAATAACTCTAAACAACGAACATTAAATCATATTTTCATGTTAACAATATTGTATTTATTCCAGTTTAATGATTGTGATTGAAAAGCCTAAGGACGCTGGTAAACATTGCAAAGAGGGATTTGTATTCCTTAATAATATTCCTAAACTTAACCATGTTGTAGCCTGAGAAAGGCTAAACCATATCAAAGAATACATTTATTAACTACATTGTCTCATTTAGCTGTAGCTTTTATAAAAAATTAAAAAAAGACGTATTGACCAGTCGTTGAACCAGGGACCCTGCAGTCGTGAGTCGACTGCTTTCCAGCTGAGCCACAGCACCCACACTAAATTCATCTGAAAACACTGCACGCTATGTATTCCTGTATTTATTCATTTATTTATTCATTGATGTTTTTATTCCTACTTTTATTTATGCTTTTATTTATTTATACTTAAAACATGTTACGACCTCTATATAAGAGGGTCTGAGCTCTCTTAATTCCATCGTGTCACCGGCCCGGGTACAGGAGGGGTAATATGGTTCTTATTATACATCCATGGGTAATATGAGCTTTGTGGTTCAACCGATTTGCTGGAAGCAGATCACTAAAAGGTTCATCTGAGGCTTCATCATGGGCTTCATGTGCACACAAGACCCCCTGTTGGTGAACAGGTGTAAAACAGCCAAATATTATTTGTAATCTTTGACATACTAAAAATACTGGAAATAATTATACAAAAGTGTAAAAGACGTAACATGTATTTGTAATCCTGTATTAACAGAATTTTGCACCAGTAAGTGTTTTAAAATGACTGTATATAATAATAAAAACAATGTATCAATACAGTATCTTGTTGTTATATCTATACATAAATAAATATAAATGTCTGCTACCTTCTATAAAGACAAAAGAAGCAATATATGTTCGAAAACTGGAAAAGAAGAAGGGTTTAACTTTCCAGAGGGCAGTGAATATGCTTGTGTGACTTTGCAGAGGGCAGTGAAAATGCTTGTGATTCATGGAACAATTTTATTGGTTTTTGTTTAAAAACAATATTTTTTCCACAGTTTTCGGGCTTAGGCGATTTATTTTCTTTGACACAACTTCTCCTGCCTTTGAAAAGACCCTTTCACACGGGACTGAGGAAGCAGGTGTGCACAAAAAAGTGACTGCAAGTTTATGCAGGTTTGGATAAACATGTTTTTGTGTCTGCCAGTAGTTCAGAGGGTCCTCCAAGCGTCCGATATTTGGTTCGGCCAGGTACCGCTGGATTTCAACAGTTGCGTCAGCTGTGACATTCTTGGTCTTCCTGGACATCTTCACAGTCTGATCCAATTTATGCCAGAGTTTGTTTCCTGAAAAGTATACACAGAGAGTGTCAGTGGATGTAGTAATTACTTCAAATTGCTTTAAAATTCATACAATTACCTGGGGTTTCTTGTTCAGGTTGAGATGTGGATGGACTTTCTTGGGGCACGGCTTCAGGTGTTCGGATCAGTGCACTATATCACATGCTGCAACGTCTGGTGGACCTCAGAGAACCAGTTGGTGCGGCATTAGCCAGTTTTGAACACATAAATCACCACACTGACCTCTGCTGAGTTCACCACCATAAGTGGGTGCCTCTCTCTGCTGTCTGGATTCAATGATGATGATTCAATCATTGAGCTTTCTGAGGAGAAAAATGTATCTGGTTCCAAGGTTGTGCCCCTCCTCAAAATGCTGGAGCAAATGCTTCATGAGGAGATGGCAAAAACTGCAATAGGTTCAAAGTGATCCAATATTCAATTAAGGCAACATTTGATTGGAATATGTAACATTTACAAAGTTCTTGTTGAAGAAATGCGACATACACATTCAGAAATGAGTGGACACAAATTGGAACAAAATGTTGCCAATATAATGCACAAAGTGTGTTCAATTATATCTCATCTATTCTGTGTTTTACTTAAACCAACAAATATCAAGCTTATATAAACTATCAATTAACATAGACGTTCAGCAAAATCTGAAGAACGGAAGTAAGAGGATACCCAAAAGTCATAGACTTTCAACATATTTGCTGTGTCTTTGTTACTTGTATATTCTCATTATTATACTGTATTTATTTTCAATTTACGGTGGCCCTGAAGTGCAAGTCAAAACAACATTTCACAAAACACAACAGCATTTCACAAAACACTTAAATATTTCATAAAACACGACATTTCAAAAAACATTACAGCATTTCACAAAACACTTCAACATTTCAACTTTTACGGAAAGGGTATTCCTTTTGTGATTGGGCAGAGCCAGCCAGAGAAGCACTGCTGTGATTGGTTGTTTTTGCTGCCAGTCAATAAATAAAGCTTCGTGATTGGTCAGCACCCGACAGCGCCACGTATAGAGAGCCAAAGTCCCTCCCTTTCCGGTGGACCTCCATGGGACCTTATTTCGGAAAAATTATGTATTGAAGTCAATGGCGAGAGAAAAATTATCTTTCGATCCCGTTTGAATTGTGCCACGAATTACACATATGATGTTTGTCAATTTAAAAGACAATTTTGCAAGTTACATTTTTTTTTTAGCATCCGGGCTTAAACGGTGTATTATAGAATGATCACACCGGTGTGACAGTACTCTTCAAAGGGTTCACGAAATATGACTACTGCTCTTACTGTTTAACATTTTGGGTTACTTAAAGGTGGGGTAAGTTTGAGAAACTGGCTCGAGATACACTTTTTGTTATATTCCATTGAATGCTCTTAACATCCCGATAGCAATGAATATCTTAAGTGCTTTGACAAAAAATCCATAAAAAATGTCATCTGTGGAAGCTGTAGTACTGTAAAAAGCACGACCAATCATTTTAGCTGGCCCGGCTAAAATAACTGGATGGCCTACCTGCCTGTCAGCATTCCATCTGTGCACAAACTTATCTCGTGCCCTCATTGGTCATGTGCGCGTTCGTGTGTGTTGGAGGAGGGGCTCTGTAAGGAAGTGGCAGATTTTTTCCAGCTGTGTATTTTCAATTTCTAGCTGGTTCTCCAAAATTACCTACCCCACCTTTAAAAACGTATATTTTCTTGACTTGGGACTAAAAGGTTTGTCTTTATTCCTGTCTGCATTCTGTAAAGTGTATTTACACTGGTGTTTTGTGAAATGCTGTAGTGTTTTCTGAAATGTTGAAGTGTTTTCTGAAAGGCTGTAGTGTTTTCTGAAATGTTGAAGCGTTTTCTGAAATGCTGTAGCGTTTTGTGAAATGTTGAAGTGTTTTGTGAAATGCTGTGGTGTTTTCTGAAATGCTGTGGTGTTTTCTGAAATGCTATATCGTTTTCTGAAAATGTTGAAGTGTTTTGTAAAATGCTGTGGTGTTTTCTGAAATACTGTGATATTTTCTGAAATACTGTAGCATTTAGTGAGGAGTCTCATTATTATGAGCATTTTATTCCAAACGGCCACCAGAGGACAGTGTTCAATCATAAAACATCAGTTAGGTGTGCCATGTGGATCATTAGTGACCTCTTGTGTTTGGCCTGAGACATCTCAATAGGGAATCAGCTGAATATGTTAAGATAGATAGATAAATAGATCGATAGATAGATAGATATTTTATTGATCTCAAATTGGGACATAATTATTTATTTTAATTATTTTAATTATTTTGTTACAGCAGCAGTGTGTTCAGACATTACAATATTTAAAAAGTGGCAAATGCCTATTAACAGCCACATAGGTTAAATAGTATTTGAAGGAAGCACTTTCTTTCTCTCCCTGTCACACTCATAAATATAAATGAGTGTAAGCATACACTCTGCCATGCAAGTACACTGGTGATTAGGTCATTAACACAACTAAACTGTGTGTAGGTGAATATAAAGAAACCTGATTTTTTTGTACAGAAGGACAGATCTGTTTTCCTGCTTAAAAGCTTCACTACCGTCCTTTGGAATTTCAGCAATATGGAGATATGATGAGGAATATATTATATGAGGTTCTGTTGTTCTTTTCCATGTTGACTCTGAAAACAAGGTGTTATCAATGACACACCGTTTCTGTTGCCATAACAAAACCAAGTAATCCACAGCATTCCAGTCCACATGAAGACGTGGTCAGACGTGGTCAGGTCTCTCATAGTTGAAGTGTACCTTGGATGAAAATTACAGGCCTCTCTCATCTTTTTAAGTGGGAGAACTTGCACAATTGGTGGCTGACTAAATACTTTTTTGCCCCACTGTATATCGCACTCCTGATTTCTTGTGGCCAAAAACGACTTCTCATTGCTCATGTTTGTGAGTTAATCTGGGGAAACTGCTCTAACTGCACAATAGGATGTGATGAATAAATCAAAGTAAAATAATCAGGATATCGCTGGTGCTGTCAGCTGTCTTGTGCGTATTCTACTTAAGCTTTGCAGTTGGTTGAACATTTATTTAACTTTTCAGTCTTATCTTATCCTTAATATATCTCTTTTTGTAAACATCAGTATGATCACTTCTCACTTAGGGTAAACCATATAAATGGGTGTTGGGTAAACCACATTGTGATGACAGCTGTTCAAAATATTTAATTTCCTTATCCCAAAACCACAAAAGAAAAGGAGGAAAGTCTGGTTCAGTTCCAATTATTGATTCATGTTTAGTTATTAAGATTCTTTGATATATTTCTCCCAATATATTTGATCCTTTCCATCTCTCAATCTTGCATGCATGTTTAGTTTTGATTTCATCACCAGTACGTCATAATAATGAGATTGTAGAGATACTGATTTACAGGATAGTTTTTCTTTTCTCATTACAATCCTTATTTCAGAACAAAATAATGTGGGAGATCCCCAATTGTAAAAATGTAATATAAAATTCTAAAATCAGTGTATTTGCAATAACCAGCAATAACCTTCACTTACGGTACAGCAATTCATATGAATGTCTTTCAAAGTGAAAAAAAAAAAGCACAAACACACACGTATGCATGCACTTGCACATTTGTATTCATTTATCAATGTGGGAAAGCTTCTGCGTCTGATTCTCAAAGAACAGCGCAGGAATGCAGTCCTGGTGCTGACACCCGCTCAGCCTTATCTGGCTCTGCATAATCTCCCAGAGGTGTTTGGGTTCCCAGCAGAAATACATACACATGTGCATGCAAAAAAATAACTGGCATATGGAGAAAAAACGTGTGCTCAGACACGTAGAAAGTGAGTTAATCATAATGTTCTGGAGACAAATCTGGTTAATATACAAAACAAAAACAAAGGAAAGAACAAACACTGTGGCTTCATGTGCAATTTCTTTTAGGCTCTGGCTAATCTCTAGTTCCTGAAGTACATGAAGTGCTAATGGTCCACTAGAAAAACAAGCGAGCAAGTATGCCAGCACAAAATGTAAATGCATTGTTTTAGCTCAAGTACGCTGTGTGCTGTCACGTTAACACTTGTTAAACATGTATGGAAAGTACCTGTCCTTGAGTTATGTAAATACACAGTTTATAGATCATAATTACTCTGTGTAGGGGTCAGAGCAGAGCGGGAACACAAGTGACACCTCCGTCCGTGTGTTGGAACTTTCTTCTACATTTCTACATTTGCCCCCCCCCCGGTTGAGTGTGCAGGGTCCAACCCAGGCCAGCTGTGGGACAACAGACTCTATTGTCTTCTGCTTAATGGAACAGTTATGTAAGAAGTAAGACAACAAGTGAGATCACCACATACCAACTCAGAGGACTCGCCACTCATCCAAACTCCTAGAGTTATTGGGTGGAATAAACACAGATAGTTGGATGTAATAATAATAGTAATAATAATAATACATGGGATTTTTATAGCGCTTTTTCTAATGCTCAAAGACGCTTAATGTAATGGCTGAGAACAAACTTAAGTGTAAACAAATGACACAAAACATTTTTATTTTAATACATTTAATAGTGCACTTTGATTAACCTGTACAGAAATAATATTAATAAAAAAGATAAAACATTTGTTCATTTCTGTAACACAAAGCTTAACATTTACAATAAAATAAAATGGTATGATACAAAACAAACATATCTGAGGAATAAATATATTTGTTTTAAATTAACTGTAAATATCATGCGTTATTATTTGGCAGGGACACAGTTAAAGGTACAAACACTTTTACGATATCAACAATGGCTTAGCTTTTTAATCATACGACTCAACACGAGAAATGCGCGCCCTCAGATTAAAGCTCGAGTGTTATGAGTGCTACTTCTTTTTAAACACTGACAGACAGCACAGAGAAAGAAGCGTATACACAAAGATCGTTTTCCTTCCTTTGAAATCACACAAACATTCAATCTGCCCTCTTCTTTACAGTAAAACCTGTAAAATCTCCACCTTTATAAAAGGACCATTTTTTGTTTACTTCTCATCTTTTACAGGACTAGTTAGAGGTTTCTGTTGCAAGTTAAAACAGTGCATGTTTTGTTTTTATGTACATAATTATTGTGAAATCAAATTATGTTTTATAATGAATACAAGTGATATCCGGCCTACGACAAAAAAAGTGAATTGACTGTGCTCTCAACAACCTCTAACTTTTTTTTAGGTAGAAGGAATACGCAAAACTTATTGTTTTAGCTATTTTTCATTTTTGGTCCATTATTGTTGATCTGTTGGTCTTACATTCTAGCTGAGTTGGTGTGATAATATAAAATATGCAACACTCTCTGTCTCTAACATTGATCCTCAGTCAGAAACCTTTTCTTATGAGCTCTTACTGTTGGTGAATAATTGGCTTTGTTACAAGCATAGTTACTAATTTGACCCATGTCTCTTCAAAAACTAAAATGAAGACACATCTTTTTGTATGTCAGTAAATGATGCCGTTTCCTGATTGTTCCTTCTCTTATTGGTGTGCCAGCCACCATTACTCATCTGTCTTTCCTTCCTTTATTGAAACACTTAAACCCGAGTATCACCCAGCTTCCATCTCTCTATGACCTTTCTACTGTCTACATATTACCGGCACATTCGCATCTTTCTTCACCCATGGATTCATCAATCAACTGACTACAATATTGTATACTATTCCTCCTGTGCCTTGCTGTAACAGAATAAAGGGACAGAGGTATCACAAGACAGACACACACCATTACTGTGAACAGAATACTGTATGTACACATTATGCTGCCACTGGAAACCAGTGCGAGGAATATGTATTTTTTAACTGCTTTGAAGCCACACGCACGCGCGCGCGCACACACACACACACACACACCCACCATGTATACATCACTTCAGGGGACATTACATTGACTTACATGCATTTCTTGGAGACTTATCCTAACCTTAACCATAACCAACACATGTCTAACCCTAACCCTAAACCTAACCAAGTATTCACCCTAAAATTAATGATTCCCCTCATGGGGACCTCCAATTTGTCCCCATAAGGGAGGCCAGTCCCCACACGTAACTGTGTAAACAGATTTAGGTCCCCACAAGTATAGTAATGCTTGGCCACACACACACACACGCGCGCACACGCACACGCTTCTCAGAAGCAATAGCTCCCTTTGGAGAAACCCCACATCCCGTATGAGCGATATCTTGTCCTTAAGCCCAGATAAATGTTTGTGTGAATAAGTTCTCCTGGCAGCACACTGAGACCCCGACCGCTTTAGATGATAACATCAATCCGTTGTAACAAAATCAGAGCAAAAAAAGTCCTTCAATCCAGGATCCGTCCTTTAAGTGTGAGTGTTAATAGGCTTGGACCCCGTCTACCTCTCAGTTGGAAAGGGTGGAATGAGTCATTGGAGTCCTCAGTGGGATCCAGATGATGTCATGTTATGCTGTTGAGTCTGGCGATGCCCAAATTGCACTCTGCTTTCTCATTTGTCCATGGGCACAGAGAATGAGTCACGTATCCGCGCAATCTCTGCAGCGCACTGGTGTCCATACAGTTTATTGTACCACTCTGGGAAACGACCCCTGAAGAAAGGGAAAAAGACACGTTAACTTATTGTGTAATTAAATAAAGGACAATGTATGACCACAAAACAAACACTATATCTAATCGCTAATTCCTCATTAACTCACCTGCAGTCGATCCTGGAGATATGTGTGAGTCTGGATTTGTTGGATCCACAGGGCTCGATGAAGTAGCGTGAGGTGAGGACATTGGCCCGGACCCCTACAACAGGGGCGCCTTCATGGTCCACAGATGTACAAACCAGTGCACACGCTCCTTTTGGCAGGTCTGTTACCCATGTTCTAGTAGAGAGAGTAAAGACTTTGGATTAAAAAACACATTTAATCCGAGCAGAACATCACAAAAAGATGAAGACAAACACAAAAGAGAGACAGAGGGAGCGAGAGAAAATCAATGTGTACCTGAGCACTAGGTGGTCTCTGGTGGGGTGTGGAGCCATGGTGTTCCTGACATACTGGTAGACCTCTGTCCTCTCATCTAACGTCTCCACCACCCGGCTCTCCAGCAGGTCCTCGTCCCAGTAGCCCTGCTCCCGCAGCACTCTGGTCAGAACCTCCTCAGGACCCACAGGCATCTCCACGGTCACCTTCCACAGCCGCAGAGGATAGCCATCATGCACCTGGGGAAACACGGGAAAGACCAAAACAAACTTAACATGCAGTTCTTTTGAAATGATTCATGTTTAGCTGCATTTTACGCCTTCATTTGGCAGCCTAAATCATAGGGATGACACGATAAAATAAGAGAGTGATTACGAATTAAATGCAAGAAAGGTCCCTGGTCCTGAATATCTTGTGATATTAAAGTTGTATTATTTTTGTGAAAGAATCTCCTATTTTAATATTGTGTGTCACAGTCTTCAGGCTAAGACACACCTTAATCTTGAAATCTGTCAGGAGGTAATATCCTGGAGATCCCATATTTTTTAAATGAACTTTAAAAGTCTTATGCAAGTGTTCAGTGGCTTCATTTAGGATATCTAATGTCATCAGTCATATTTACAGAAATTATAAGAGGTATTCCAGCCACCAACAGTGAGGCTGTGTTTCAAAACCTCCTAATGCCCTTCAGCAAAGTCAGCTGCTTCGCTCTGCCATCAGATGATAAAAAACACTCTGCGCCTTGTGACTCAAACTGGAGCAGAAGATAACCTCATCCAGAGCCCTCGCACACTAGACACAGGAAATGTAGGCCTGGGATAATGGTGAGCTTGTGTATGTTTGTGTGTGTGTGTGTGTGTCAGGCTGATGTCATCCTGGGATAGAGTCCAGTTCTGGGATGGGAAAGAGAAGCCAGGGACAGGCCAGTTTCACACAGATGTGTTTCTATACAGGAAACCATAACTGCTGGTTTTCCACTCGGTATTTAGAGAGGCAGGAGAGAGGGAAAGGCAGACATGAAGAGGAAAGGGGACGACAGGAAACACAGATAGCTAAAAAGCTAGTGTGTGATTTATGAATGGTGGCGTGTTTACACAAATCCGTTTTTTCTCTCCCATTAATTCCTCTTTAAAGGACCCCTATTATACTGTTTTTCATCAATATATCATAGGTCTCAGTTATATACAAAACATGTCTCTGAAGTGTTTGGCCTGAAATACCAAACAGATCATTGCAGCATCCCATAAACCCCTCTGTTTCAAAAGTGCTGATTCTCTGTGTTACTTTAGATGAAAATAAGGAGCCCCTCCCCACACCCCTCTGAGAGGTATTTGGTTAAAAATAACACAATGATGCTCTAGGAGGAGATTCAGGTGATATGGTGGGGGGGGGGGTTACCTTGGTTGGTTATTGGCTAACGGTTACACAAGCCAAAAAATCGTTATGACATCATAAAGTGGCCAAAATCTGATCAGCTCATTTTCAGACAGGTTTTTATAGAAATGGATCAGGACAAAAAGTGAGAGAATCTTTGTTCCTGAAACTTTGTGGAGTGGATTTTGCATAATAGGTGACCTTTAATGAATCCCTCTGCCAAAGAGTGTTTTTTAAATGAACTATAGAGATTAAATGATGTGGGCTTACCTTCCTACAGGCCAGCTCGGCGTGCTCGGGTGTGGAACAGCTGTCGTAACCTTTGAACTTGTCCTTGGCGTCTTTGAGCAGGGTGTCCAGGCTGTCCCGCAGGAAGGCCTCTTCACCGGCGAGCTCCTCCAGACGCCGCGGCAACAGCGCCTGCTCCACGTACGAGTTCCTGCAGCGATTCATCTCATCTGGGATCTGTGGGGACGGAGGAGAGGGAGGAGCATTAGAGACAGGCCTTACCTTTCTGTTGTGTTGCTGGGAGTCATGAGCCGTAAATACGTGTCATTTACAGATTTTATTTGTTCTTTTTTCAGAAGATTTGATTTTAAACATTTAAAAAAAAGTATATAAGGCATCAAATCTGCTTTGAATATATGTTTTTAAACGTGTCTGGAGGGGATTGTCAAACTTAAAAATGGTAAGAGTGACTTAGTCTCTAATGAAACATTTTGTCAGGCAACCTGAGCGTATAAGACTGCAAACCGACACACACCACATCCTATTTTCATCTCCTTGTTAGCCTAGCTCATTCTCATTATTTCTCTCTCATCGTCTGTCTTCTTTCAAATTGAATTGAATTGAACAATAACAATGTTAGTCTGGAGGAAATTATGTTTATTTGTTAAAACTGGCTTTAAATGGAGACAGATTACTGTAAAATATTTTTCATATCCTTTTATGAACCTTTGCAAGCAAATACAGATCTAATTAAAAGGAAATAATTTGGGAGGTAATTGAGTTGCCTTGCTGTCTGATGTGACCATGACAGGAAACAAGAAAGCAATCTAATTAAACTTAACTAATAACCCGCAGTATGCAGCCTCTTAGTATTACCGTAGCATGTCAAAGGAGACTAGGCAGAGCAACGTTTTAGGCTGAATGAGATTGAAATTGGATTAGTAATAGTGTAGTTTGCTGATTATTATTATAATATTAATATTTCCTGTTTATCCAGTCAAGTGATTTCCTTGTTGACTCATGGATTTATGGGTTTGCAGCTTCTAATTTGTTTCCACCTTCTTTTTCCACCAATGTTTGGTATAAATGGAAAGAGAGATGAAGGTAAGTCTGCCCAACGGTGGCTTAAACAGGTTTGCCCATTTACTTTACACAATCATAACATTGCTTGAGGAAATTACATCATGAATTGAATCAGTGACTTATGCCATGTTAGATACTATATATGTTTACAGGTGTTTGGCAATGACACGGGAAAGTGAGCCGACATAAATTCAGTCAGCAAACCACATTTAATTTTCATGCTAACTTTAGCTTTAAAGCTCAAGTGTTGTTCACTACTGACCCGAAAGAGTTTGCTGCACTCCTGGATCATGTGTGCCAGGCCATGAGTGGCAGCCAGGTTCTCATTCAGGTCTCTTTGGTCCGGCTTTCCCAGTGTCTGCTTCCTGTTCATCACCCTTTGACCAAGGCAGAGGGGAAAGAAGGACAGTATGATTAGTAACAGCATTCATCATCCAGACAGCGTTCATTGGAGAGAGTGGAGGAAGCGGGTTGAAAGAAAGAACACCCTCTTCTAGCTTCACATATATTTCTTAATAAGGTAATATGTTTATGTAATCATTCTATTTCCTCTGTCTCTCCCTCTTCCTCCCCTGTCCAGCTTTGCTCTCCCTCCCCCTTTCTTCTCTATCCTCCATCTATTCTACAGTATCCGGCTCTTTTGCTTCTTTAGATTGACCCTTTCCTGTTTTGAGAATGTACAGCATATTTCATATGGAAGCTGCTAATACAAAATCTATATCAGTGGTGGCAATCAAAACAAAGGCAGTGACTGCGGCTGTGAGGTAGTGTGGTTGTCAACCAATCGGAAGGTCGGTGGTTAGCCCCTGTCAACATGTCGATATATGCTTGGGCATGATGGCATGGCTAACGGGGTGTGAATGCTGACTTGTTTATGTAAAAGAGCTTTGAGGGCTCGTAATGACTGCAAAAGCGCTCTATAAATGCAGTCCATGCCATTTAAATGAGAAGATGACAGTAGTGGAGCAGACACACACCTTGGCGAGGAGCTCTCCTTGCGGCGCAGGGTGTTGAGGTGGAAGAGGGATGGCGCCAGACACACAGCCAGGTTGGTGGGAGTCATCTGGTTCTCGGACACGCTGGCCGTCACGTCGCTCAGCAGGCAGAGCAGCGTTTTCAGCACCTCGCGGTTCTCGTCGGGCAGCAGCAGCACGGCGGCCCGCGCGGCCTGCAGACGCAGCTCTTTAGGCATGTCTGGAGAGGAAGAGGAATTATGTCAGGGCTCGTTTTTTTACATTATATACAGAAGAATAACCTTTGGCATTCTACATAATGACTTTTTCGAGTCAAGAAGTTAGCTATGATCTATGTGTCTTGTCTAAGCCTACATGTGTGTGTACACCATATGGTGTTCTTCATGTACAGGAATGGTATTGTTTCACTTTATACAAACAGTTCCGAATCCAAAGGTCGAGAATGTGCAGAGATGTGAACAGTGAGCCAAAGAAGGATGAACCAATCACATTATATAACATCATTCCACAGGCCTTTCCTGCGCTCGTGTTGTTTGTTTTCTTATTACGGTTTCACAATTTTCTTGCTTCATGGCAGGCAAGCATCTACAGCTCTAAAACAATAGCATCTTGTGCATTCCAGCATGCAATCCTCTTACAGACAGGTGGCTGTGTTTGTGAGGTAATGCATGTATTGTCTCAACAAGATTTTGTTTACTATTTGAATGTAGGTGTGCGTGTCCTTACACTGATAGATCTGGAGGAAGGTCTCAGACAGTTTGCTAGTGAGCAGGGGTTCTGGCAAATCTCTGAAGTACTGCTTCAGCATGTCGGCAACGTCATAAGCCGATTGGCCCTCGTAGTTGACGCCTCCCCCGTCTGCGCCGCTGGACTCGTTCATCTGGCGAAGAGCTTGGATACGAGATTTAACACCTGATTTCCTGAAAAGACCCACCTGGACAGAAAGTGACATGGGGGGGAGAATGGTTACATTATGCATACATACACAAGAATAGCTATGTCCGCTTGGAACTGTAGTTCCCTCATAAGTAATTACCATGAGTAATGTTTGATACTATCATGGAGGCGTATCAAAAAGGATTCATGAGCCCAAATCTTATTTGCAATGACCTTTAAATGATTATAAGACTGTTATAATTGAAAAATTACATTTTGGCTTATCCTCAAATCCGGAGCTTACAGTCAATATGGTGACATCACTGCAGATACTGTATTTATAAGAAGCTCCATGACACCCAGTAGGCATCGCTGTACTGAATGCTGTGTAGGGCCTCATCAGTAGCCTTTTAAGGCTGTATGAAATGGCAATGTTGGGAGGAAAAGAGACATAGGCTGCCGGCCGATGCCAGCCTGAATATTTTCCATGAGCATTCACCACCTTCAAACAGAGGCGCCTTGTCCTGCTTTGAATAGAACAGCATCACTCTGTTTTCTGTTTCGTCCTCTGTTATTAGCTATTTTCTACTAACTCCTTTCTTTCCTCTATGAATGTGCAAGCATATAGTACTCACACACACTAAGATAAATCAGTCATAATGTCCGTGGATTAAACAGACAGACACAGGTGATTTAACAGCTGCACACTTTGACTCTCTCCAGACCTCCATGCTTCAGCGGGGGAGAGAAGAACTGTAAACACTTACCGACTAAGTGTGTTTTCTGAGACATAACAACCACTGAAAAAACTGTGGATGAATATTTATTGATTGCACATTACGTATCTTTAGCACCAGATTATTGTTCTCTGTGTGAACTGAAAACGGAATCTTAATGACAGAGTGGAAGCTGCTTTGACGTTCCATGTACATTGTAATTACAGTATATGCAAATGTTTATATACATATGTCTATATGTGTATTTATTGTTACCTGGTCGAGGCACTGGCTGCGTAAATAGCGCATGGCCTGCTGGATCCCCTGAGGGAGCGGCTGGCCTGTCCGCTGGACCATGACTTGTAGTGGCACACCGAACACATTCCTGTCTTTGTAGTCACGCACCTTGATCCGCTTCATAAACTTTGGCACAGCCCTGCAACATGCACACACAAGAGAAAAAAACTCATCAATATCTGCTGCATAATGACATTAATTAAGATACAAATTAAGTTGTTCAGGTGTTGAAGGATTTCTTTAAATGCCTCCATTCTTACTCAGTTTCTTAGATGATGGATTGGACATATTTTTGGTCAAGTGGAATTTGTTTAGCTCTGCAGCACTAAATCACATCCCGACAGAAATAGACCAGCTACCCAAATGTGTTTTATGTGTGCAAGGAGGAAACCAAGCAGCTGTAGAAGCCTGTCTCCAGGTTTATGAGAGGGGAGGATAAACAGGGCGTAGGATGTACCGACGGGTGTCAAAAGGGGAGGATCCCACCCTTTTATACATCCGCACAAAGTGTCTGTCTCACTGTTTGTTACTTTGTGTGTTTGTGGGCTTGGGAGCAAGTGAACACCAAGTCTATAACCACAAACCCCAGAGTTGAAACATCAGCTCCGACCGTTTCACAAGAATGCACCCACAGATTTATGGCTGTGTATCTATCTGCATGGGTGTGAGTGTGTTTAGCAGAGAGACGCTATGTGTGACTCAGGACAGGCGCGTCTTTGTAGAAGCCGTTCACAAGACTTAAAACGCATCTCAGAATTACAGTTTGGGAAAAAATGGAAAGGAAGCATATTAAAGATCCGTGCCCGGAATTCTGGATATGTGTGGGCCTTCGGCGGCTAACAAGCGGCCTCTGTCTTTCAGAGAGCCTCAGCCTGTCATACGACCATCACAACGCCTTCTATTCCTGTCCTAGGGAAGGCCTCGGGTAGAAGAAATAAAGAAAGTGGAACAACAAGAATATGATGCGATTTTTTACTTTATTTTCTTAAAACTTTTAAAGTTGTATGACATTTTCCATACATGTTAGAAAATCTGTTCTGTGTTACTGTGATCCTGTGTGGTAGATGTATTTAATATTTCACAAGTTTTATGTTTTGACTCGGAAGAATGTCCAGTATTCAAAAGTTAAATCTTGTTTACATCACTTATATTTTTGACTGCTTTTCCTTTAATTATGTATCTTTAGCCCCACATGATTTTTCTCTGCGTGAACTGTAAACTGAAAACGGAACTGGAATCTGGAAACAGCTTATATATCTATGTACATTGTAATTACAGTATATACAAACGTTTATATATACATATGTCTGCTTTTCCTTTAGGGCTTCCCTATCACATGATCTTTCTAAAAGACTTTTACCTAGCATCTAACTTCCGACAAAAGGGAAAGATGCAAAAACCGAAGGCAGAAGTACAGTGGGAGAGAACTGTAAACTTGTAAAGCAGATACAGTAACAAGGAAGACATTATGTGCCATTGGAGAATCACAAGCAGATAATAAAGTATATATAAAGATAGCCGAGAAGTGATACAGAAGGTGGAGGGATAATGGCTGTGGACAGATCCTTCCAGCCTCCAGCTCTGGTAACACCATGCGTGTGAACTGCTATGATTGCCCCGTTGAGAAAAAGACAATGTACGGCCCCTTCCCAGCAATTACGGGCCTGGGAAAAGAATGTGAAACCCAACCTCTGTGGACAGCCGTCGCCACACAACAACCTGCAGATGGAGGGGATCGGGAGACGGGTGGGATAGGAGTTGGATTGATGGTTTGCTAAGTGGAAGTATTTGATGGCATCATTTACAGTAATTAATTAGCCAGACACAGATGGCCTCATGCAGGAAAAACAAGCTTTAAAGTTGTATTATGTATGTTGAACAATCACCATATGAAGTCCCCCTATCCCTAATACTCCCTGTTCCTTACACAAGAAATATAATTGTACTGTAGTCCACTCACCAGCTGAAGCCATGTTTGTTTGTAGGGGTGTGTCTCTCCAGCAGAGCAGTGAGCTGTAGCAGAGAGAGCTTCTGGAGCAGATTCATCTGTAGCACAGACTGGCAGCTAATCTGGAGCCGGGCCGACGCCAAGCTGGGCCGATGAGAGTTCTGGAAACTCGGCCAGCGCAGTTTCTGTGGTCTGGAGAATGTTCAGGGAAACGAGAGGGAGAGAGCACAAATTGAGCTGTGATTAAAAACGAGCAGTCAAACTCTTTGGATCTGTGTCATGCTTTTGTGTACACATAAACTTAGAATACAAACAAAGCCACACACAGTTGGTAGTTTCACCTGCCAAGTGATCAGTTAAGGGATTACAGGGATTTACGTACACATCAATCAGGAGATTGTCTTAAAGGCTAAAAAGTTGTACACCCCCAGAATGTAATTCTGCCTGCGGATTCCTGAAGGAACAACAGCCGTGCCCATGGAGACCAAGCAGCATTCCAGAATATTCAGCACCATTACGTCAGGAGAGGAGTCTCAGCGTGTCCCCATGTTTATCCTTTGCTGTCACCGTCTATGGAAAACTATGTTTTGTCGGTGCCTGAGTGTTTGTCTTTCTATTGTTTTGTTGTCTTTGAGCATTTCAGGCATTTAGGTAATGTAAGGCAGGAGTTTTACAGAAGAATACTAAGAGCATGAGCTTGTTTGTTTGAAATGTACTTGACTCTGAACACTAAAACATAGTATGAAAAGATTATATGAATGTAGTTTTTCACTGGAACGACTACAGGATAAATAGTCCCTATAATGCGAGAGAAACGTCTTTGAATTTGCCATTACAAAGAGATGAAAACTAAGAAACCAATATCTTAAAACCATGGCTAGATACCATGAGTGGTAGGTGAGATTTTCTTTTCTGTCATCATTTGTGTCAAGAAACTCATGGTTATCCTGCATTAGTAAAAAGACAATATAAATGTTCTTCACTGACCTGCTGGTTCTGGTTAGAGACGCGCCGACCCCAGAATCTCTCCTCTCTCTCATCCCCTCCTCCCCCTCTCCCAGCGGGTTTCCTGTGCTGTCTTGGTCACTTCCGTTTTCAGTCTCCTCCAGCCGGTTCTGCAGAGGAGAGGATGGGCAGGGGGAGGCAGAGTCTAGTGCCGAATCCGAGTCTCCTTCTTCCTCTTCATCCTCCTCCTCTTCCTCCTCCTCTCCGGCCCCAGCCTCTGACCAGGCGTTAACAAAGCGTTGCAGGCCGCTGACATGTTGCAGCACTTGCTCCAGTTTGCGCTCGTCCCCCTCCTCCTCCTCTCCTTCCTCCTCCTCCCGCTCAGTGTAGGGGACGTTGTCGTAAAAGCTGAGCCGGCTGTCGACGGATCCCACCGAGCAGTGCCGCTGGCGTCTGCTCTGCCGCCCCCTGAGGGTCACCGAGTTCCCGTTATCATTCCCATTGTTATTGCGTGAACTCCCATCCTGGAGGGCTTTGGGGAAGGTCCCAGGCTTGTGACCTTCTGGTAAGTAGAAGAAGATCATACCCCCTTCTCCCTCCTCTTCCTCTTCTTCAGTTTGTCTGGTATTGTCTCGAACACTGCAGTTGTTCCTGTGGTTCTGCTCATCAACTGTCATCCCACTGCTAGCTTGGCAGGGGATGGGTAGCGCAGATTTGGGTGTGGGTGTAGTTTGTCGATCTGAAGCTTGTTGGGGAAGGCTGAAAGGATCGAAACCCTCCAAATACATCCCGCCTCTCTTACTAGAGCCCGCCGCTGTGCTGTGGCTGCGAGCGCGAGTCACCGGGCTCGGCGTGCTCACTGCACTTCCACTGCTAGCTTCCGATTGGCTGCTCCCAGTGCTCCCAGTGCTGGTCTGTGTGGAGTAGGATACTGAGCGATTCCGGTTGAGTGTCATAGTCTGAGCGGGATTGCACTGGTGATTGAGGTTGAGGTTCATACTGGAGATGTCCACACAGTTGAGCCTTCGCAGCTTGTCATCATCCAGACCCTCTTTGATGACAGGCTCACTGATCTCTATCTTCCCCCCGCTGGTGCTCCCCTTCTTCTTTCTCTTGGAGGAGGTGCCGCTGCGCAGCCGCAGACTCTCCATCCTCTTGAGGAAGCTCTTTGCTCTTGAGCGTGTGCTCTTGCCGCTGCCACCTCCTCGGTCCAGACTTCCTCCTAGTCCTCCCATGCCTGTTTTCACATCAAAGGTGAACTGTCCGAGTGTCTCCAGGGGCGACGGAGGCATCCCATCAGACAGAGAGTCCTCGTTAGCGCATCCTGACCCGCCTGTGCCCGAGGATGAGCACATGCTTGCTACAGAGCTGGCACGAGTGGCGCCGGAGGCTTCATTTTTCAAGGCGGCACCATGGCTCTTCTCTTCTCTCCCTACACTCCCGCTGCTGTGGATGGAGCCCCACTTCAGGCTGCTCGCTGAGGTCGGTCAGCACACTCTCTGAACTGTTGGCTTCGCGCAGGGTGAGCTTGCCTTTCTGGGATGCCTCCTTTGGGAATGGGGGTGGCACAGCATCTGCTGGTAGTGAGGAAAAAACCTCCAGCTCCTCCATACGGGACCAGCGCTTGCTGTCCCTCTGGAAGGTCCAGCGGCCACTGATGGCACAGGGCTCGTCCTCATCGGAGTCCTCGCTCTGCAGAAGGGAGAAGGAGGGGATAAGGGACAGGGAGAAAGAAATAGGAGGAAGAGATGGAAAAAAGGAGAGGGAGGGAGAGGAACAGTTAGAGAACATTGCTACGTTTTCCATTTCTTTTCCAACATTCCTCACCTTGGTCCAGGAAACTTTCTAGAGTTATGGAATTTATTTTATAATTGTTGCATTTGCCCTTTGCCTTGTGTGCATTCACGTGTGCTTTCCAAATGTATCTATGTTTTTGTAAACTATATAAAATATACTTATGGCTGTAAAATGCCCCACAACCTAAGAACCGTTACGAGATCATTTGACACGGAATTCTACAATAGTTTTTATACAACATCATCCTAAACTTAGGCGTATGACCAGCCAGCAAACAGGATTCAGCTTCTTCCCGACTGCTTGGACAATAAATACGAAGACAAAAAAGTGACCATTACTGGGTGCCATGCAATTTCACAAAGTGCACACACCTCCCCCAGTTTGGTTAATCTATCTCAGGCCCTGGAGGGAGTTCAGGAAATTCCATTATGACCCCCATAGTTTGTAGTGCAGCCGGCTAGACTGGGGTCGCTCCCCCCTACAGTGTTTATCCCCTCTGTCTGTGTATATGTACACACACACACACACATTAAGTGTGATACAGCGTCAATGATACACTTCTACTGTCGTTGCTTATTCGTTATCTATGAGAGTGACATATATACACTTTCAAACACACTAAGCTGGGAGATTCCAAAAAGCCATCTTCACAGATCCCAATCCAAGTGGTGGACCAAACCACACGCCAAAATGTAACCACTCATTTATCTTTACCTTTCTGAAGCCCTATCTTACAGCTAAGAAAGCAATAACTTTAGAGGGTTTAAAGCAATAATTAGAACCCCCGAGAAATGTGCAGTTCAAAAAGAAAATCCATTAAAAAAACGGTCAAATTCACAAAACTCATGCTCCACTAGCTGAGTGCCAGTGTTCCATGGGCTTCATATACTGGCATCCTTGATTATATGTTTGCAGTGGAAACATTACGTAACTTCAAATAAAAAGTCACTGGGTTTTTGATCTATCGATGCGACCATTTATAGTGGACAATATAAACTTTTGTGACATTTTCAGATTCCTATATGTTTTCTTTTCTCTGGTTATGTTGGTTGGAATGTGAGATAACTGCACAGAGAACGTTGATTGGCCAACAGAGCGTCAAGCATTTATCAACATTCTGGAGCTATCTTATCCTCAAACCATCAAACCACCAAAGCATTCACTGAAACGGTAGGAGCTTTGAACCTCACAAGAAGTCTGCAGAAGGAAAACTATGTATTATTACTATTGGACAGATAGAAAGAACAAACCAAAAAGAAGGGATGGAGATTTAAGAGAGAGGGAATGTTAAGACATGAGGAGATCAATGCATTCCTAAGCTGTCTAAGGAGGGGGTTGTCATACTGCAAAGATGGCAAATAACCTCTTTGACTCCTCTACTCTTGTTGACTCCTGAAATGAAAGGTGACACGGAAAGGGTCATCCTAATGAATACCACCACACACAGAACAAGGATGTTACTATGTACCACTTAAGGCTGTTTGTGAATTAAGGTTAGTTAGTAGAAAAACGAGCAAATCTTGTCGCAAAGAGACAGTGTAAGTTAGTCTGAGTGGTTTACTTCAAAGGTGCTAAAACCATATACACACAATTATCATCATTTCTTCAAGAGGCTTGTTTCTTTGAACGTGTAATCTAAGAATGTGGTGTTTGAGGGAGTTGGCACTCAATCAAATACATCTATTGAGTTTGATCACATACAGGCGATGTTGGGTTGTTCGTTCTGCAAGATTGCGACAAAGCAGCAGTCTAATTGAGCCAGAAGTATGAGGAAGTATTTGAGAAAGAAGGGGAGCATGCCCTGAGTAGGGGGAGGTTCTGGTCAATGCAACCCCTTCATTTAGACATTAAAGTGATCCTCCTTCCCCCTAGGGTCCTCTCAGCCCACTTGATATAGAAATCAACCCAACAGGTGCCTTCTCATTAAACCAGACGAGAGAAAGACCACGGTTTCACCCTGTGGCCAACAGTGAACCGACGTTTGAGGTGAGGGAATGCAATTGTGGTTGAGGAGGCTTGCATAGGGGCTTTTCAGAAAGGTGCAGAGTTAATGCGTGTGCATGTGCACTTACTCTTTTTCTCTGCGGTGATATCTCCAGTCTCATCAAAGCACACTTGTTGAGGGTGTTCAGTCTCCTGAAAACACAAAAGCACACACACATGCAACATTAGAAACATTCAAAATGGACTCTAAAATATGCTAACCATCTGCTTTTTTCCCCAAAACACAAACCTCTCATCACCAAGAGGCTGTATGGTGGAAGAAAGGAGGAAACAGAAGGAAAGAGAGGAAGAGAAATAAAGAAGGGGAGCTTGGCTAATGAGCTGCTGAAGGATAATCTCCACATGAGCGGGAAGATAAAGAGAGGGAGACAGAAAAGGAGAGCGCAAGGAGAATGAAATCTGCTGGAGTAGTGACGAGAACTTGGGGAGGGGACAGAAAGCTTATCCCCCCGGCCACCTGGAGAAGGGGAGAGGGTGGTGGCTGGTTCCACCCTCTAGAGAGCTCTTAGGGCAGATCATGTAACAATAGAGAGATGAAGGGATGGGAACTGGGGGATAGTCTGGGTTGTGGGGAGGGGGCTGAAAGGCTGCCAACAGAGGAGACATTGAGATGATGGTTTCCAGATGTGTGGGGGGGGGGGGATACCTGCTGTGGTTTATTACTGAAAGTCAGTATTTGATGAAGTCGACTCCATTAAGTAGCTATCAATTTTCCCCAAATACGCTAATTCATATAGCTGGGGCACCAAGTAGGAAGCAAGCTAGTGCTTTTCAATGATACTCATGGCGTTAAGGTATTTTAAACATAGACTTACTAACATGTCTGAGACTTAAAACAACTTACAAGATGAAAAGAAAGACTGTAGAGAGCGTTGCGTGACCGTAGCATGCTGCAGTCAAAGGTATAGTGAGATATGTGCGTGCCAGGACAATACAAAATGATTGAGGCACACACTATCAGAGACTGAAGAAAACTACGAGAAGGAGATATGGCCAATGAGAGCTCAATGCAAAGGGAAACGGAACAGTGCATCTCTTCAATGTGCTTATCGTGTCATTATTTTATCTCATCGGTAACTTTCCAAAGCATGCCTCCTTTTGAAGTCATGCCCTCATGGTTTCATTTGGGAGAAAACAAGAGATGGAAGAAGATTTACAAGAAGAAGAAAGGCGCATAAGATCAAAAGAAGAGAAAATACGTATGAAAGGTTGACTTGTAATCTCACCTGCAGAGAGCCTCAATGGCGTCTCGATCGAGGAAGTCATGGTCCCTGGTGACTGAGGAGATGTCGATGGGGAACAGGGCATCTAAACAGAGAGGGTCTGGTTAGTGTGGGCATCTTCCTGCCGCTGATTGGATCAATGTGTTCAGATAAATCTAAAGATACAACCCCTAGCCTCAGAAAAACCCACCCACACTAACACCCACCAGGGCCTTCCGTCCCACCTTCTCCCCCCATACAGCCTCGATGAAAAGCTAAAAGAGGAAGTAGCGTCTTAGCCGACCAAACAAACACAGCTGCAGCTTTCAGACCCGGCAGGCAGGGGGGATGTGGAGCACAGAGGGAGAGAACAGGGGATTGATTGAAGAATGACAATAGGTACTCCAGAGCTGCTCAGAGGTCCCACTTCCTTTTCTCCTTCTCCCTCCCTTGTCTACTTCATTAACAGACTCACTTATTTACTCAGTTGCAGCGTTATGGCACATAATATCATTGGATCATAAATAATATTTAAATAAATGGGTTTTTAAGATGTTTTCTGGAATGTGTGGACCCAACCCAAAATAGGAATCTCGCATTTGTGGCCCCGAGGGGCGATGTTGATAAGAAAATGCTGTTCAAGGGACGGCAGATCTTTAAGTCTACTGTAGTGATTCCGGCCTATCAGTCTGCTTATCTTTAGTGGGCAATAGTCCTGAAAGCACAGACAATAGAGATTGTGCCACCGATACAGTGGAAGGAAAAATGTGTCATGCCTCGGCACAAATTCCTACTTAGTTGAGACGGCTGCATAACCAACCAGCGATTTGTTTAAAATCTGCACAGTGATTGATTGCCGTTTGCACTTTTGTGTTGCTGTTGGTGTGTAGAGAAACAGTCTCATCACCTGTGTAAAAGCACAAAGAGCTTCCGTTCCAATAGAAAACCTTTCACGGTTAATTGGCAACAAGCAATGACCATGTTGACAATGGTAGCTTGGCCCTGCTGTCATCGTCATGTAGTTACATAAGGGCAACTGGTATACCTACGGCATGCCATAGTATAGTTGAAGTAGCTATATGGAGTGTAAAGAATGTTTGATGTGTTTCAGTGAGTGTTTATTTAAAACTCAAAGGTCAGCCAAGGCATTTTTTCTTAACCATATATCATTGGATAAGTAACTTTAGAGGGCATATAAGACATGTTTTGTGTGTAAGAAAGACCCTTGGTCCCAAAAGAGTTACTCTGTATGATACATTATGGTTATTGTTTGGAATATTCTTTGCTATGGTTAATGTGGCTCTCTCATAGCACATAGTAAAGCACTTGTGCGAAGGAAAAAACACACTCCTTACTCTTGAGGAATGTTTTGATGTATGTGGTATGTAAGCATGCACAGGCACAAGTGTGCATGTTGGTGTTTTTTGTTCTTGACTAACGCAACAGTGGTCTTCTAGATGAGCTAAACATCACCAAACAAGTGCACAATTTGGTAGTGCAACAACAATTTTGTTACACAAAAAAAATAGAAAGGTTCTTCTTTTATGTGATTTCAAATGAATAATAATTCTGGAATATGAGTTGTATTGATGACCATACTTTAGTAAATCTGCCTAACCGACTTCAGTTAAGATTGTGGTAGTGTGGTTAAATGAAAGCCTTTGAAATAACTGAAGTCATAACATAGCTTTTAAAATCTGTATGTCACCATTTGCCGTATAACTGTGGCTTCCCTTATAACAGCATACATTTTGTATCTTCATTATTGCCAAATAGGCCGTGAGAGAGGTTGGGGGTATCTCACCGGGGTCCTTACCTTCATACAGCTGGGCGTACTGTGGAAACCCTGCTGCTCGGAGCCAGGTACAAGCCTCTTTGGCTTCAATCTCTGCATAGGAAAAAGTGGAAGAAAACAAACGCACATTAGTTGTTGTTACAGAGACCTGAATAACAAATATAATCAATGTTTGTAATAAAAGCATTAAAAACAAAAGCTTTTTTTTCCTTCACTAAAGCCTCAATTGAAACAAAGTTTGGAAAAATGTTATCCTCTCAATATATAAAAGTTAGACAAAACTCTGGAACTGAGCACTCCAACATGCTAGCAGCTTATCGAATGTGAACCCCTTGACCTTATCAGCTATCTTGCAGCGGTCACTCTCATCTCACATGCTTCTAAAGCTAAAGCTCAAAGCATCGTTCGTGCAAATTGTGTTAACCCCTTCACACGCCAAGTGTTTGCCACTTAAGCTCCTTATCCAGGTAAAGCGTTGGTATTTGTTGTTCACACAGAAATCTCCAACAGAAAAACGTCTGCAAGAAGACTTTTCCTAAATGGCACAACTGTATCCAAAGATATATCTATATGCTATTTAACAATTCTTGTTTGTTATCTGAGATAACGTTTTTGTTACAACATATCATGTTTTATGAATGCAGTGCTGCCCTCCAGCTTCTGTTTGTTCATGATGCCAATATGAAAAAGGACAACCGTTACATCGGTCTTTGATTGAGATGCATGTAGGAAAGAGTTTACAATTATATATCAGATGCATGTTTCGTAAGTCTCCTCAATGTCATTACTAAAGTCAAACATGTTCAGAGAGTGCATTTCTCAAACACTGCTGGACACACATTGACCGTGCTTTCTTTTTAAACACAAGGTGTGACATTTGTGCTTGTTGTGCTGAGTACTGACTGCATGTTGAGGTCCACTGTGTGAGAGGAGCCATGGTGATCCCAATTATCAGTGAAAACCTAGATGACATATGCCAAATGGCTGCCCAAACCCTAGCCTCCTTAATTGCCCCATCACCCCCAGAGACAGCAGTTTGTAGTAGAAGGGAGGACAGACAGAACCATGTCTCCAGGCCCTTAAGGATCTGATTTTACAATCGTCTCCTTAGTGGAATGACAGTAAGTACAAATGTAGCACAACCTTGAGAAAGACTTAAACAAAAGCAGTGTAACAAAGGCAGGAAAGGCACTGGTAAACCATGGACGAAAGTGACACACATAGAGAAAGACTGCAAAGCATGCAAGCTTTATACTTGCTAATCCCATTTAAAATGTGAGAACTGTGTTAGATGTCTGAAATGAAGGCAGGGTAGTTAAAAGTGTTCCATTTCAACATTCTACAATCCTTGCATTTATAGTAATGTCCTTTGGAGGTGCTCTGTTTGGCTTAAGCGTGACTGAGCTAATAGTAACCAGCGGTAAAGATGCAGAGAAGTTTATTTTTATTATTTTATACCACCAGCAATTTTCACCTTATTTCAAGGCTTAATTGCACAAATAAATTGTTAGGTTATTTATCCCAAGTTCAATAACAGAAGAACAAACTGCAATAAAAAATACTAAATAAACTGTTTGCGTACCTTGATTGAGAATTACAGAGATAATAACAATGTTTTACAAAGAATGCCAATAAAGTGAAACCATCAAGGGAGAATTTATGTAAACAAAAGAAATGTAACCATAAAGTACCATCAGAAAGACAGACAGTTAGGTCACTAGTAGACTACTGCTGTAAAGGGTCTGGGCTCAACCGTATATGAGCATTTACATACCAACACACAAGCCTAGATGGCAGACAAACCCACTAACAACAAGGTTGACCTGACCAAGACAGGGTCTCCCCTCTGCCAACTGCAGGGGCAAACACTCCAAAAGCAACCACTCTGACATCAGCGTGAACCCAAGTGTCACGTAACACATTTACAACCATGTTTCAACACTGATTTATTTGACATATGAGCTCTACTTTTCCTTGTGGATGTGAAATCTCTCAGAAGCTGTGTCTAGTGGTTGTGTTGAGCCTACTATTTTGGAGCAAAGTGAACCCAGAAAAGCGTAGAAACCAAGGGGTAATTATACCAACATTCTTGGAAGCAAGCACCGTATATAGCTAGAGATTCTTGTGTTTGCATGTGTATCAAAGTGTGTTTGACTGTGTGCACATGCTAGTCAGTGTGTGTTTGCAAAGACTGACCTCATGTTTAAAGACAAACCACTCAAAAGACAGTAAAGCTATTCAAATGCAAATTGGACATAGAAACACGTGGTTAGCTTTCCACCCCCAAACCCCAAAAAGAGGGCTATGGCATTCATTAAGATCCTTTGGAGGGAAGATATCCAGTGACACACACCATTTGGCTAGAATGTGTGTCAAATCTACTTTAGAGTGACATAATGTGGACTTGGTGTGCCTTGAAAACAAAAGAATGACAACCATATTCACCAGGCAGATGGATACAAGTGAATAATATTAGTCTCTGCACTGCAGTGTATCTCCTTTCATTCAAATAGGGGAAGCAAGAATATTTTTTTATCTTTTGTTTGGCTGCAGGAAATGGACAGGGGCAGGGGGGCATCTGGCACAACAACCTAACAATAGAGCTGCACACAAATACAGTCTTCTATATGTGGAACCTTTTATAAAAGTTCGATCAACAAAGCCTTAATAGAGGTTTACAAGAATATCCAAGGCTGATACAAAATGTTGTCCGACAACACTCACCTACTCCCTTACATATGTTTGCTTTGATAACTTGAGATTCATGGGTGTATTTGATTTTTTTGTCTTCCTTGGCTGTCCACCCCAATTCCCTTAGCCCTCGCCAGGGAACTACCTCACTTCCTTTTCCTGCTTCCCTCACAGGAAGAGAGCTGAGCCGGCGCTGCAGTGGCCGCCGACCACCCGGCTGTAAGGCCCTGCCTTCGTTTGTTCCTGGCTAGATAATAGGCGGGGAGCAGCCAAGACAAACACTGGCTCCGGTGATTGTGTGTGCTTGCTTACCAAACGTCCTCATGGCTAAAGACAGCTACACCACCACACTGGACAAATGTACTGTATGTCTTACACTAAGCTTTTATAACCAGTCAAATATGAAAGCCAGATATGATGACCACAGAGTTACCCCTCATAGAATACTGAAATACATTACGTTAATAGTGATTATTTAGTCTATATGTGCCAAGTTGGCTGAAGGACAACTGATTACAGCTATGCAAGTCAGGTCAAAACCAACATTACAGAGCCACTACAGTACTTCATGCCCTGGCAAACTGTTTATGCAACAGTTGACCATAAAGAGCAGCGCATTCAGCACACATTGATTTGCTTGTTCAGATTTGAAATCGAAGCAGAAAACAGATACATTTTGTTGTTCCAAAATGCAAAGCAATGCACTAGACCTCGGGCCTTTTGACCCCAGTGACTTCATGCAACGGACTACAGGAGGCATAAGACATCAGCAGCACTACGCTAAACAAAATCTTTCTCCTCATGTTACCATTTATGGTTGTAGCCTCATTGGCTTTGAGTGTAACAGACACAATTAACAGCTGGATAAATTGAGATGTGATCCTGGGCACAGAACAGATCTGCTGGTCCGGCTAAAAGAGGTCACACAGGATGTCTGAAACACGTCCGTCAGGTGGGTCAGAGACTAAACTGGTATTATAACTAGAAAAAAAATAAAAATAATGATCTCTGATAATGTAACACATTTTCCACTAAATGTCATACTTTGTGGACCAGGCAAATCCCCTCAGTTTGAATTCAAAGCACTAGCTCTAACTGATGTGAATAAGCAAAAATAACACATTAAGATACCCTCCTCCTCAGTGGAAAAGAAAGATGAGAGCGATAATGATAAGATATCATTACTGAAAAGAACAAAGCCAATGCTAATAGAGGTTTTATATGGATCACAAACGGGCTTTTCTCCTGGAAACTTTGCCAAAGCTGACCTGGTGAGCTGCCAGTTTGGGTTTAACCTTTACTCAACTGCCCAGCGCAATCAACTTCTAAAATGATCTGTCTTTTCTTTGCCCTTTTCCTTGCTCTCAACCTGGTCTCTTCGGCCCTTGCTCTCTTCTTATTTCAATCCTGCTCGGCCTTCTCTCCTCTCCTTTCCTGTGGCAGGAAATTCTCACAATTGCAGGCCAAAGTTTCCCTCCATCGCAGGAGGAGGCAGCGGGGGTCTGGCTTGGCCAAGCCTGAATGCTCAGCTCCAGAGGGAGTTTTTCAGCAGCAAGCAAAACAAAGGATGCTGCTCCCCACCGCAAAAGCTCTGATGCACACATGGCAATCTGGAGGTCAAGAGTCTTAATACAGTTATCACTACTGGGGCTGGGGCTTTGAAGTTGGCAGATTAAGAAGAATGCTTGACTAACAACTGTTGTGAATTGAGGTGGGCTTTATCTGGAATTACCCGATCGTCGCAGGGTCTCAAAGTGCCGAGTGTAAAACAAGCCAAAAGGCAGGCCTAGGGTTCTTATCAACTCCAGGTCTGAGTGGCTCATTTCTGAAGGAGCTGCAAAGTGGGTCTAGACAGGTGATGTGATAACCCAGGCCAGACTATGTGGCTCAGAAGTAATCTACAACAAGCAAAGCCAGGAGCCTGGATGCGGCCAATATTTGTCCTTAATCTCAACACGGACAAGGACCAAAATCCTGATGTGTCCGTGAACTTGAAGAATGCACATCTGCTTGATTCATGATCTTTTATGTATGAACGCAATGTCGTTAACAGCTTGAGTCTCTATAATAGCAGCAGGGAAAATGGAGAAAAACTGCTTTTTTAACCTGACAAATGTAAAATCCCCTCCAATGCTCCACTGGAATGCAAAGATGGGCCATAACAGATTTTCTTCCTGATGGGTATCATGTTTTGTGATTCTACGGTTGAGACAGCTTGGGGTTCACTGAGAGAGGGTCTGGCTATTAGCTAAGAGAGACGATGCCAGGAATATCGCCATCTGGTTGGCCACAAGCCATGCCCCGTTTACACATTCTCACACACACTCAGACACACACAATAATAAGGTTATTACCAATGGTCCATTCCAGTTACAGAGAGAGGCAAAGATTCACGGACACATACACACGCAGGCCCACAGCTGGCCCAGATGGATCATCACAGAGCACACCCCACGGGCCCCTCTGCTCCCTGATGACAGATTTATGCTCACACAGAGGGCCCTGGATCAGGTGACCAGACATATCCAAAGCCCCTGATAAGCTTTCCACAGCCAGATGACAGCCTACCTGCCAGGAACCCCCGCTTGATAGCTAAATGTAAACAAATCCAAGGACAGCCTGTTACCTTCAGCAGAGGGAAGGTTACAGCAAAAGTGAACATATGCGTCTTCTCACAGGACATGGAGAAACAGTGTGCCAGTTGGTTGTAAATCTTTTAGATAAGGCCCCTGGTCACTTCCTGTTTCACAAAGAGGGCAGTGAAGTGAGTTTCCTTCAATTGCGCCTCTCCCAACACGTGCAATAACTATTAAACAATCTACTCCCATCTTTGTAGGAAAATAAGGAAATAAATAAAAAGCCATGAAGAATGAGCAAGTTCACAGTGGAAAAGCCCAGTTACAGAATTGCTAGTAACCCACTAGCAATTCTGTAACTGGGCTTTTCCTTTTGTTGTAAATTGACTCATTGAGGTGGGTAAGTATTTTGTCAAACAGTGATTAGTAATACAGTAAGTAGTTATTGTAGGTTTGGTTCATTCACCTCTCATCATAATGGCTGGATTTCTGTGTCTTTGTGCACGTCCATAATGGTTATATGGCTCAACTGAAATCTTACTGTGCTCATATCTCCAGACCTGAGGTGGCTGATAAGAACCTGTGTGTGGGAGCAAACACTTAAACAGTAAAGACAAAGGACTAAAGCCCACAAAAACACACAAATAAGCCTTCCAGCACAGGGCTAAAAAGTGGATTGTAAGTAACGTTAGCAAAAGTTCGGCATTATTCAGGCAAAAGGCACAGGCAGTTCAACAAACTGGAGGTTTTGACATGTTGAAGTGTCGCGGACTGGTACGATACCTTCCGATAACTCTTTAACGACACAAAACACGACTTTAGGCTAACATTCCTGTTCGCGACCCTGTTTCCACACACGGATCAAAGTTTGAATGTAATCCATTTCAAACTGTCGAGAGCGTGCGAAAATGCTGGAAGCTCCTCTGGGCTCCGTGCGTAAGAGGGGGAACGATTTTTAGACAAGAGATTATTCTTAACCACGCAGGGTCGTGCGTAACTTGGGAAAAGTTACAGAGAAAAGAAACACGGGGTGGGGGTGGGTTGGTGAACAGGGCTTGAGGACACTGGAGGACGGCGGAGTTCTGCGTCAAAGTGGGGAGATTTCTTATCTGACAGCCCGCAGCGCTGCGCCGTAAAGACGACTTAAATACTGGTTTTACTTGGAGCTACAACTAAAACAAACCATTCAGAGGCTATACAATTTAAAATAACTAAAATGAACAGACTGCAGACTGCGTATTATCCATTATCAGTGAGCTTTACACCTCCTGGATAAACAGGAAACCGCTTTAATGTATGGCCACATTTCCTTTGAATAGAAAACTATCCAAATATTTGATAAGATACATTTTAGACTTGACTTACGTGTTAATATTCATGTTGTATGTCTCGTATTTGACCAGCCTCTGCATAAACCAGAATCCCGGCTGCGCTCCGTCAGGTCCTACTCCACTGTTAGAACGAAGCCCGCATGATAGATCCAGCGCACAGATAACTCAAACTATAGTCGGTTGCAGATGTCCTCTGACCGTGGCGCGGGACAGTAGATCCATGGTAAAAAAACAAACTGATTTGCCTGCGATACACGAAATTCCACAATTCTTCAATCCTTCCAACACTGCGAGTCCCTGAATGAAGCGGTCCCCAGTAGGAATGTGAATGGAGAGTAGTGTGATTCAAGCTTTTAGGAATGGATAACTCTGCCGTGGCTCCACCCCCACCCGCTCCGCTGCTCCCCACCTGATAAGGAGCTGGAGGCACACCGATCCCTCAGAACAACCTCAGGGAATCATTTATACTGATTATAATATCATGTCATCAGATAATATCAAATCGCAGTCATCATGACACCAACTAGTCTCTTTCGGTCAATTGTCTGCATTGTATTTAACTTCTGTCCCTCCTTTAATTATGTGTTCGTAACTATTTTAATGAACTGATTTGACTAGTCCAAACGTTACCCATATAAATCGAAAGTGATTAACTGTGCTCCCCATGACTCTTCTCTATTCATTCAGCTCCTGCCTCGTCTGAGCCTCAAACCGCCTCCCTAATAGGCAGCAATTCACTCCGAGGTTGATTCCCATTTTGCATATCATTAGAAAATACTGGAGTCAACTGAGAGACGCTCTTTTGTGACTCAAGATTAGTCTGAAAAGCGCAAGTGGCGCAGTGAAAAGAGAAACTGTTGCAGGTATGGTAATGCCTGAGGTCCTGCCCTGCTTGGCGCGCCTAACGCACGTTCACCACGCACAGGTTGACTCTACAACCACAACACATTTATTCCTGGAGGCAGATTATTTTTGTATTAAGTCTTGTTCGTGTTCGCACTTTGACTGATAGCACTATTTATCCTAATATCCTAACACATCTATAAACAAGGCAATACAATTACTATAATTATAAGTTGCTTTAAACAAATGGATAAGTCTACATTTGCAGGGCTAGTTTATATCAACATTTTATTTCTTACAATCCATGCCTATAATTTTGATAGGAAATGTGTTGAAACCTAAATGATCATTTTTCAGATTTAAATGTGTGTGCATGTGTGTGTAATGTCACACATTACTGATTTATAATAACAGCCTGTCCACTTTTCTTTCATCCAGTTTTTCTAAAACCCACAACGACATCAGCGCTTGGCATAAGCCAGCTCTGTGTTATTTCCATGGTAACACATAGGCACTGAGGTGGTACAAAAAGAGAAAGCCAGATGAGTAACAGTGGGGCGGAGATATACATGTAATCCAAAGTATGGGCAGCGAGGAGGGAAAGGATGATGCAGAAAATCCTGGCTAACTGTGAAGTCTGAAGTTGGCTACCACCAGTTCCAGCTGACTGAGGAGTCAGAGGTGAATCACCATACACTTACAGACATCCTGCCAGCTATTACAAGGGAGAGAGAAATCACAAGGATAAATGCATAGGCATCCATAAAATGTCCACCCCAGATGGGAATCCTTTGAAATGTTTGCCCAGAGGCCCTGTCTGTAAACAGTTGAAATACAATGGATTTCCATATGCTTATATCTGTAATTGGTGTTGACAGTACTTTTTATGCAACCCAACACCTCCCGAACCAAGTAAGTATATTTGGATTTCTGTCTGAGTTTGTTCAACTCAGAATTAGGTGTTTTATTGACTTCAAGCATCAGTAACTTCACAAAGTAGGCCCCGCATACTGATATTTGTTTGGCAAAAAACGCATTGATGTGCAAATGTGGTTGATTTTGCAGTTATTATTTCTACACACACAGCTGTATGGTCTGTGGGAACCCAAACAGAAGTTAAGCCAATGTCAACAAAACACCAAAGTTAAACATGAGCAGCCAAAAATGTGCAAAGCTTTCTAATTTTCTAATTAAGATAGGTATACATTCCCACGAAAGAGGCACGTAATTAATACTCTGAATCCGACAAACAATGTGCAATATAATCTATTGATGCAATTAGGGATATGAACACATTACCCAGTATATAAGTTCATCCAGCTAAAGCATAAGAATTATATCATATATCAAATAATACATCAACGGAAACCATGGCTTATGAACTCATAAACTGAAGGTTTTTATCGTAAATCTGCAACCAGAAGGGAGGGAGCAATATAATTATGGTCTGATAGTGTGTGTAAGAAAGAGAGAGAGGCATAGGGGAAGGATAGAGAGAGAACAAAAAAGGCAAATATAGAGAGGAAAGAGAGATTACCAAACAAGGCCAAATCCCCGACCACCCAGAGACTGCACCCAAAACCCCAACATTAAGCTACCCTCGGGTGAGATGGGTCAAACAACCCCGTGCAGGGTTGAGCGGGCTTGTGCTCTCAAGTTGTTTTTTAGTGATAGATGCACAATAATGTGAGCGATTGTTGATGAATGTGTGTGGTAAAGTGTGAGAGATCAGACAAGCAGACTGCCACGGCTGCCAGTTGCTCTGGGGCAAATGAGTGTGTCTGTTTTGAGTGTCTATGATTTTCATTCATGAAAGCTCGTCAGAGTCGGGCGCTTGTTTGGCTTATAGATTCAGATACAGATCAAATACACACGAGTTTAATGAGGGCTTTGGACAAAAGGGAGGAAATGAGGAGCTGCATCGGCGTTACAGCAGGCAGACACGAGGGATTAAGCCCGCATTAAAGGCAACTTTTTCCCAGGGAAAAAACAAACACTTTTACCTTTAAGGCATATTACCAGGGACCATTTCTGCGGCTTATCATGCGATTCATAGTATATTTTAATCATGTCTCGAGCTGTTCTTAATCATCACTTCTATTTTTAAACAAAAAAAGCCCAGGTGCGTAACAATATAAACAAAGGAATTTGATTTGGAATAAATTGGCCTTGTATTGCTCCATCCACTTGTTGCTGTTGGTGAAGCTACTGTTTTTAGGTGTAAACTTTACAGTGCAACCTCTGACCCTGAGATACAGAGGGAGGGGCCGGAAGAGGACATTTGAAGATACAAATAATTAAAGGTAAAAATAAAACATTTGCAGAAAGAGAGATATAGAAATAAATAAACTATGGCAGAGTAAACAAGAAAAGACAAAGCAAACTGAAACGTGAGCGAAAGATGAAAGAGCCCTCCTCTGGGCTTGCCTTAGGGTTTACGTTTGCCTCTTCTACCATTCTTAACCCCAAACAACGGGGCCAGGTGAGGGTCAGCCGACGGACGTGTCAGTCCAACACACACATAAGCACCCAAGGCCGTGTCAACAAAGACTTGCGAAGAGAGATAACCAAATGATGGGTCTGCAAAGGTCATCGGCCTTTCCTGAAATAGACATGCACATGTTAGGTGTGTGTGTGTCTAAACAGCTATAATGTGATTCTCTTTTATGTTGTTGAGAATTTCAGATAACAAGGCCATAAATAAAGAGTCTTTCCATAACAGATGGGTAGGCCATAAAGTAATCGAAAACAGGAAAGAAAGGGGATTTATGTTTTAATTACAATGCAACTTCATATATTTAATGTGTGTCTAAGATTAGGTTTTATTCAGAGGCCACTGTCCTTGAAACACAAATGTAAAATCCTCCAATGACAAATGTCTTCTGCCTTTCACTGATGCAGTTTCAGATAATGAGATTGACTGCTGTCTGTGTGTGAGAGATAGAGAGAGGAGAAGGGTGAGTGAGACAGAAGAGGGGAATTGCGGGAATTATCTTTTCATAACAGGAATCTCCAGAAATAGCTCATCTATGGTGCTGGGGATCAGCCCAATAGGACACTGATTAGAGAGAGAGAATGAGAGAGAGAGCATATGCTTCCATACACACAATGGGGCAAGGAGGAAGTGCAGGGAGACAGAGACTTGGACCAGCACACACACAAACGCACACACATACAAACAAAGGAAGTGTGAAGCAGACAGTGGACCAAATGCCTCGCCGACACCCTCTCCCGGCTTTGATGGACTGACCACCATCACAATAGAGGCAGGAGGCTGACACACACGCACTTACACAAACAACAGATCGGTGTGGTAGTACTATGTTTTTCATGCAGGTGGTTGGGTTAAAAAAACAAGTGCTTTATATTGGCTCATCCATCTATCATTGAATTTGTACTTTTTGGCCGCAGCAGTACGTCTATTTATATTAAGCACAAGCACAAAAAAGAGTAAAGCAGGGACACTTTTTTTCCGGTGATAAAGTGCCTGCACCTTCACTTCAAAGAGTCTTCAAAACAAGATACACCTTCTGTACAACAGCAGATAAAAGGATCAGCCTTTGTGTTGTTATTTGCACATGCTGAATACAAGTATTGATGTTTTTCGTGCAATTTGTACATTTCTGCAAATGATGTCAAGTAAGAATTAAGAATACATTCCTGGTTTAGCATTTTAACTACATGAGTACTTTCGAGTACTTTCTGAATGTTTATTGGTAAATGTTTATTTTGGATCTTCATTGGTTGGTATCTTGGCAATTAGTGATCTTTCTTTAAATTCAGTTTAGAGGTCTTTACGGGTCCATTAAGTATGTAGTATCAAACACCAACCCAGAACCAGAGTCCGATTGGATACAAACTGTATTTGAACTAATCCATGGGGTTAAGTAGGGTGCTACTGCTCTTTTTCGCAGATCTAATACTAAAAAGGTACATTTATGCTAAGTGGACTGTAAATATTTAAGCATGACTGACATGTTAAAGGAGTTCAAACAGTGTGTCCCTGTAAAGCGCTGCCATATGTGACTTCTGCTCAACCTTGCATTTCAGACAATGGCAGGTAGAATTATTGGCCAACACTAATGGTAAATGCGAAAGCAAACAGGTGAGTAACCACACACACACACACACACGACACACACACACACACACACACACACACACACACACACACACACACCACACACACACACACACACACCACACACACACACACACACACACACACACACACAACACACACACACACACACACACACACACACACACACACACACACACACACACACACACACAACACACCACACACACACCACACACACACACACACACAACACCACCAACACACACACACACACACACACACCCACACACACACACACACACAACACACACACACACACACACACACACACACACACACACCACAGCCATATTACTACTCATATTTTTCTTATTAGTCATGCATGGGGTTGGCAGATTAGTGGTGGTTTTCTTTACGGTGAGGAGGAATGGCAGAGGAAGAGCAGAACCAGTAGGCATTTGGAGGTTTTGGCAAAATAGGAAATAAACGGTTGACATTCGAAGTTACATTCAAAGTATTAGAAAAGGAAGTAACAAAGTAAAATAATGTAATAGCAAGCACACACTACCCAAAAGGTCTGTTGAATTAGGTTTCAGATAAAAAGCTAAGATTGAGAGGACACATGGCAAACACTACAGGCTAAGTGTAAGTGGAAACTTCTATTCCAACTTCAAGGCTGTAAAAACTGCTGCGGTTTTACTGCAAACGCTGGTTCTTATTTTCAATAATCTCACTGCTAAGACTCAAAAACAATATTTTAGGGTAAAGTTGTTTCTGGCACAGAGTGAATGAACCAAGCTTGTTTAATTTATTTCTAAAAGCTATAATACTGGAGCAATCCCATTTCAACACATAAAGAGGTACTGTGTGTTAACACGTTTTCTCAGAATTACAAGAGGTGGAGGTCTGCTTGGGAAACCAACTGAATATTTGGGGAGTGGTTAATGATGCCAACCATATGGCTTGGAGAAGAGCACACAGCAACATTTTGAGCTGTGCTGGAAGTTTCCAGAATTCCTACTCCAAACCAAGTGAGGTATAATAATCAGTGGGATAATTAGTCTTTGCTCCACAGTAGCTGTTTTTGACATTACAATAATTGAAACAGTATCGCAGGGCCGGACTGGGACAATAAGTCAGGCCGGGAATTATACACCCAGCCAGGCCACTACTTGTTTTTTTTGTGCCATTTTGATGGATTATTATATACTACCCAATAATAAACATAATGAACAGGGGTTACTATTTAAAAAAATGTGCAAATGTATTTGGAAACCTATCCATGTGAACATATTTTACGTGGGGGTGGACCTCAAATCCTCTAGGGGGTCCGGGTCATACCCCTCCGGTAAGATTTGTTTTAAAGGTTGGAGTTAAATGCATCAATCTGGTGCATTTTGAGGGAGAAATAAAGAGACTAGATCTATGGAAACACCCATATGAAACAGAACTGTATACATTTAAATAATTAACATCATAAGAACATGGCCATAAACAATAACATACCATATCCAATAAAAAAAAAAATTGAAAGTTGTTAATTTATTTATTTTTGGTTAATTTAGTGTGTCTGGGTCCCTGAATCAGCCTCTCTTGTCTCCCTCCTCTCCCCCTGCCCCTCTTTGAGGCAGCAGCAAAGACTCGTTTTTAGCTCTCAACAAGTTTTAAAAGTTTATCTTACCCTTTTTCACCTATTTAATCTTTATTCATGCATTTTGACTAATCACTCCCCCCTCAAATGGAAATATGTGTTTACATTATGGTTACCAAACTGTTTGAGACCCACAGAGATAACTGACTAAGTTAACTATCTAAACACTCAGTGAGTCCTTTACCTCACTGAGCTGTAGTTATAAGATCCTCTCAGTCTGACAGCAGAGGACTCTCCCTCCACCTTGTTGTTGAAACAGCTCCTTATATCCGTTAGTGTAGCTAGCTAACACGATGCTAAATTGTTGTAGTTGTAGCCTACAACTACAACAAAATGAACATATTTTACCGTGATTTAATTGTAATACACGTTTCAAAATGATGCCAAATTAACAACAACTGATATACCGGTTAGTAAAAAACATGAATTAATGCTTTGACAAGTCGCCGCAATCGCTTTGACAAGTCGCCGCAATCGCGCCGCGGCATTCGCATCAACGGCTTCACGCCGTCGGACTGAATTTGCGTCTTTCCGCGTCTCTGCATTGACTTTACATGTAATCGCGCTGCCCCCAAAAATCGCATCGCGTCCGGTGTGAACGCACCATTATCATTCTAAATGAATGATCATAAAAACAACACCAGAGTGTTGTTCCTTGTAAAACATGGCTATAATTGTTCTGCTAGCCAAACCTTCACAGACCAAAGCCTCTGCATTTTTGTACCAGTTGTCTGTCTCCTGCGTTGGAGATTCAATATCAAATAATTTGCACTTGCTGTGAAAACCTACAACTCAACGTGCTGATGAAGATAATTTCATATATGATCAAAGGATTCATAGGAAATACTAAATCAACTTTGAGATTGCTTTGTCAACAGCATTGTCCCTGCTTTGAGGGCTACCACATGTATGTCATTAAAGCGATGTCAGGTTTATACCAATCATCCTCAAAAAACTGTAATGACAGGATTCCCTAGAAATGTAACGTCTGTTGATATTGTCTGGAGTGTTCTGGATTGTGACAGACTTGGCAATGGTGGTTGGAGTTAACATTGGTGTCAAAAGTGTGCCAGCTACCTTTAAGCAGCAATGAATCATGGGGCCTTGGATTCAAGATTTAAGTTGCAATGAGAGGATGTGCCCTGCAGTGGGTTAAATGTTGTTTGAAGGAGGTACAACGTGGTAGTGGAAGGATGCTGCACATGTTGAGGAGATGGGAGGTGTTTGACATTAGGAGGAAATAATGGAGCACATCAATAGTTGGAGGTGGATGCATGCCTGTTTTTGTGTGTGTATGAGAGGGGTATGTTTTTATCTTCTAAATAAATGCCTGTGTGTCCTTAATTGGTGTGTCCATTCTAAGGTGTCAAATATCACCTTTGACACAAGAAAGCGTAGAACTCTCTTCCTTTTTATATTTTGTTTCCTGTTTTTGACTATGGAGCAAAGACCGAATTCCAAAGTACCATATGTCCCTTTCGTTCTCTGTGCAGAATCAACCAGTGTGTAACGCAGGAAGTTGATGCTTTAGTCTTCCCTGCCCTGATCCGTGACCTCCTTTGAACCCTGACCTCTAGCGAGCCACGTGACAAACCATACAGACATCTAGGCTGTCAGGATAAACACAAACCAGGTTCAGCTGGGAGATTATCACTGATCCAGAGACTCCTTTGCAAAAGTGCATTGAGCAGGTTTGAATTTCAGAGTGATTTTTTCCAGCTCCCAACTTCATGGAGCTCATGTGACTTGTGTCCTTTTTCAGAAGATAGGATGGAAGATAGTACTAATGCAGATCAAAGAGAGATGGAATGAATGACACACCAACAATCTAATAAACACCTACAATCTATTCCTCATCTCTTTCAAATTGGAAAACAGTGATTAGTGAAAACTGTTGCTAGGAAACATGAATCAAGATGGGAAATTGAATCACATCAAATCTACTTATGAAAATTAAAACATATGTAAATCATCTTATTTTTGTTTCATTGCTTACCTCTGGTATAATTATTGAATGTTTTGTTACAAATATAATTGCTGAACCAAACAGGATACATGTAATAACTGTGGCTCATCTTGAAACAATTACACCTTTATTATATCAGTCAAAAATGCAAAAATTAAGTAGATTTAGGCAGTTCTTTGCGTCTGTCTTGGAAATACGCTTGCTTTCATGCTTAAAACATTTTAAATGTATCCTTCTGTAAGCATTGACCAACAAAGAAGGTTTTTGATCTGATTATGAAAGGCCTTACTTTAGTTGCAACATCTAAATATTTAACTTTATGCATAGCTGACCCAAATCCACTGTGCAGGAATGTAAGGAATCTAATGTATTAAGCCAAATATAAATAAACAGAAGGAAGTGGGTGTTTGTGTTTAGCTGCGTAAGGAGAAGGCAGTATCCCTTCATGTAGGCAGTGGACAGAAAATGTTATAAATGGATTGTGACCCATTGATCAATCATCAGGTCGAGCATATTAAAGGGCCAAATAGAATGACTGATATTTAAATTAGTTATTAGTTTTGTGAATGAATACTGATGATACTGATATTGATAGCAGATCTTCAGTTTTATCTTTTGTTTCCTTCTTAAGCATCAACAATACTAGCATATATCCTGCGGCTCAGTTTCTCTCATCACTTAAATACATTATAACACTTTACCCCTGATGCCGTGAACCCCCCTTCAACCACTCTTTCCCTCCCTGTCCTACACACAGACACAGTTGGTTTATTGACTTTACGAGCTAAGGGACAGCACTGATGTGTTTGAGGGTGGGGACTTTGGGAGATGAACAGGAGCTGCAGTCAGACCTGTGTCTCCCCCCTCGTCGGCCCCTGGGGGATGATAGCTCAACTCCAGAGTGAGGAGGGGGACTAATACTGTCCAGCTGGAGGTTGGCAGCAGTGACATAACCTCCATATGCCCAACAGATTGGGCTGTGGCTCTCATGCTGACCCTTCTCTGTTACTCAGTCTCCCACAGTGTTAATTTCGTCAACGAAAACTATGAGGAAAAATGTTCGTCAACGACCTTTTTTACATGACTAAGACGAGACGAGCTAAAAATAGATTATTGATAACGAAAACTTTGACAACATTTATATTTAGTTTTCGTTGACGAGACGAGACGGGACTACTAAGGTGTTAATGGTGGACTATCGGACAATCAAAATGCAGTGTATTTCCCTCCAATTATCCGTCTTGTCTGTCAAAATGCATCTTACGTAACGTTTCTAAATTGCAATATCATTATTTCCGCTCTCTTCCCTGGTTGCGTTCCAATAATCCAAAAATCAGCTCCTAAATTCTAACACTATCTCCTATTCCTTGAGGTCCAGTGGTTCCTAAGCTAAAGGAGGTTATAAAGGAAGTTTGAAACCTCCTTTCCTTTCGTTTAGAGAATTGGAACGGCACTTAACATGGCTGCCAGTGACGTACTTCCGGGTCATTTCACTTGGTTAGGAAGTGTCACTACCCGATCTGCAGTGCGCATGTGCGAGATGGTCCGCTATATTGGAGAACTCCGTACGGCAACCCAAGAAGGACACTTGACACAGTGGCTTTTAGCACAAAAAGAAAACTCGAGAGAGATGAGTTATTGTTATTACAACGTGACTTCACTATTATTTAACAACTCTTTTCATTGGGTTCTTTTATTTGGGGTTAAGTACATTGTCAGAATAAGTGAGAAATGGATCTAACTTCTGTTAGACAGCCATATGCCATACATGTTTGCATACATTGACAGTAAATATGTATTCAGTATGATAGCTGTCTAACAGAAGTTAAATTCATTCTCACTTATTCTACCAATGTACTTAACCCCAAATAAAAGAACCCAATAAAAAGAGTTGTTAAATAATAGTGAAGTCACGTTGTAATAACAATAACTCATCTCTCTTTATTTTTCAGCTTTGCCAAAAGCCACTGTGTCAAGTGTCCTTCTTGGGTTGCCGTCCGGAATTCTCCAATATGGCAGACCACCTCGCACATGCGCACTGCAGATCAGGCATAGCTGCAGATCTCGGGTAGTGACAGGAAGGTTCCTAAGCTAAATGGACTATTGGAACGCAACCCATGGTTACGTCGGATAGTTTAAAAATCAGCTCCTAAGTTCTAACCCTATCTCCTATTCCTTGACCTCTGAGTGAAACGTCACGGGGTTAAGGGATAGTGGATAGGAGAATTCAAAAGGACTTAGGAGAAGAGACTGCGGTACTTTAGAGAATCCGAATGCACTTTCACTATCCAACGTGTTTATGATGCGCCAGCGGACGTCATGAATGTGCGTCTGCTGCTGTGGGGAAACTATGGAAACTACAGTTTTCTATAGCGGACTACAACATGGATGTTTAATAAGAACGACGGACTCATCTAGAGACTCTGCACCGTGCTCTGATGCTGTTGCTTTGCTTTATGAACGTGGACAACAGAGAAACATATTCCTCATGACCAAAGTTGGAATTTAAATAAAAAATGAAAGTGAATCTTATGCTCAAACTTGCTTTATAACCTTTAGCTTAGGAACCACTGGACCTCCCTTGACGAAAGGAGAGGAGAAAATGCTGCCCCATAATGCCTTGCGGCCACAGCATTTGCCGTCACTCAACAGTCGGCCGTTCACGGAAACAACCGATTATGACCGAGAAATTATATCATGAAAGTTACGGTGCTTATTAAGCATTTTAAAACGTATGTGGTAAGTTGCCAAAGTGCTTTGTTTTGAACGTTCCATCAGTATTATAATCAAAAAGAGAAATATGAACGTTAGTTTTTACTGAAATGATCAAATAAAGTCAACATCTCACAGTCTTTACTGAGCTGTGTGGAGTTTGTTCAACTTTTAAAATATGTTTGAATGGTGATTACACAGTGATAGATGTGAAGGACTAACGTTTATAATAAATACATTTGTATTCATTTTAAGATATTTTCATAGTTCATACATCATACGTATTGGGATCATTTGTATTAATGTGGACCGGAGGGAGAGGGTGACGAGCAGAAGTTTCACTTTCCTTTTTTATTTAAATTCCAACTTTGGTCATGAAGAATATGTTTCTCTGTTGTCCCCGTTCATAAAGCATAAAGCAACAGCATCAGAGCACGGTGCAGAGTCTCTAGATGAGTCCCTCGTTCTTATTGAACATCCATGTTGTAGTCCGCTGTATAGAAAACTGTAGTTTCCATAGTTCCCCACAGCAGCAGACGCACATTCATGACGCTGGCACATCATAAACACGTCGGATAGTGAAAGTGCAGTCAGATTCTCTAAAGCAGTGGTTCTCAAAGTGGGGTCCGCGACCCCCCGGGGGTCCGTGGCACTCTGCCAGGGGGTCCGTGAAAAGTTTTCAGATTCATTAATTTAAATTATCATGATATCATTTTTTTTTTTTTACAAAAGGCTTCATAGTTCAACAAATAATATTTATTTTGTAATCTAAAATAGTTCAGAGATTACGTTCTAATCTAACAAATCTATACATTTAAAAATAAGCGCGTCACCCGTTACCGTGGAAACAACAATAACTGGTACGTCAGTCAGAGAGCGCCGCTGCTAGCATCATAGATATAACACGGCTAGCATACTACGAAGATGGACAGATTTTTAAAACGACCGGTTACGGGTACAAATTAAGTAAATGAAAAACAAAAACAAAAGTAAGAAATACGATGAGGAGTATCTCCAATATGGATTTATTGAAGTGGAAGGGAAACCGAAATGTCTGATATGCCTGCGGTGTCTTGCCAATGAGGCGATGAAGCCTGCCAAATTGAAGAGGCACCTCGAGACCAAGCATCCAGATTATGTAAAAAAAGACCGGGCTTTTTTTGAGAGGAAGGGCGAGGACTACCGCCAGCAACAACAACGGAGGTTAATGTTACGTCTGTTTCTGCTAAAGCGCAGCGGGCCTCCTACCTGGTAGCGCAGAGGATTGCTAAGGCGCGAAAGCCCACACAATAGCGGAGGAACTGCTGCTCCCTGCTGCGGTGGATCTGTGTGAGGTGATGGTGGGGAAAGATGCGGCTGCCAAATTGAGAAGTGTACCTCTGTCAAATGACACCATCAGATGACGAATTGAGGACATGTCTGCTGATATCAAATCACAACTGCTGGAAAGACTGAGAGGGTCTAAATTCGTGGTTCAATTGGATGAGTCCACTGATGTGTCCGGCTCTGCGCAGCTCATCGCGCTGGTTCGCTACCCGTGGGAAGGAAGGATTCAGGAAGATTTTTTATTTTGTCAAGAGTTGACGGGGCGAGCAACAGGTGAGGAGATTTTCAATGTTATAGATATGTTCATGGAGACTGGCAATGTGAGTTGGGAGAATTGCATTGCGATTTGCACGGATGGGGCAGCTGCCATGACCGGACGCAAGAGTGGGGTGGTTGCTTGTGCCAAGGAGCGCAATCCAATGATGATAGCTACCCACTGCAGCACAGGCAGGCTCTGGCGTCAAAATCATTGAGTCCTGAGCTACACTCCGTTCTCAGCACGGTGGTATCTGTGGTCAACCACATCAAGTGTAAGCCACTGCAGTCCCGTTTATTCGGCCAGCTCTGCAGGGAGATGGGCGCAGGACAGGACACCCTGCTGTTCCATTCAGAGGTGCGTTGGCTCTCCCGTGGAAAAGTGCTACAGCGGGTGTACGAACTGCGCTCAGAGCTGTGTGAGTTCATCCAGAATGACAAGCCAACCACTGCAGCACTCTTCTCGGACCCCGAATGGATCGCACAGCTCGCCTACCTCGCAGATGTGTTCAACTTATTGAACGATCTCAGTTTGTCCGTTCAAGGCAGATATGCCTATCCTGGAGGTAAGCGACAAAATCAAGGCATTCCGTGCCAAAACAGCGATCTGGAGAAGGCGGGTGCAAAATGGCATTACAGACATGTTCCCCCAACTCACAGAGTTTTTGGACACAAACCAAATACCAGCTGAGATTGTGAAAAATACAATCGGTTCGCATCTTGCCTCCCTTGGTGACTATTTCAATGACTATTCACTGACGTTGACACCGATGCCTGGGACTGGGTGCGCGACCCCTTCGTTGCCCATACATCAGCGCGGGGTCTCAGTGGAAAAGCAGAGGAGGAGCTGCTGGACCTGGCATGCGACGGGACGCTGAGAATCCGGTTCGGCCAAGGGGGGCATGTGGACTTTTGGCCTTCGGTTGAAAAGGAGTATCCGGAAATCACTGCTGTTGCCATGCGGGTGTTGCTCCCCTTTCCAACCACATACCTGTGCGAGTCATCATTCTCAGCGCTGACCTCCATGAAGACCAAGTACAGGGCTCGGATGGAAGTGGAGAACGACCTACGTGTATGCCTCTCATCTACTTCTCCAAGGATGGAGAAGTTGTGCAGCGAGAGACGGGCCCATATCTCACATTAATGGTAAGAGCGCGCTATCTCTCTCTCTCTATCTCTCTGTGTGTGTGTGTGAACAAATAGTCATTAAAACACATTTCCTACATGTCTACACCACCTTGCCCTCTTTGGATTTAATCAAGAAACATTAACCCTGTATAATGTTAACCAAAACTGTAAAATTATGTTATTATATTACTAAAAACGTACTATTGGGAATCGCGAGAAGTTTTCAGAGCGACAGAGACACAGAGCGTCCCCGTAACCATGGTAACTCACTCTCACTCCTGCCGAAGCCAGAAGTGGAGACTGACTGAGATTACTTTGAGCAACATGCATGGGAATAAGTTACAATATAATACATTTGTGTATTTTCTCGCTATTCAGATGGTCTGCTGCCTGGTGCTGCTGTAGTGTCCTCTTTTCGCACCATGACATTATCAGTTATGAATTTGTTTTTCACTGCTTGAGAAAATGCACTTGTGGATGAGAGCGTGTGAAAATGTCAATTGTGTGAGAGTTGGCAGCCCTGTGAACTCGCTTGACATTATTATGTATGAAACTGCTAATCAGATTTATTTACTTATTAATCGAGGTGCCGGAACGCTGTTCTGGATCGTTCCGGCCCACTTTAACCCCTGTGTGTGTGTGTGTGTGTGTGTGTGTGTGTGTGTGTGTGTGTGTGTGTGGTGTGTGTGTGTGTGTGTGGCGGTATGTGTGAGCAACAGAAATGTCAGATATGTTGCATTTATTGATTTTGTTTGATATGTGTGTCTTCACTTGCAGAGAGAAGCAATCAGCTTGACTGCCTTGCATCACTCCAATAGTGTCCAGAGCTGGCTGACATTACAAGTAGTTTGGGATTGTAGCAATGCAGTTGCAGTTGCTTTGCAATTTACTTGATATATGTTGCAATGCGGCATGTGTTCAATTGTTTAGCTGCATTTATTTTGTGATTAGACTTTTATAAATCATTTAATTTTAACTAAGAGTGAAACACTTGATGTGTTATCTTTATGTGTTGTGTGTGTGGTGTGTGTGTGTGTGTGTGTGTGTGTGTGTATGTTCTGAAATGCACTTCAAATGATCACTTTTCTCTTGATTTCCCTTTGATATTTCTTTAGGTACAGTGTTACTTGAGCTAATTGATTGATTGTTTTATGGGTATTCTGTGTTGAGATGGTGCAAATATTTTAATACATATCTAATATCTTTCTAATACATTCTCTTGTGTTGTTCTTTCACATAACTAGGACTATAGAGTGTAAAAAATAGGCTACGTCAGATTATTCCAAGGGACATACATGTCAAGTCAAGTACATTTTAATTTATATAGCCCAAATACCATAGTGTAGGAAGAGTTCCTCAAGTAAAAGTATGATCATCAAAATATAGTTAAAGTAGCGACAGTAAAAGTAGTGATGTGCAGATTGGTCCATTTCAGAATAATCTATATGATATGTTTTATAATGATTTATCATTAAAGTGTTCTCAAAGCTGGTAAAGGTGCAGCTAGTTTGAAATGACTTTGTATACTGAGGTTAGCTTGTGAATTTACTCCAGGTGGAACACTTGATTATATTTACATCATTCATCCACATCTGTAAAGGTATTAAATACATAGTAGAGTAGAAGAGTACAATTTACCTATGAACTGTAGTGGAGTAGAAGTACACGTAGCAACACATTTAAATACTC